>NC_044314.2:15801931-16133431 GCF_007474595.2 Lynx canadensis | reverse complement strand
AGTGTCTTGTTGTGAATTTTTGCATTCATGTTCATCAGGGACATTGGCCTGTAGTTCTCCTTTTTTGTTGGGTGTCTGTCTGGTTTGAGAATCAAAGTAATGCTGGCTTTGTAGAATGAGTCTGGAAGTTTTCCTTCCATTTCTGTTTTTTTGGAACAGCTTGAGAAGGATAGGTATTAACTCTGCTTGAAATGTCTGGTAGAATTCTTCAGGGAAGCTAGGTTTCTGTCCCTTATGTGGATTTTTTTTAATTAAAATTTTTTTTTTAATGTTTATTTATTTTTGAGAGCAAGAGTGGAGAGGGGCAAAGAGAGAGGGAGACACAGAATCCAAAGCAGGCTCCAGGCTCTGAGCTGTCAGAACAAAACCCAATGCAGGGGTCTAACTCATGGACTGTGAGATCATAACCTGAGCCAAAGGTGACTGCTTAACCGACTGAGCCACCCAGATGCCCCTGTCCCTTCTGTGTTTTAAAAGCTTGTTATGTGCTCTGCACCTGTGAGCACTGCTATATTAAAGGAGGGTCATCACTGTCCATGGCCTGGCCCTTCAGGAGGTGTTTTTTGGAGAATGTTACTTGCTCTCTGTTGTTGTGACTTTGGTTATTTTATTTGCCTACTCGTAGTGATGTTTTGGACCCTCCACCTGTCATGCTTTGATTTGTTCCTTGAAGTAGCCCTGGAAAGGAAAACAAACAGACAAACAAACAGAAAACAAAAACACACAAACAAAAGAAAAAAGAGAGAAAGAAAAAAAAAAAACCAAAAGCCAAAACCAGAAACACCAGCTACAAGTAAAGAACAGGGTAGAGGCAGTGCTGATGGAGAGAACATACAAAGAGAGAAATGACAAGGGGCGGTGGGGAATAAACATTGACTAGGCAGAGAGACTAAAAGGCTTAATCCAGCAAGAGAGATAGGAGAATAAAGAAGGAGGTGGGGAAAAAGAAAAGAAGATAAAGTTGCCCAGACAGAAAAAACTATATGGCTTAATGATTCCAGAGAGAGAAAGAAAGGAAAGTTAAGAAGGAGGGGTAGAACATGTATCAAGAGAATGGATTAAATAGGTCTGCTTGAACAACCAGAGTAACCAGAATAGAGGAGGGAAGAGACAAGAAGGAGAAACGGAAGGAAGAACATATCTAAGTAACAAGAATTGTCGGAGAATTAATCCAGGCAAAGCGGCAGCGCTGGTCTGGGGGAGGGGCTGTCTGGGTCCGCAGCATCTATCCTGCTCCAGGGTCTGCGCAGTTGCCTGGCGTGGAGGGGCGTGGTTTGTGGCAGGTCCTGCCTCCACTGTGGGCCCCACTGACCTATCCCTGAGGCCCTGCCTTGGGTGGTGGTGGGGAGAAAAACGGTGACCCCCCAGTCTGTCCTCCACGACCTGGTGTCCCAAATCACTCCGTGGGAGCTGTCCTCACTGTGCCGTGGGCACAGACGAGGCGGTCTGTCTCTCTCCACCGACTCCCGTGCCCCAGCGCTTGGCTGGGATTTAAATTGGGAGAAGTAGGGGGATCTGAACTTCCCGCGACTCTCAAACAAAGAAGGGTTGAAGCCAGAGGACGCCCCAGCACTGGGGAAATGCACCTGGCGCCACCGAGTATGTGCACCCTGGACAGCTTTTGTCCTGTCCTGCTGCCCTCCAGGGAGGGGATCGCTTTCACCTACTGCAGACTGCCCCCCTGACCTAGCCACCGAGCCCGGGGCTGGCTCCTCTCCTCCCCAGGTGTGCCATCCGGGCAGCCGGCCCCAGTCCGGAGAAAGCCCTGCAGTTAGAGATTGGATATTCTCCACTGTGGTCCAAGGTTTTTCTCTTGTCCCATAGTCTTATGCTTCCCCAGCCTCTCTTTCTCTTCCCTTTGTCTCTCTGCAAAAGGGGATCCCTCCCCTCCATTGTTTTTTCTCTCCCAGTTTGCAATCATGCACTTAGGGTCCGTCCGGTTGTCCCCGTGTATCCCTGGTAGCGACTCAGTCCCTTTTCCTCCCAGACTGTTGGATTTCAAAGTCCTCTGGCTTTAACCCTTCTTTGTTTGAGAGACGTGGGGAGTTTGGATCCCCCCCACTTCTCCCCATTCAGAGCTGATTTCTATGGAGGCACCGAAGTCTCTTTACCAGGGAATGTAAAGGGAAACACATTCCAGGAAAAGACAGGAGAACCCACCGGGCAGCGGCCAAAGAGGGTCCAAGAGTGGACCCCCAGGCTCTCTTGCTGGGAGCACAGCCCTTTAAGGCTTTAACAACACATTTGGATCTAATCTTTCTTTCTTTCTTTCTTTCTTTCTTTCTTTCTTTCTTTCTTTCTATTTATTTATTTTTGAGAAAGAGAGAGGGAGGGGCAGGGAAAGAGGGAGACACAGAGTCGAAAGCCAGCTCCAGGCTCTGAGCTGTCAGCATGGAGCCCGACATGGGGCTCAAACCCACAAACCATGAGATCGTGACCTGAGCCAAAGTCGGATGCTTAACTCACAGAGCCACCCACGTGCTCCAACACATTTGGATTTTAACTGATGATCAATATCTGATTTAAATAAATTCCTTTAAATTCCTATTTCTTTAGGAAATTTACTCCTAAATAGTTGAATTTTGTCAGATTTTTTTCTTCATCTATTGAGATAACCATATGGGTTTTGCTACTTTAATGTGCTAGTGTAAATTAAACTGAGAGTAATTAAAATATTCTTGATTATGTATTCATTTTATTTTTAATTTTAGAGAGAGAGCACGCTTGAGCAGGGGTAGAGGGAGAGAGGGTCTTGTTTTTTTTTTTTATTTTTAAGTTTGTTTATTTATTTTTGGGAGAGAGAGAGAGGAAGAAAGCTAGTGAGCAAGTGAGCAGGAGAGGGGCAGAGAGAGAGAATCCCAAACAGGCTCTGAGCTGCATGGAGCCCAACTCAGGGCTTGATCTCATGAACTGTGTGAGATCGTGACCTGAGCCAAGATCAACAGTCTGATGCTTAACTGACTGAGCCGCCTGGGTGCCCTGAGAGAGAGAATCTTAAGCAGGCTCTACACTCAGCACTCATGATACGGGGCTCCATCCCACAACACTGGGACCGTGACCTGAGCCGAAATCAAGAATCGGCTTCTCAACTGACGGAGCCCTGGGGGTTTTTGATACTTTAAAAAGAAAAAAAAAAAAAAACATCCTACCTTTTGTAATTGTTTTTCCTGTACATTCCTCCACTTGGTTTGGAAATATTTCTTTCAGATTTTTGTATCTAATAGTTACAAAAATAAGCAGTGGGCCTCTCAATTTTATTTCTAGTAACAAAAAGAAAAGGGAAAGAAACCAGTAGCTCTACGCATAAGCTCGTGAGGGTGGGGTACGTGGGTCTGTTTGGGAAAGAGCTAGAGTCCTTCCCACCAGTGCCAGGTTCTCCAGGCTGCATGCTGGGCAGTGTGCAGAGGACGTGGGGAGACCTGTAGCTGCACGGGCAGGTGGTGGAGTCACCGGTTGGGTGCTGTGAACACCCTGCCATCCACAACCAGCACCCAGGAAGTGCATCACAGGGGAAACCTGTGTTTAATCACAAGTCAGGGGGCAGGTCCTCTGACAGCTGCTGTGTATGGCTGCTACAGGCATTTCCCCGGGGTGGGGGGGGGGGGAGGGAGAGAGTGTCCCAGAGAAGACAAGACCCTACAAAGTTGTGGTCATCTTTCCAACGTCCGATGGGAAATTGCTGTCAGTCAGGCTTCTTCTCGAGGATCAAGCTATGGTCTCTTTGATGATGGCCTGCTCAGTTTAAAAGCTGTCACTTGAGAGACAATTACAATAGAATACATTCAACCTCAACCAGCTTTTCTACTATCTCAGGATCAAAATGTCCCCTTTCTCCACTCTGCTGATCGGATACACACACAGGAAGGGCAAGGGATTCATAAACCTAGTATGTTGCTCACCAGCTCTACTGGTGGAGGGTTTGCTCTTCTCACTTACTGAAGGGGAGAACGTCCATTTATGGTATTGAACTAAAAATTACATTTTACCCTTAAAAGGCAAGGAGTTTCAAATGATGATTCCTGGCTAGAATTTAAATAAAAAAATAAAAGCATAAAATAATGCTATAATAGACCCTCTTCTTCTAGTTCTGTCTCAGGTTATTGCTTGGATTCTTAGTCTAGTTCAAGGAAACCGAATCAGGTCTATGAAAAATTTAATTTCTTGCTTCCCTGCCAAAAAAAAAAAAAAAAAGAAGCTTGTAACATAAGTTATCCAACAGAGTCCAAAGGCTTACATATAATCACTATTTTATTAATCAGGGATTCTTGACAAGGCACCCATGAACTTCAAAGCAGGGGGTGAGAATGAGCCTATATGTCAAGTTTTTGATCCGTGTACATTTGTGAATTAAAAAAAAGTTTTTTAAAAATTCTAATTTATTCTGAGAGAGACACAGAACATGAGCAGGAGGGGCAGAGCAAGAGAGGGACACAGAATCTGAAGCAGGCTCCAGGCCCTGAGCTGTCAGCACAGAGCCTGGCATGGGCCTGAGATCATGACCTGAGCCAAAGTTGGATGCTGAACTGACTGAGCCATCCAGGTGCCCCATTGGTGAATTTTTTAAAGGAGGGGCTGTATTACCTTCATTGTATTCTTAAGATATTCCCAATACCAAAAATGTTAAGAACCACTGATCTGGAAGAATATATATATATATATATATATATATATATATATATATATTTTTTTTTTTTTTTTTTTTTTTAAGTATTTGTGCACCCACTTAGCAAAACAGCAAAATGCCTTAGACAGCTACCAGTTTGGTTTACTGCCTTCTGAGGTCATTTATTAAACTGGATATAAGGATTCAAGGGAGACTAGAATTGACTGATAATTGTTTTTTAAAGTTTCATTTTTAGCTTTTATAATGTTGACTATGACATATCCTCTTTGATAAAATGCTTTAATGAAAATACCAGAAGAAGACAAGTTACATTTGTGTTTTTACCTCCAGAGCTGCTCTCCTATGCAAATAGATTTCTTGACTAGTGCTCAACTACTGACTGAGCTAAACGGGCATGTCCCTTGTCGATTGTCTGTAGTTTTCCTTAAGTGGAAACTGTTTTCCTGACGAAAATGAGAAACTCTGCAGGAAATTTAATTTTAACATAATCCCTAGATTTGCAGCTGTGTTCATTTTGTATTAAATGTTGATAACAGTTACATAAGCTATCTTTTTAGCTAATGGAAAATTTAAAAATTTAAAAATTCTTTTAAAAGATGCAAAAAGAATGTGATAAAAGTGGGGAATTTGACAGGTGGCTTCATTTCATTTTCAGGATGTATTTTAAACACTTAGCATATTTTCTACATACACATTTCAAGCAGTTATTCACCAATTTTTTATGAATCACATAATTGGTACCAGGCACACGTCTGGGTGCTGGGGATAGAGCAGGGGACGAAAGAGACAAAATCCCTGTCTTCCTGGAGTTTATATTCTGGGGGGGAAGAAATGCAATAGATGAATGAATGAATGAATGAATGAACGAATGAATGAGTATTTCAATATCACGTAAGATTTTGCTGTGAAGGAAAAGAAAATAGGATGGAGGAAAACAGAGTTACGGCTGTTTAAGATAAGGTGGTCAACTGAACTTTCTCTGGGGGGCAACTTGAGGGCATACATGGAAGTAAAATAAGGATACAAGTTATGCAACATACAGAGGAAGAAAGAAGGAAAAGAAAAATTTTAAAAAGGAAGGAAGGAAAGGGAGAAAGAATAAGAAAAAAGGAAAGAAGAAAGGAGCCCTCCCAAAGCTGTGAGGATCTCACTGAAGTAAGCTGTAAGTAATTATCTTAACACTGAATATGACCGATGTGTATTTAAAACATTATGCATGTACAAAACACACCAGAGCCGGCATCCAAATTGAACATCTCTTTTAGCTGCATAGTACATTTTTACAATGAAGTAATTTTGGCTCAAAATATTTGAGAATGCCTAATTAAAAATTGCTTTTAGAAACAGTTTCTGGAGGGTCCTGGGTGGCTTGGTCAGTTAAACATCTGGCTCTTGACTTGGGCTCACGTCACGATCTCGTGGTTTGTGGGTTCTAGCCCTATGTTGGGCTCTGTGGAGACCGTACAGAGCCTGCTTCAGGTTCTCTCTCTCTCCCTCTCTCTCTGCCCCTCCCCCACTTGTGCACTCTGTCTCCCTCTCTCAAAATACATAAATAAACTTAAAAAAACAATTTACGAACTGTACAATGATTCAGTCTCATTATTAGACACTTAGAGCTCATTTTTGACAAAGTATATTACCAGCTCGATCACCCACTTTTTTCTTTAGATTTGGTGCTGGTGGTTTCTGGCTATTTCCAAATATCAGCCTGGACTCAAAAGGTGGAGAAATACAACCAGAAAAGCTAGACTGCTAGCCTGAAGGCCATTTCAATGGGCCTTTCAGGAGAGAAGGAAGCCAAGGGAAAGGGAAAGGAAAGATGTGAACAACTGTTTTTAAAAAAAGTTATTTTTTTTGTGTGTGTATAATTGACACACAATGTTACATTAGTTTCAGGTGTACAACAAAGTTAGTCAACTTCTTTTATTTTTAATTTTTAAAATTTTAGTTATTTTTGAGAGAGAGAGAGAGGCAGAGCATGGGCGGGGGAGGGGCAGAGAGAGAGGGAGACACAGAATTTGAAGCAGGTTCCATTAACTTCTTAACACATCATGTTATGCTCAAAACAAATGTAGCCACCATCTGTCACCACACAGCACTATTATGTCACTGACTATATTCCTTGTGCTATGCCTTTTGTTCCCATGCCTTACTCGTTCCATAACTGGAAACCTGGATCTCCCATTCCCCTTCACCCATTTTGCCCCCTTTCCTGCCCCGCCCCCCCCCCGCAACCATCGGTTTGCTCTCTGTATTTACAGGCCTGATTCTGGTTTTTGTTTATTCATTTATTTTATTTTTCTTAATGTTTATTTGTTTTGAGAGAGAGAGAGAGAGAGAGAGAGAGAGTGTGTGTGTGCGCATGAGTGGGGGAGGGACAGTGGTTTTTGTTTGTTTATTTATTTTAGTTTTTATTTTTTTAATGTTGATTTATTTATTTTGAGAGAGAGAGTATGTACATGAGTGGGGGAGGGACAGAGAGAGAGAGGGAGAGAGAGAATACCAAGAAGGCTCTGCACTGTTAGCCCTTAACCGACTGAGCTACCCAGGTGCCCATTTTGTTTTTTAGATTCCACATATAAGTGAAATCATATGGTATGTGTCTTTCTCTGATTTATTTCAGTTAGAAATTTACTCTGTACACCCTTCCATGTTATTGTACATGGCAAGATTTTATTTTTTTATGGCTAAGTAATACTCCATTTTGCGTGTGTGTGTGTGTGTGTGTGTGTGTGTGTGTATGCGTGTACCATTTCTTTATTCATCTACTGAGGGACACTTAGGTTGCTCCCATATCTTGGCTGTTACATGTAATGTTGCAATAAACATAGGGGTGCATATATCTTTTCAAATTAGTGTTTTCGTTTTCTTTGGGTAAATACTCATTAGTGGAATTACTGGATTATATGGTATTTCTATTTTTAATTTTTTGAAGAATCTCCATACTGTTTTCCACAATGGCTATACTAATTTACATTCTTACCAATAGTGCATGACAGTTCGTTTTCCTCCATATTCTCACCAATACCAATTCTCACCAATTTTTATTGCTTGGGTTTTTTATTTTAGCCATCGTAACAGAAGCAAAGTGATATCTCACTGTGGTTTTGATTTGCATTTTCCTGATGATGAATGATATTGAGCATCTTTTTATGTGTCTGTCAAGTGTCTGAATGTCTTCTTTGAAAAAATGTCTATTCAAGTCCTCTGCTTATTTTTCATTGGATTACTTGGGGTCTTTTGGTGTTGAGTTACATAAGTTCTGTATACATTTTAGATACTAACCTTTACTTAGATATTAAATGAATATATCATTTGAAACTATCTTTTCTTATTCGGTAGGCCGTCTTTTTGTTTTGTTGATGCTTCCCTTCACTGTGCAAAAGCTTTTTATGTCGATGTAGTCCCAATAGTTTATTTTTGCTTTTGTTTCTCTTGCCTTAGGAGATATATCCAGAAAAATGTTGCTGCAGCCAATGTAAAGAGATTACTGGATATTATTTTTTCTAGCAGTTTTATGGTTTCAGGCCTCACGCTGAGGTCTTTAATCCATTTTGAGATTTTGTGTGTGTGTGTGTGTATGGTGTTAGAAAGTGGTCCAGTTTCATTCTTCTGCATGTAGCCCCAGTCACCCAGCACCATTTATTGAAGAGACTACCTTTTGCCCTTTGTATATTCTTGCCTCCTTTGTCGTAGATTAATTGACCATGTAAGTGTGGGGTTTTGTTTCCCTCCCCACCTCCCCGCCCCGGGCTCTCTATTCTGTTCCATTGATCTCTGTGTCTATTTTTGTGCCGGTACCATACTGTTTTGATTATTACAGCTTTGTAGTATATCTTGAAATCTGGAATTGTGATAGCTCCAGTTTTGTTCTTCTTTCTCAAGATTGCTTTGGTTATTTGGGGTTTTCTGTGGATCCAAAGAAACGTTAGTGTTATTTGTTCAGTGCCATGAAAAATGCTGTTTGTATTTTGATAGGGATTTCATTGAATGTGTCAATTCGCAATCTGTAGATTCTGTCCATACTCACAATGCTTTGGTGAGTATGGACATTTTAACAATATCAGTTATTCTAGTCCCTGAGCATGGAGTATCTTTCCATCTTTGTCATTTTCAATTTCTTTTATCAGTGTTTGGTAGTTGTCAGAATACAGGTCTTTTACCTCCTTGGTTAAGTTTATTACAAGGTATTTTATTCTTTTTGGTGCGATGGTACATGGATTTATTTTCTTAATTTCTCTTCCTGCTACTCTGTTCTTAGTGTATAGATATGCTACCAGTTTCTGGGTATTAATTTTATATCTTGCAACTTCACTGAGTTCATTAATTACTTCTAGCAATTTTTTGGTAGAGTCTTGAGGGTTTTCTGTGTATAGTATCATGTCATCTGTAAATAGTGACAGTTTAATTTCTTCCTTACCGGTATGGATGCCTCTTATTTCTTTTTCTTACCTGATTGCTGTGGCTAGGGGTTCCTTTTAGGTTGAATAAAAGTGGTGAGAGTGGACATCCTTGGTTTGTACCTGATCTTGGGGGGAAAGCTCTCAGTTTTTCACCATTGAGTATGATGTTAGCTATAGGTTGACATTTTCTTATTTTTATAACCAGGCAAATAGAGTGGATATTTTTTAGCTCAGATATAGAATTGCTATTTTTTCTTTGTAGTTCCTTAATTAGATGTTTGATATATCAGAACAAATAAAATATTACATATGGTTGCTAATTACATTAATATGCCAAATTCTGATAGGCTTTCTACAAACTCTTTTTGACCCAAATTGCCTCAAAATAATTTCTCACCACTCCAGACAGTCATCAGATGGGTATCAGGTGTGTTTAGTAGATAGGACTGCCTCAAGGATGAAAGGTAGGTGAGGCCACAGAGTCAAAGTGACTGTTTGGGAGTCATCCAGCTCATATTTGATTTTCTGGAAGTCTATTTCATTGGTTAAGAGGCCCCCGACTCACCAGCTGCCATTTTCATTAATACATTTTCCTTCATTTTTTCTTTTAGTCTTGGCATCTATTTATTTATCTAGATATTGCATCCAGTTTTCAATACTTAAGAAAAAGAATTTCCCCTTGCTTTTGGTCTACAACCAAGATACTTCATAACAGAATTACGTGAATAGCCCTGTCAGTAGCTTTCTCAAGTTTTATAATGTTTATAGGATACTCAGCTCTTGCTTTTTCTTTTCTAAAAAAATAAATGTATTATAAAGACATGCAAGAACAGGTGTGACTAATGGTATTGTGCTTTCCTATACTTCATCTTTTATTTACAGTAGGGCCCACAAATTATTGACCCATAGGGTTGAACCTCCTAGGACCCATGTCAAGTTTGATCCCTTTTTCTGAGCTTCTATTTATGTTTGGTAAATATACTTCACTAAGCCAGATCCTTCTCCCTCTACTTTATCACTTGAGTCCCTCTTTTCCCTCCACGTAATCTTGCATCCATTAGCACTACAGATGGTAGACAGGATTCCAGTGTGTTTCTAATATCTAATGGTAAGGACATGATGGGGAACTTTGAACTCTCTGACCTACCATGTAAAGTTTCATACACACACACACACACACACACACACACTTACATACATACATATGTATATACTTACAGTCAATCCTCAGTATTCATGGATTCCATATTTACAAATTTGCCCATTTGCTAAAATTTATTTGTAACCCCCAAATCAATACTTGGGTGTTTTCACTGTCATTCATGGACAAGCACAGAGAGGTGAAAATTTTAACTTTCTCAACTGAGGTCACACATTCTCAACTGAGGTCAAACAATGTGACATCCTGCCCTCTTGTTTTAGCTCTTATACTCTAAAGTCCTTTTTGTGGTCTATTTAGTACCAAGTTTTTTGTTTTTTTTTGTTTTTTTTTTTTTTACAGTTTTGTTCTTTTTATTGCTGCTTTTTATTCTATTTGAAATGGTCCCCAAGAGTAGGATGGAAGTGTTGGTGAATGTTTGCATGCCCAAGAAGGCTGTGATGTGTCTGATGGAGAACATACATGTCAGATAAACTTGGTTCAGGCATGAGGTGTAGTGCTGTTGGTTGTGGGCTCAATGTTTATGAATCAACAATGCATATGAAGTAAGGTGTCTTTAAACAGAAACACACAAAAAGCCAAAGATATGTATTGCTTGCCTGATGAAAGCACGCCCAGAGGCTTGCGATGAGCTAACCCTGTATTTCTTCTAGGAGCAATAGCTCAATGTTTGCTAATTCAGTGTTTTTGGGAACTGTACAGAGCCTAACTACCATGAATAATGAAAATCTACCCTGTGTGTGTATGTTTGTATACAAAGAAATATATTTGCTCACTGTCATTTTTAGGTAATTAATTAAAAACAAATAACTTTACAGTAAATGAAAAATCAATGGGTGTCTGTAGCTACTGTGAAAGATGCATCAAAAAGACATTGTTCTTGGGTGAGAGAAAAGGGAAGACATTGATCAAAGGGTACAAACTTTCAGTTACATGATGAAGTTGTGGGAGCCTAATGTACAGCATGGGGAATATCATTACTAATAATGTATAGTTGAAAATTGCTAAGAGAGTAGACCTCGAGTGTTCTCACCACAATAAAAAAGGTTACCCATGAGGTCACGGGCATGTTACTTAGTTTGATTGTGGTAGTCATTTCATAATATATCCGTATATCAAAATATCACAATGTATACCTTAACTACATATAATTCTTATGTATTAATCACGACCTCAATAAGGCTGGGAAAAAAGAAAAGATATTGTTCTTACTTTTGGGTTGAGAAGATATAAGTTTCTCAGACTTCACTAGATTGAAACTGTGTATATTTAAGGAGGTAATTCTAGATCTGGAAGGGGAGCAGAGTAGAGATGGACATCTGTGTGGCACTCTGAAGAGTTGGAACTCTGGAGCCAGAAGGCCAGGATTAAACCCTGGCCCTGCCACTTCCTGACTGGCCGTCTGTTCCCCTAACCTGTTTCTTCTTCTTCCCGGGCACACCAGCAAACTCCATAAATGAAGCCACGTAACTGAGTTCTAGCCAATGGGATGTGAATAGGAGTGATGTGCACCACTTCCAGAACTGGCTTATCAAAACCTATTGTCTGACTCTCCATATTCCTTCCCCATGGGGCAGTTTATGAAGACAAGCAATGTATGGGAGTCACAATAATAGCCCCTCCAAAGATGTCTATGTCTTAGTCCCCAGAACCTGTGAGTATGTTAGATCATAGGGCAAAGGGTTGCAGATGGAATTAAGGACACTAATCAGCTGACCTGAAAATTGTGAGATAATCCTGCATTATCTGAGCGGGCCCAATGTAATCACAGTGTCCTTAAAAGCAGAAGAGGGAGGCAAAGAGGACCAGAGAGATGGTAACAAGTGAGGGACTTGGACTGACTTGTTAGCTTTGAAGAAAGGAGAGGGCCATGAACCAAAGAAAGCAGGTCTAAAGGGTGTGAAGGTCAAAGAAACAGACTGTCCTCCTAGAGCCCCCAGAAAGGAATATAGACCTGTAACAACCTGATCATTGCCCAGGGAGACACATGTCTGATACCTGATCTATAGATCTGTGAGATGTTCATGCTGTTTTAAGCCACTAAACTCGTGGTAATTTGTTACAACAGTAATAGGAAATTAACATACATGACAACCTTGAAATCTATTGTTGAAGATATCAGGGTCATCGCATGGAAGGTGTGTGGGTCCTTGTATGACTCTTAGAAAAGAGTACCAATCAGGCGGAACACCTGCTTTGGACTTAATACAAATACAAAATAAAATTCTATTGTTTTGGAACCAGTTTTTAAAGTGGCCAGTGTGACCTTGATTAAAACAATTTGGCAAGTCACAAAGTCCCTCGTTGCCTTAGTTTCCTCATCTGTAAAGCATGTTACCATACTACGTGGAGGGTTGGTCTCGCTTACCACATGTTTATCTTCAAGTTAAAGACCTAATTTCCAGCCTGATATGCAGGTATTCCATTTTCTAGAACTCCTTCCTGATTGTTGAGAGGATTAGATGGGTTAATATATGTAAATTGCTGAGAATGAACACTGACATATATTGAGTACCATTGAGGTGTTAGGTACTGTTACTATCTTCCAGGGATGTGAGGGAAAAACTAAGGTGGAATTTTGGGAGAACGAATGAATCAACCTAGAGATTGATTGCAGTAGATAGAGCACGGTCAAAATTCTACAAAATTCTACAAGCCATGGCGGGGGTGGGGGGCAATTATGCATCTTTACTGTCTGTAATTGATCTAATTTTGCTGTCAGTTCAGGAGGGAAGGAATACTGATGCTTTGATTACAGAGATTACATGATGGAATACAGAGAGTTTGCCTTATATTGGCCTCCATGTAGAACTGTACATTCTGGAATGTACCACTTTTTCTTTCTTTTCTTTTCTCCTTCTCCTTTTCTTTTTATTCTTCTATATGGTAACACCTTCCTTCTTCCTTTTTTGGGGGGAACTTTTGCATACACTAATTTTGGGGGATCACGTCAGGAGTTTCTGCTCGTTATAGATGACACGTTTGTAGAAATATGAAAAAGCAGGAATCACAGAATCTCAACAGTAAAATGAAAGATTTCTTAAGGTAAAGTTGGTACAAATTATTACAAATAGAAAGTTTGAGAAATGCTTTGCAAAGAAGCATTGGAGATTTTATAACCCACTTCATCTTCTTCAGTTACTATAGCAACAGCCAGGAAAAAATAAAGGCTCACCAAGCATGGTCATCAGAACTCTTTCTCAACTGCCCATCTTCCCAAAAACATTAAATAAAACCTGGGCCAGCAGCACAGCTTCACTCCTGTCACTCAGCAAGGGACTGGTCTGCAAAATAAAATGAAAAATATGTGAAGAATGCTAGGCATTAGCATTTTCCATGGAGGAAAAAAACAAAAACAAAACCAAAAACCCTTATGATGGTGTTCCCATACCTTAGAAGTCAAAAACGTCTACATTTTGGTGAAATGAGCCATTTTGGAGAATTATTTATAGACAGTAGTTAGGTAATCTTGGACATCTATAAAAATTAAAACTTATAAATAGGAACTTGGGGCTTTCGATTAGAAATGTGGGCAAAGTATATGATTGATGGTGTATCATTTTTTTCCCTGTGTTTTCTTGGGTATTTTCCATGCTATTTTGGGGTAATGAAGAAAACCAAGTGTTAACTATGAGGCTACTCCAAGTCACATTGTCTTTTTGATTTAAATAACTCAACTCCCATCCTAGAAAAAGCAGAGACCCAGGGGGCAATTCCAGAAATTTGGGGGAGGTTTGGAAGTGTTACTTTTTCTTCTTGATCATCTCTGGCCAGGCTTTCCCTCTGCCTGAGGACTTGCCCATTGTAGACATTTCCTCCTTGGTACCAGCTGGCATTGGCCCTCACCCAGATTCTTTTGACATTTAAAAGATCACAGGGGTGCCTGGGTGGCTCAGTCACTGGTTAAGCGTCCAACTCTTGATCTCGGCTCAGGTCATGATCTCCTAGTTCGGTTTGTGTTCGTGAGTTCAAGCCCCGTGTCGGGCTCTGCGCTGAAGGCATGGAGCCTGTTTGGGATTCTGTCTCTCCCTTTTTCTTCCCCTTCCCCACTTGCACACTCTCTCTCTCAAAATAGATAAATAATCTTTAAAAAAAAAAATTAAAAAGAGGCGCCTGGGTGGCTCAGTTGGTTAAGCATCTGACTTCGGCCCAGGTCATGATCTCATGGTTTGTGGGTTCGAGCCCTGCATCGGGCTCTGTGCTGACAGCTTGGAGCCTGAAGCCTGTTTCAGATTCTGTGTCTCCCTCTCTCTCTGCCCCTCCCCCACTCTTACTCTGTGTCTCTCAAAAATAAAAAAACATTATAAATTTTTTTTTTTTAATTTTTTTTTTCAACGTTTTTTATTTATTTTTGGGACAGAGAGAGACAGAGCATGAACGAGGGAGGGGCAGAGAGAGAGAGGGAGACACAGAATCAGAAACAGGCTCCAGGCTCCGGGCCATCAGCCCAGAGCCTGACGCGGGGCTCGAACTCACGGACCGCGAGATCGTGACCTGGCTGAAGTCGGACGCTTAACCGACTGCGCCACCCAGGCGCCCCTATAAATTTTTTTAAAAAATAAAAATCACATACACACACACACTAGACTCTGTAGTGGTTTTTAATACAATTTAAGGTGAAGGTGGGTGATGTATTACACAGAGCATTATGCAACAAGTGTGCTAAAATTGAATAATAGTGTGCTAACACCTAATCAAGTTGCCTGGCCGCTTTCCCTGACCATCTGGCTGTGAAGAGCCTCAGTTCCTGGCCATCTTGCTGGGATACTTCCTTTTATTTCCCCTCCTCTCCAATCCTCTTATGTCTCTCTCAAGCCATTGGGAGAAGCTCCAAATCCCCCCCTTACTGTAGTATGTCAAAAAATTTTACATCTTTCTTTGTCTTCTTGATTGCTTATTTTTCACCTTTCCTCTCCAAACCCCAGACGACCATTCATGGTTTTGTTTAACGGAGAGCCATTTATCATGGAGATAAATAGTGTCGTTTGCTTAGACATCTTCTGGTCAATATTAGCTCTGAGTGATTAATTCTCTCCCACAGAGAATTTAGGGGAGAAATTCATATTTGTATGAAATGACTAATGTTACATGAATCGGTTTGTGATGTTCAATGATTCTGACCAAGAGGAGGTCAGTTTTGGGGAGGAATCATCTTCTCAGTGTTACACATGAGGGAGTTAATGGACATGGAAGTTTCCATTTATCTAAAATCACAAAGCTAGCACGTGGCACCACCAGACTTTGGTCACAGGTCTTCGGGTTCCTATGCCAAGATTCTTTATCGTATACCACCTGACCCTGATGAACATTAATGAGAAGGCTGCATATCAAAACTTCAAGAGAATAATCGGAAATTGTAGACTTGCTTCAGGATTTGAGGTGTTGGCTTCAACCAAAGAAACGAGAAATTTTATGGAAAGGTCAGAGAAGAGACTTGTAACTTTTAAACAACTGGATACTGGAGTCTGTGGAGACCAGAAGATGCGGTCTGATTAATGGTGTGATAAGCTACGATAGGCCTCTGACAGGGGCTCCAAGGCACATTTTGTGAAAGGACATGTTTGTGTTCCGTGACATTAACTTCAAAAGGTTACAGTTGTAGCTGAAAAATTTTCTAACTTCCCTTGGTCATTTTGTGAAATCAGCCATAAATTTTACCAAACTGTCCAAAGGACCTACTTTTAATCTTTTTTTTTGTCTGCCATATCTTTTGATTTCATAAATATACCGCACAAAGTACTTAATTTTTTATGCATCTCCTAAAAATACCCTTTAAAAATTTAATGATGGAATAAAAATATGCTGTCCTTGTGGCACACTTGATCATGAAGTCAGATGTAACGTGCAAGTGTTGGGTTAAAATTCACACAGTATGGCTAGGCAAAAATAGCTGTCTGCCTATAACTGATCTCATCTTGCTCAGGAGTCCGTTTCTACTGAAGCTGATGTGGGGATATTTCACTGTGGAATTAAACATGCCAATTAAAGGTGACCCAATTCTTTCACTTACAGTAATCTCTTTCAGATTGATTCAGTATTATTTGAGTAAATAGGCAGATCAGAGTTTAATATCCCGTCAGGTAAGTTTTTTCTATGTCTTCACTTGTCCTTTACAAGATGGCGGCAGGGTGCAGGGAGATCATTGGTACCCACGTGGCATTCATGAGAATGAGTGCTCCACTTTCCCGGAGCAGTCTTGTCCTGCTTGTCTCTACATAGGTCTCTCACCTCACCGCCGAGGTGGGTGTGTCTTGTGCTCCGTTCTCAGAGCATGAGTAGAACATGATGGGGATTTAAACCAGACCCCACTCAGCTCTCAGCCACTCTCTAAATCCACATAAACCTGACTGTGAATCCCAGGTGATTCCTGGCGTGGTTGACCTTTGCTGCATCACGCAGCTAATGGCTCATTTTACCCTGTTGGGAGACAATTCTCCATGGGTCTCTGGCATTTCTGCAAGTCTTGAGAAGAAGGCACTGATGGCCCTTTGTTCTGGGCTATCCTTTCCAGGGTACCTATTAACGTACTGAACAGCCTCAGAAGGTAGTGATACTGTCTCTGTCCAGAGCAAAGAGCAGGCGTGGTGACTGCTTTTGCGAAAGCGTTCACTTCATTAAGCTCTGTGTAGTTGTATTAAGTCTTTTTTTGTGTTGCCCTGTGGGACTGGGGCTTGGAGAACAGGAATGAACCTGATGCTCAGACTGCTGCTGTTGCTGTGACTAATGAACTGACCTTCAATTCTGTCTTAGGAGTCTGGTGTTTTCTTCTAGTATCTATGAAACACTGCTACTCTAACTTAATCACCTTGCAGTCCAGGAAAAACCTCAGACAGTTATAGTTCTTTTCTTTTTTAAGTTTATTTATTTATTTTGAGAGAGAAGGAGTGCACAAGAGAGTGGTAGAGGCAGAGAGAGAGGCAGAGAGATTCCCAAGCCAGTGCAAGAGCCCCATGCGGGGCTCAAATTCACCAACCATGAGATCTTGATCTGAGCTGAAACCAAGATTCGGGCACTGAGCCACCCAGGTGCCCCCAGACCCTTCTAGTTCTTAACATACAACTCATGGAGGAGACCCCTCGGGAATCACACAGCCAGGGCCTTCATCTGTCTTCTCAGTTTAACATGGGGAAGGGACACCAGGAGGGTCTGTGATCCTTTCCACACCATTCACAGGCCGTGAGGGACTGGAGAGTGCTGTCTCAGGTCCCCTCCCTGCCAAAGATACCACCCCATCATTTCCATCCTACCTTGTGTGACTCCCTTCGGCTGGCACAGGGCACCCCACTAGTCTCACCTGAAGACCCAATGGGAAGAGAAGCTTTGGGCTCACTCATTAATCTTGACCTTGATTCGTAAAAAGAAGTTTTTGTATGGGTGAAGGGGATCAAGAGGTACAAACTTCCAGTTATGAAATAAATAACTCATGGGAATGAATAGTACAGCAGAAGGGAATATAGTCAACAAACTTGTAATAACGTTGTATGGTGAATACACTAATCGTGGTGAGCCCTGCGTTATGTATAGAATTCTTGAGTCACTGTGTTGTACACCTGAAACTCCTATAAAACTGTGTATCAGCTATATTTTAATGAAAAGAAGTTTTTGTCATTTAGAAGCCTTGTTTTTCCTTTCAACAAAATCTCTTTCTCAAGACTGTGGCTTGACTTTATGCCTCAGGATGCTATGTTGTAAGTCAAAGGCTGTAACTGACTTGTCTTTTTTTGAAACCAACTTGTCTTACGTGCACTCTTGCTCAAAAGATCCCAGTTCTGCACCAGACTATGTGTTACCCTGTCTGAATAAGGGAAAAGGGTCACACGTATGTGTTTTAAAAATATGATTCCTATGTTGCATATATGCATTTGCATAGATAGGCAATGAATACACACATACAGGCTTTCTTAACCTGTCTTGGTGCATGAGAGGGAATAACAATAAATCAATTCAGAAGTACACGCTTACAAACCTTTCAGGCTGTGATAACTTTAGTTGGTGATATATATTAGTTAATGGACTCATTAGCTTATCAATTCACTGGTAGTTAAAATAAATTGCTAATATTTTTCCTCACTAAAAAAAACCAAATAAAACAACACAAAACAATCCTGGGACTAGAATTGTCATTATTTTTCCAGAAAAGAAAATTTGGGCAGGTGAGCAATTGTATTTCTTCCCATAGAGGTTAGCCGTAAGAGGAAATAGGTTGGAACTGTCATGTAACTGCATCATGCATACTGTGGATTCCTTGCAAAGCAACTTGAGGTCAGAGAACTTTCCTCATGACACTCTCAACATCTTCCTGAGTGGTTAGCCCAAGGAAGGACTGAGGAAATGAAGTAAAGCTCTTCAGTAGTGTAGACATGGAAACCTGCTTAAAGGAGCTTACACAATTTTTAACCTGAAAATATCTATATCTGTATCTTTGTTCATGTCTGTGTTGATCTGTATTACTCCCTAGACTATAATTTAACAATTTAAAAATTTACTGTGTTGATCTATATTATTTCCTAAACTGTAATTTAACAATTTTAAAATTCACCTCTAATTTGGAGAATAAGTTGGGCAAAGAGAAATTGATCAATTAGAAATCAATCATTTTAGGGGCAGATGGCTCAATTGCCAACTATTGTTTTCAGTTCAGGTCATGATCCCAGGGTTGTGGGATTGAGCCCCACCTCGGGCTCCACACTGAGCCTGGAACCTGCTTAAGAGTGTCTCTCTCTCTCTCTCTCTCTCTCTGTCTCTCTCTCTCTCTCTCTCCCCCTCTGCCCCTCTACCCCACTTGTGCTTGCTCTCTCTAAAAGAAAAAAATTCTAAAAAAAGAAAAAATAAATCAATCAGTTTAAAACCATAGTTAATTCTTCTTAATGTACTATATTATCTTAATAATGATCTTGAATAAATAATCATCTTCAATAATTAATTAAGGTATAATTTTCTGTACTGGCAAAGTCTGATGAATACATAAATGTATTAAATTGGAAAGTTGAGCTAATCTCATAGTTTGCCTCCAACTCTGACAACTATGAATCCATAGTACTGTCAAATGTAGACAGGGTTTCATAGCCTCCCTGCTGGGTGAAATTAGTTTTAAGTGTCCTCGGTAATTAATTACATTTAGGATTTGGTGACTATACTTTTAGAATTTTGTCCAAATGTTTGGACTGAAAACAAACTTCCTTTGGAATTTTTTCTTATCATGTAGATACTATTAAATTCATTTTGGAATAGCATATTGATCTGAAGTACAGAAGGTTCTAAATATCTATGGTTTGATTACGGTGCACCTTCTAACTCCAGAGCAGGACTGTTGATTCATCCATCACCTGTATTTTCAGCTAGCACTTAAGCACTTAAGCACTTAGCATTGGTAAATTTTGCCCTTTTCTTGGCTGTCCATCTCATTTTGTTGGCCTTTCTCTCTCTTTGCATTTCCTATTCTTTGAAGCTAGGGATTTGCTTGTGTCTTTTGGGTTCTCAGGATTTCCCACTGTATTTGTCAACTCGGGCTTCCATAACAAGATACCACAGCCTGAGTGGCTTATGCTGCAGATATTTATTTTCTGGAAGGTCTGTAAATAGGACGTCCAAGATCAAGCTGCTGTAGGATTGGTTTCTGGTGAGACCTCTTCTTGGCTGGTAGATGGCCACCTTCCCCTCTGTTTTCACATTGCGTTTTCTCACATCTCCCTTTCCAGAGAGAGACAGAGAGAGAGAGAGAGAGAGAATGTTCTGGCATCTCTTTATTATAAGAACACTGTTCCTTTTGGATTAGGGCCCACCCTTAGGACCTCATTTAATACTATTTACCCCCAAAAGGTCCCATCTCCAAATATAATCACATTGAGGATTAAGGCTTCAACATATGAATTTTGGGGGACACAGTTCAGTCCATAACACCCATCATCATGCCCTGCTCATGCTCTAAAATTTCTCTTATCTTCTTCCTTCACTCGTCTTCAAAATCCAAATGGATTTGTCCCCGCTCTTAGGAATATTCTCTTTGTGCTCAGTAAATGAGCGAGTTTTTAGTGACTATTAATGGGTCAAGACATTAACTTAACTAAGATAATAACTCAGGTAGTATATTTGTAGTTAAAAAGGAATCCTCCACAAATGCCGCCTTACTCCAAGTTAAGTAAGTATTGCTACAGGTGGCAATTTTCACCACGCCTAAGTGGAAAACATAAAGGCTTTCAGGACCAACACCGTTGATGTCATTCTGTGAGCACCTTGCCTTGCCCATGCATCACAATGGCTCTAGACTTCTGACCTGTCAGTATGCCCGTGTTAAAAAGGGAAATTACAGACAGGATATCTTCCATTAGTCACACCTTTCTGAAAAGTGGACAGTGCCTTCCTTATTCTAGTGCACTGTCAAGAAATAGCCAGTCAAAGGTGTTTCCAAGATAGCTGAGTCAAAGGACTGCACATAAACTTTCAAGATCACGTGATGGAAGGCTTTTCATGACCTAGTGACCTGGATGAAGGGAGCTTGAAAAGTTGTTATCGTCATAGTAAGGATTGTTTGTCACTAAAGTATTCATTAGAATGGAGAACCTTGAGGGATTTTCTGACACCTGGCATCAAAGGATGCTTTGAGCTTTTTTTCTTCTTGCTATTGATTTGTCCAGACAGTGTTTGAAATGGTAACGTTCTGGTTTCCTTAATACAGTGCTAACCCTGCTAATCGTCTGAGTAGGTGTCCTTAGAAAATAATAACAATTGGCTTTCATCTCTGCCTGTGGATTTATTCAGAATGTAGTTTTAGTTTTGCCTTTGGAAGAGCCTCATATTAAGGTCTGAACCCCCAAGTTTTTCAAAAGGACTCCCTTTTACTTCAGAATCCAGAAATGCATTCACCACTGGCCGATCTTTTTGTTCAATTCAGAAACAGTTTGCCCAGTAGGTAACAATCCCCGTGATTCCACCTATTTCTCACAAACACAACCCACTAGTCACATCTTACTTGGAAGAAAACCACGGTGGCTGTTATTTACTAGCATCCAGAGAGATCTCTTTGCCTCCTGTGTTTCCATTCATTATAAGCGCTTTGCAGGCTCCTGTTTGCTCTAATCATTGTCCCAGAAGCCCTACAGTTATTTTCGTATTTTGTGACTCTCATGAGCCAAATGGAAACAAATAATTCTTGAACAGCTGGAGAATTTCAGGGTAATAAGTATGTTCTCAGACATTCAGGAAGAATCTCGATGAACTGGCTAACATCGCTGTGAAGATTTTAGGCAGACAATATGTCTAGCGGTTTGGAGAACTGATTACATTGGGCCAACGGTAAACAAGAAAGGCTTTCAGTGACTAAAGAACCCAGGGGATTCTGTTTTGTACCATATCAGTAGGGGACCATCCTAGTTTCTTTAGAAAATTTACTTCAATCATCACAAGAATGTATTCAGGTTAAATCTCCATCTTTAATATCAGAAAAGCTCAGGTTCACCTCTTCCGTGAGAACTTTCTTGACTGCTTGAGTGACTCTTGAGTTGGTGCCACGAATATTCGCCAAGTCTTTCTGCCCCAACAGGTCCCTCCTTGCTAATTTTGTAGGTGATAAGAATAAAGTGGGTTTTTAGGAATGAAAATCAATGTTTCTAGGCACCCTTGGTAGTTGTAGACTGCTACCATTGCCCGGAATGAATCTAACAGTGTGACAAGATGTAAAAGAACCTGCCTCAATTACACAGTGTGTACTTGGCTGATACCAGCCTAGAGAGGCTTTGGCTCTGATAATGTGTACCTCCTTGATTTCTTTCTGTGTTCATTTTAATCCTGGCCCAATGGTTTCACTTGCTGCTGTCTATAAGGGCATTATTATAGGGATGTATACTGCTGATCAGTGCAAGGCACTGTCTGGAAAATTTCAAAACACAAACAAGGAAGCAAAAACCTGGCCTCAAAACTCAAATTGAGGCTTGGGGGAGCGATTTGTTTGCATTTCCTAATCTGTTCTCCTGGCACACTGTTCTGCTCTTTTTCTGTGAAATACAACAGCAGATAGGTGCAGAGTGTATTAATTTCTTGCATTTCAGCCCAAATCTTGCCCAGAATTCCCCAGACCCATTAATCTTAAGCTTCTCATGAGTGTGGTAGATACTTCGGGTTGTATGCTTCAATTGCCTTTGTCAAAATATGCATTTTCATTATAATAGGAAAATATATTAAGTTACCATATTTGTTGGACGCTTTGCACAGTCTGATTTTTCCAGAAGCAGAATTCTATCATTCCCATTCAGAGCAAGTAGGTTTATTCCATTGATGACTAAACAACATTCGCTAGGCCCTTGAGTAACCGGGTATATCAGTTAGAATGCCCTTGGCCGTAAGTAACAGAATATCTGATTACAATTGACTTCAACAGTATGGGATGATTATTTTCTCACATAGGAGGAAGTCCAAAGATGAGTGTTTCTTAGTTTGTTTTAGGCATTCAATCCTGTTATCCGGGATCAGATTTCCTTCGATCTGTAATCTCTGCCATCGTTAGTATGTCAGTAATGTCTCCACAGAGGGTACCCAAGATGACCACAGGAGCTACCATGATCACATCTGCATAAACTTGTCTTCAAAGTCAGGAGAAGGGACAGGGTCAGAAGGGTCAGAGTGGAGGGTTACATCAAAGAAGGCTCATGCTTCTTCTCCACGGTGGGAAATCTTTTGCGAAAGACCCCTTTCATCGTTTTCCTTTATGTTTGTTAACCACAGTTGGATCATACGCTCTCTGTAGTTGAGTAAAAGCTGGGGAGGTAAGTATTTTAACCCATCTCTAGAATCTGGCCCTCCCATGTGGAAGAAGGACTGAGGAAGAAGGCTGCAAGGACAGTAGACCGATGCAGCCTGGCTCCCAAGCACCTGGCTTCACTCCCTCTTTTACCCTTTCTCATCATGGTATGTTCCTGAGACCCAGGTCACTGTCTGTGCCCACCATCTGGAGGAAAGGAGGGCATGTCCTTAAAAAAACTTTTGAGTCACTTTATACATGTTAAGCAAGACCGCCCATGTACGACTCCCATTCTTTGTGTGCTCAATCATTTTAGAGAAGAAATTTAGTTCTTTGTGTCTCTTTAAAGTGGTGTGGGATTACCGACCACTTTCTTCTTGGGAGCCAAATGAAGAGAGTTTTCTGGCAACGTGTTCTTTTGGTTTCCTTCTGATTTCTTTTGCTGTTTCTTTATAAAAATTTCTCAGCCTTTTCTTTCTTGTCTGACCTTTAAATATTTGTGTTCTCTGGGCTTCCTTGTGTTCTTGGCACACCTCCTGCTCATGCTGCTCATTTCCACTGCCCAATCTTACAACTGGTGATGTAAGTTGATGAATTGATGAATGAATTGATGACTTCCAAATCCGGCTCTCCATTTGGTATTTCTTTATCAAGCCAACTCCAGATCTCTAGAACCAGCTATTTATTCCTGGCTGAGCATTTTCCTTGGTTGTCTCCTGGATTCTTCAAGCTCAGATGTTCCAGGCAGAATTAGCCTTTTCTCCTCTTTGCACTGACCGCCTCCAGTTTGCTTTGCTTCCTTTGTTCCATTGTGTCCCAGATCAACCTCATTACCTGAGCGTTCTCTTTCATCTTTCACATCAAATCCTTCCCCGAGCTCTGATTGGGCTTCCTGATATTTCTGCAATCAGCCCCCTTCCGTCAATTTCCATGGCACTGCCTGAGTTCAGCCCCTTCTCATGTTTCACCCTGGTTATCATCGCAGCCTCTCTCAACAGCCGTCCTCCTCCCTTCTAACCCACATCCTTCCCTGCTGCAGCCCAAAGTCGAACTATTTGTGCTGAAATGCATATCTGAGTAAGAGATTTTCCTTCCTTGAAATTCTTAGATGGCATTACATAAACTTCAGGACAAAAGTCCAAACTCTTAGCACATTAGCACGAGACCTTCAGTGACCTTTAACTTTTTTTTTTTTGGTTCACAGACTTTGAGTTTCTAAGGCGAAGTATGAAACCTCTCTGCCTGCTTGTATCAAAGCGCCTTTAGTGTTATGTGCTGATTTTCTGTTCCCAGGCCTGTCTTTGCATTTTTCTGTGAGATCTTTGAACACATGGTCTAGTCCTTTGTAGCTGCAGTACCTAATGCCTGATGCATAATAGCCATTTAAAAGTGTTTGTTGATTGAATAATGCCTGTTCTCTTTCAATGTCTGCGTTAATGGTCAATGTAGTATACAATCTTAATACATAGGTTACTTTAGAGATGATGTCTCTAGTCTCTATCTGTATTTCAATGATCTCCCATTGTCCTCTCCTAATGGGTGTCCTCATTATCTTATTTTAGCCTTCAGTGAAGGTAGATGAGCATCTGAGGATTGCCGCCTCTCTGTAGGGTTCAAAATTTCCATTACAAATCTATCCAAAATGGAGTAATAATTACTAGGTATTGGCACAGTAAGTACCCAGAAGAGGACCATTAATGCTCTCAGTTCTTGCTAATGCTCCGTAAAATGGAGTAAGTTCACCTCCATCCTGATTCTCTGTCTTTAAAATTCCCTCTTTCGTCCTTTTGAAGCATTTTCTGTATAAACACGTCTCCAGAAGTCCTTTTCCTCTGTCGACAATGCATTCATTGATTATACATTTCACTCTGCGAAGGCAACTCCGTGATTTAAATCATTTTAAGCTATCAGGGAAATTATACTAACAAATTTCCCTACCCTTCAGTATCAAGCTGCACTACATACTCCGTAAAAATAACCTGAATTGTGTTCAAAGGGTATCCTGTGTAAACTATCAAATGGCAATTATAAGTGGGAAGAAGATTGTTAAGTCCACTGCATTTAAATAATTATGTGGAAATGTACATATTAAATATGACAGTAAAAAATGGATGGATGGATAATCACAAGTGGAAAGGTAGATGCAGAGACCTTCTCTTTCTTGTACGGGGAATGGCTGTTAATTTCTTTAGAATCTTACCATGCATATGGATTTAAACTTCAAAACACAGGTGCCTTTCTTTTACATATGGGAGAGTGATCTGGTTTTTAAAAATGCTACATGGATGGCTACTATGAAATTATAAAGGGTATGCGCTCTGGAGCTTGATTTCCTGGATCCAAATTCCAATTCTGCGGTTTGCTGGGGGTATGAATCTGGGCGGGTCATCCAATCTTTCTGCACCCTGCTTTCCTCTTCTGAAATTGGGGACAATAATAGCACTTACTTGAAAGGACTAACGTGAGGGTTCAATGAGTCAAACTTGTACCTGTACCTGGAACTACGTAAGTGGGCAGGTATAAGAAGTGGGGAGGCAGCCATCATTATCTGGGACTCCTAACACTCATCGAACACATTCAAGAATGCCAGCACCGTGCACCTGCTTTATTGGGTCATATCATTTCATTCCAAAATACGTCTTTAATTTAGGTATTGTTTTTTTTAACTTGCATTTGACAGATCAGGAAATTGAGGCTTAGTAGTTAAATGACTTGTCCCAGCTTAGAAAATGGTCACGCTGGAATCTGATCCATTGTCCTACTATCCTAGGATGGTGAGGAATTTGCCTAAGACAATGGTCCATTTCAACACCTGAAATTTATAGGTTTTTTTATCTTAAAAATAATCTATCAGAAAATTATCATAAAAATGACTAATGGTGAAAGACATTTTTAGCAATCACGGTAAGATGGTAAGAGAAGATATTTATTTGTACTCAAGTAGATTTCTTCTGTTTTCACATGCCCTGATCTACAAAGTCCTCCATATGATAAAATGTACACGTGAATCTGTAATTGCAGAGTTCTCCTTCACCTCGCAGCCAACACATACTCAGTTTTCTGGGTCTAATAAAAGGAATGATAGTGCTTATTGTGGGACATTTATAGCTGGAGTGACCTTTGCTAGACCAGCTATACAATAGAACTATAAATGATTATTCCTCAATTTAGGATAACAGAGACATAGTGAAAGATAAACAGAGTTGAAAATTTAGTCTCTTGGGGTGCCTGGCTGGCTCAGTCCAAAGAGCATGCAACTCTTGATCTCAGGGTCATAAGTTTGAGCCCATGTTGAGTGCAGAGATTACCTAAGTAAGTAAGTAAGTAAATAAGTAAGTAAGTAAACAAATAGAGTTAGTTTCATCTCTTATATAAATATTCTAAATTTATCTTTAATATTTCATATCTTAACACATAGAAAAGTCATTCGTAACGAATATGTCTCTAATTGGAATGAACAATTCCACATGCCAAGCACTGTGAAGGATTTAGTCCTCCCCTCATACTGTATAGGTTATGCTCGTAGCCCCAGTGATTTATGTTTTATTTGTATGTCTATACATCCCACCATCTGTGAGGGCCTACTGTGTGCTGTTCTCTGTGGTGTATGGGCTGAGGAGAGCATGGTGAGCAGGGTAGACTGGCTTGCCTCTTGGCTCATGGTGTAATGAGGCAGAATAATCAAACAGGTAAAATGATACATGTTCAGTCTAAATCATCTGTTTTTCAATTAATGACAATGGCACAGTTTCCTGCTAGGATGGGTGAATACTTACTTTGTTTACCTAAAGAGTCTACTTGAGTTATGTTCTCAGAATTAAGGGCCATCTCAAAGGTAAACTTCATTCTTTCTCTTAAAAAAAGCTACATGACACTTTCAGGATGTAGTTTTTCCAAGCTTCCTTCTGAGATGTGAGGTCTTGTACAGGTGCCCCACTCCATAAGGATGTAGGCTTGCTCTGCTGTCTGTTACCTTCTTGTTTGCCAGACGTTGTATGCTTTTGTATACAATGACTCCATTGCTTTTTGAGAAACTGCACTTTTTACTTTTTTTTGGTATTTTTATTCAGGCTACACCACCCTTCTCTTGTTTTGTCCTCTCCAAAGGCACTATTTAGCTGTTTTCCACCCAAGCCAACTTATGGCTCAAGGGAATGGCAACTTGAACACTTTTCAGACTGACTTGCTCTCCTCCCCTGTGATTGTATCCATGGCAGCTCTAGCATGCTTCACTCTTTTTTTTTTTTTATATTTGTTTATTTTTGAGAGAGATAGAGTGTATGAGAATGGGGAAGGGGTAGGGAGCGAGGGAGACAGAGGGTCCTAAGGGAGCTCTGTGCTGACCACAGAGAGCTTGATGCGGGGCTGGAACCCCCAAACCATGGGATCATGACCTCAGCTGAAGTCAGACGCTTAGCCAACTGAGCATGCTTCACTTTTAATGAGGAGAAGAGGGGCAGCAGAGTTGGCGGGGTGATGACAGCAGGTGCAGAAGAAGAATGGACGGAGGTAGCTGTGCAGACTTCTTGGCAGAATAGGACTGAGTGTTTATCAGCCATCCCCCCGGTGACAACAGCCATGGCCGTGAAGCTGTGAGGATGGCTGAGTCCGATTTCCTGGACATGAAGGGGATGCACGAATGTCATGGAGGTTTTGCTCTCTTTACATTATTTATCAGGTTAGTGATGGTGCCTATATGTGCTAGTTGTAACGATTCCCATTTATTTTTCTTCCTCCAAGCTAAAGTAGCATCGGAGGCAGTATTTCCCCAAGATATTTGACCAAGGAGCACTTTGTAAGATATAATAAACCAAGAGAAGGCCAATACGAGTGGCTACTCTATAATGCACACTTGTAGTGAGGTTAAGGACCAAGAAATATCAAATATTACAGCTATGTATTGTAATTTGAAAAAAAAAAGGGGGCACAACATTTGCCAAAGGTCACCACACAGGTGCCTTGCAAAATGAAGTGTTGTTTATAAGCTAATATTCAGATCAGACATCTTCAGCTCGTGCAATTTTCAGGCATTTATTTACATGCCATACGACTTCCTGAGGGTATAAAACAAAAAGAACCATTGAGTACTTGTGTCTACTAATTGCTATACACATACATACATGTCTAGTATTTTTTTACATATATATTCACATGTACTTTTCAATAGATACTTTGAAATAATACAAATAGCATTCACAGCATTAATTTTCTCAAGAAATTTCTATGAGCTTAACCAGAACACCTGCTTTTCATGAAACCTCCCTTGAACTCTACTAATCTAAGGAAGTGGGTAACTGTGTTTATGCTGTTTTTTGTCTTTAAGATGTTAGTTTACATTATGGAATGAAATGTATATTTTTTGGTATACTTTTGCAAAATTACTTGGCCTGAGTTCTAGTCATGCGTGGCTTTGCCATAGATCAGCAGAGAAATTCGATGGGTCATGCCAGTGAACTTACCTGCCTTCCCCCTCTTCTATCTCAGGTAAATTTCTCTAAGTGTTTCTTGCTCAGGCCGTTCCTGGCTGTTCTTTGCCCAGGGAAGACTTATGGAATGGACCAGATATGGCCTCATGACGTCAGAGGGGCCTGCCGTGGGATGGTCTATCTCTTATGTGTGGTCCCACATAAAAGAGATGAGGTTCATTAACCTATCAGCTCCCAATTTTCATAATGCAAATTGAAATTACAGAGAGATTTTCCAATGGTAGGAGATCAGACAGCAGCTAACTTGCAGAATGGAGCCAACCAAGTACGATATGGGGTTCATTGGGAATGAATTTTTACAGGCTTCCTCTTAGGACTGTCACCTTTGAATTCTATTTTTTAACACCGATCAAATAGTTCCAATTTTCCTATCTTCCTGTTGCTCTTTTGAATCTTTTTTAAAGCTTTTCTCGACACCCATTAGCTTGGCTAGGATATTTCATACGTTGAGATTATTTTAAGGGAGTCAGTTTACATATTCAATAGAAAATTATTGGATAAAAACCCCACAAAACTGGAAATCCTTTCAATGTTCTACCTCTTTCGTTAAAAACCGAGAACCAGATCTTTGTAAACGAATGTTGTGGTTATTCTTTTATGGTTTTCTAGTGTATCTGTCCACTCAGGCTGCCGTAACAAAATACCACAGGCTGCATGACTCAAATGACAGAAGTTGATTTTCTCACAGTTCTGGAGGCTGCAAGTCCCAGATTAATGTCCCGTGGGGTCAGCTTCTGGTGAGAGCTCTCTTCCTGGCAGACATCTGCCTTCTTGCTATGTCCTCGCTTGCTAGAGGGAGGAAGGGAGAAAGGGGAGAAGACAGGGAGTAAGGAAGAGATCTCTCTTCTTCTGATAAGGCTACAGTCTTATTGGACTAGGGCCCTACCCTTATGGCCCCATTTACCCCTAATTACCTCCTAGAGACCCTATCTCCAAAAACAGTCACATGGGGAATTAGGCCTGTAACATACGATTCTGGGGGAGGGGGACGCAATTTAGTCCACAGCACCTGCTAACTCTCCCTCTTGATTCAAAAACATTTCAAAAAGTTATTTTTTAGACCTACGTTTTGGAGTAATTGACATTTAAAAGAAATTGAGACCATCCATCAAGTGCCCATTTCTCACTGACCCTTAAAAAGGCCTTTCTGCCATTATGTAATTCCCTTGAGGGAAGGAACTGGAAGAAGGATGAGAAAAATAATCAAAGAAACAAATCAAGCATGATTTAAAAGAAAAGCTTTCTATCCGCCTCTTTTCCTCCCCACCTAACCCCCCCTCTTTTTTTTTTTTTTTTTTTAACACAAGAATGAATCACATTTAGCCTGCCCTAATGTGGTTTTATTGAGTTTCCAACTGCCAAGTCATGTCTGGAGCTGCCATTCTGAGTTTCAAACTTTTAGAGAAAGAATTGTTCCATATCAAGCCATTTCTACTTGTTTAATTCCATGTCAAGAATTTGTCTTAAAACCTCTGGGGATGAGGGTATCCGCCTCTGAAGGCCCAAACCACTTGCTTGGCTTAACTTCCTACTATGTTGTCCATTAAAATACCTGAACGGTGGAAAAGAATCTCAGGACAGCACCAAGAACTTCTATTAAGAACTGAGCAGATGGAGGAGCTGATAGGAGTTTTTATGGTACAGAAAACAGAAGAATAAGCAACAGCATTGGCTTGTTTCCTGAAGGCTCCAGTTCTAGAATGGAGGTGATACAGCCTTGATGTTCTGTGTGTCAAGCTGTGCCACGGGACTATAAAAGCCTGAAAACGCCTTGGTACATTGTTGTGGTGGTTCCTAAACCTTTGCATATAAATATATATGCAAACCTTTGCATATATATATATATATATATATATATATACACATATATATGCAAATATATATTTTATTTATATATAAATAAATAAATAAATAAATAAATAAATAAATAAATAAATAAAAATAGTGATGTCAAGATCTCTGAGATGGGACTGAGGCATTGATACTTTTTAGAGCTCCTCAGGTATTTTCAGTATGCACGCAGGGTTGAGACCCTTTGTCGTTTCCTAATTAGATGTCAAGGGTGGTCACCTATCCCAAATTAAGAGAACTGGTAATACCTGGACAAGTGTCTGAGAGGCACTAGAGATCCAGTGACAAACTCTTTCAAAGTAAAAAAAAAAATTTTAAGGTTATTTATTTTGAGAGAGGCAGAGATAGCGCAAGTGGGGGCAGGGCAGAGAGAGAGGGGAGTGAGAGAATCCCAAGCAGGCTCTGTACTGTCAGCTCAGAGCCCCACATGGGGCTCCGTCTCATGAACTGTGAGATCCTGACCTGAGCTGAAACCAAGAGACGCTTCACCGACTGAGCCACCCAGGTGCTCCTCTCAAAGTAACTTCTAATCACCATTTCGAGTGGGTGTAGCACTAAATCACGGGTGTCACTTTTGTTCTCCGAACTGGAAACCAATGAAATTCTTTTCACCATATGGGAATTAGGAGGGAGTCTTTTCCTGCTTGGAGTGTGAGGATAAGACCATACCTACCAGGAAACTCACTTTTTCTAAGGCCTTCTATGTGCAGGGAATGTGCTGGGTATTTTATTTTATTTATTTATTTTTTAAATTTTTAACGTTTTATTTATTTTTGAGACAGAGAGAGACAGAGCATGAACGGGGGAGGGTCAGAGAGGGAGACACAGAATCGGAAGCAGGCTCCAGGCTCTGAGCCATCAGCCTAGAGTCCGACACAGGGCTCGAACTCACGGACCGCGAGATCGTGACCTGAGCTGAAGTCGGACGCTTAACCAACTGAGCCACCCAGGCGCCCCTGTGCTGGGTATTTTAAATTGCAATATATCCTCTAGCATCTGAACTGGGAGGTGAACTTGTCTGCAAGCAGGGAAATTTGTGAACTCTTGCTATATCCTAACACTAAGCCTGGCTAAATTGCATTCTGCTCAAGGACAAGTCAACTGAGAAAATCAGATCAAAAGCTCATAAAACTGTCTGCAGCCAAAGAGAAGAACATTTCTCTAAATATTCAGTAGCACATCCTTCCTGCCAAATTGGATTACTAAATGGTGAGGAAACACCACCCCCCCCCCACAAACATTTAATATAACTTCCTGATAGCCCAGTTTGTTTTAGTAGGACGTTATTTGTAATAATAAATAGGCCAAGGTATATAAATGTCACTAGTTGGTGATAAGAAAGGGGAATGAACCTAATGGTCCCAGAAACAATAAAAGAAAAGATGTGGCATCACATGAAATTAAATCATTAAGACTGTATTTTCATATGTATTTTAAAATTTGACACACAAACATACATCCACAAAAATAAAAACAAGAAAAATAAGCTAGTTTAGGGGTGTGTGTGTGTGTGTGTGTGTGTGTGTGTTTTAATAATGAGAAAGATAGGGGTGCCTGGGTGGTTTAGTCGGTTGAGCATCTGACTTTGTCTCAGGTCATGATCTCATGGTTCATGGGTTGGAGCCCTGTGTCGGGCTCTGTGCTGACAGCTCGGAGCCTGGAGCCCGCTTCGGATTCTGTGTCTCCCTCTCTCTCTGCCCCTCCCTGGCTCACACTCAGTTTCTCTCTCTCTCTCTCTCTCTCTCTCTCTCAAAATTAAACACTAAAAAAAAATTTAAGAAAAATAACAAGAAAGATAAATTTCTCCATAAATAAAAGTAGGAATCAGAGTCGTATGTAACACAATGGTATGAGTTTGATGTCCCAGCAAATGGCTTGAGGACGATGCATTTTTAACTATGATCTGTAAATATTGAACTTGGTGTATCCTCCACTGTCACAATGTTACGATGTGCTCTGCCTGGGTTCTGGGAACCTGATGGAAATGCTCCCGTTAGTGAATACTTTTTTCTTAAGCAGAGCACCTGTCTCAGTCCCTGCCTGCATATCTGCCCTATTGGCAAGATAAGCGGGAAACCTCCCGTTTCTCTTGGCTTCAGGCCTGGGAAAACTCTAGATGTAGAGCCAGCCCTAAGCTACCAGCGTCCTGCTTTGAGCCCTAAACCCCAACCCAGTCCCTCTTAGCTTTCGTGAGATCCCAGAAGCACCAAGAGAAAAAAAAGTTTCCAAAATGACCCAGTTAAATAAATGATGTTCCCAAATAATTCTGTAGGAGAGAGATGTTTGGTTGGGCCTGGCTATACAATTCCTGTCTGTCCCAATCAAGGGAGGGGGCCCTTGCTACCCTGGTGAAGGAATAGGAGCCATCAAAGGAAAGAGCCGTGGGGTCTTAGTGTTGGTGAATTGCACACGTGTAGGTCTGTAGCCTCTTGTGCTGGTGATCAGTAGTGGTATTGGGGCCCCAGCAGCCCTATCATCCCAACTGGATGTGTTGCTTAAGGTGGAGAAGTAGGCACTGATGTTCCCAAGGATGGTGATACATAACGTTGCCCCCCACTGAACCCATGGTGGATTTGGATGGTTTAAATGCTCAAAGGGTCAAGTGAGTATGAAGGACCTGCCTCACACGGTAGAGGCCTTTGGAGTTGCTCCGTGTAGACGCACCTCCACTGCCCGACATTGGTTCCTCTTCTTTGTCTCATCCTCCTACTCTGTCTTCCAAGTACTTATCGTTTCTCTTCTTCGGAGCACTCGGCCATATGAGAGAGTGCCCATCCACGTCTTCCTTTCCTGGCAAGCTCTGCCATCTGTTGCCAGGGGAGGATGTGATGGAAGGCTTTCCTCTCACCAGGACTCTACTGGCTGTCAGAGCAGCTGAGCTCGTGTATCATGTGTCATGAAAATCTCAAAGGCACCAATTCTATTTAGATTCCTCCCCCAGTGGTGGCATCAGAAACTTTTCTCCTTGGTTAAGGCAAACGTGGCTTATCAACCTGGGCATGTTAGGTGTCTTTGGTTTTAAGCAATTGACTCCAATGAGTCTGGGGAGAAAGAGAAATGGGGCAGCCCCAGCTGTCTATTTGACAGAAACTGCTAGATTGTCTCACGCAGGTACTTCCCCTGAATACGTGGACTCTAAGCATTTTCCTCAATTTTGTGTCACCCCTTCTGAGGGTTCATATCAAAGGAGAGAGTGTTTAATTGGCTGAACTCAGGTCCTGTGGCTGACCTTGGTGCAGGGCAGCAAAAGGAAGGATCTGGTGGGAGACATCTCTGAGATCTTGAGTGGTAGCTCAGGGCTTTTTTACCTGTACAATCTTACCAAGCCTTTGTGTGACAAAATGGCTGCATTATCCATGTGGAAAATGAAGGGCCTTCCAGAAGGAGTAGTAGATGCTGGATATGATCATTGTTTCCCACAAGAAGCCCTAATTCTCCCCCCCCAAGACAACACAACTTATGCTTACCTGAGAAAAGCATATTCCTCTTATTAATATAATATAGACCCCGTTTCTTAGAAACTAATAACTCTTTTATTGTGATAAAGAAGCTTTTCCCTTCTTGGGTCCTTGTTCATCACATAGGGCTCTTTAAAATCTTTTCTTTCATTTCAATATAGAATTTCTCAGCTTCTGATCCTTTGATGTTCTCACTAAGGGGGAGAGGGCAGGAAAAAGGATGAGGGGCCCAGCAACCTTCTTTGACCCCTGAGTGAGGTAATGTCCTATGTGTAGACTGAACTGTTCATGTCAATGATGTCCTTTTATTGCTTGTAAGGATTTATTTATTCGTTTCTCAGCCATCTCAAAGGTTTTCTCCCCTGTGAACTCCAGTGGCTCTCTATCTGTACTAATGGTTTTCCCACCAATTTTCAGACTATTTTATCAAAATTGTTCATATTTAGGACCACAGCCAGTCTGGTGAACAAGGGCAACGAAGTAATGATCAGCTTTCTAGGAGACTGGGCAGCATCAGTTTAAGTGCAAAGACTAAGCATGTAGTTGATGGTCCAAATCAGAACAATTTTAAAGGTGAAAGAAAAAAATACATAAAAATTACATAATGCCCATGTTTTTTAAAAAATATTTATTTATTTAAATAATTTATTTTTTTTACACTTTATTTTTTGAGAGAGAGAGAGACAGAGAACAAGTGGGGAAGGAGCAGAGAGAGAGAGAGAGAGAGAGACAGAGAGAGAGAGAGGGAGACACAGAATCTGAAGCACGCTCCAGGCTCTGAGCTGTCAGCACAGAGCCCGATGGGGGGCTTGAACTCACGAACCGCGAGATCATGACCTGAGCCAAAGTCGGACGCTTAACCGACTGAGCCACCCAGGTGCCCCTAAGTTATTTATTTTTTAATTTACATCCAAGTTAGTCAGCATATAGTGCCGCAGCGATTTCAGGAGTAGATTCCTTAATGCCCCTTACCCATTTGGCCCATCCCCCCTCCCACAACCCCTCCAGTAACCCTCTGTTCATCATATTTAAGAGTCTCTTAATGTTTTGTCCCCTTCCCTGTTTTTATATTGTTTTTGCTTCCCTTCCCTTATGTTCATCTGTTTTGTATCTTAAAGTCTTCATATGAATGAGGTCATATGATATTTGTCTTTCTTTGACTAATTTCACTTAGCATAATACCCTCCAGTTCCATCCATGTAGTTGCAAATGGCAAGATTTCATTCTTTTTGATTGCCAAGTAATACTCCATTGTATATATATATACCACATCTTCTTTATCCATTCATTCCTCGATGGACATTTGCATAATGCCTATGGTTTTTAACCAGTATTCCACACAAAATTTTGAATGACTTCTCCTCCTCCTCCTCCTCCTCCCCCTCCTCCTTCTTCTTCTTCTTCTTCTTCTTCTTCTTCTTCTTCTTCTTCTTCTTCTTCTTCTTCTTTTTTTACTTTTGGCTCTATAACCTCCAAGGAAGTAAAGAAAATTTGTAATATCCTTCATAAAAGCATCAGCCCACTCAGTTTCTTCTGCACATTGAATCTTGCCAGATCCAATTTTATTCCTGTATTTTTGGTTGCTTTCTGCCTTCTTAGTTTGGTTTAGATATACGTACATTTTAAGCACATTATTTTTTAAAACTTTATCCTCCCCTCCCTCTTCCCATCTATAGTTTCCTGCCATTTTAATCATCCATATCTCCACAGTAGTGGAGGGGACAAGTGCACTGAAATGTGAATCAGAAAGCATGGATGTATTTAACTGTGTGAACTTTTTCAATCGTATAACCTTGCTAGTCTCAGTTTCCTCATTTGTTGAAAGAGAGGTCAGTAATTGCTTAGCCTACCTCGCTATTTAAAAGAACAACAAAATGCAAAACACAGACAAGATAAAAATCATAATCGTCATACGATACATATTATAATCATGACAAATATCGTAGTAACTCATGTTTGTTGGGCACTTACCATGTTCTAGGCAGAGCTGATCATTATCCATTTGTTAAAGTATCAAACTCCTATACTGATTGGTAAAAGCCACTGTTACCCACCACCGTGGCCATCCTCCTTCCTTTCCCAGGACTCTGGACCTCCTTTCCAGTCCAGCAGCAACAACAAAGCAATCCCAGAACGTCGGCAGACCTCTAGCATGGCATTCCAATATTACATTCTGATTGGCTAGCGACTAGGCAACTCAGGCCCCCAGAGTTCTACATTTTAGGCACCTTCATTGGTTCTCCCATCCCTCTCTCTTCAGGGGGCTTGCTCAGAGCTTGCACATGCAACTGAACTGTCCCTGGGTGGCCCTGTGCCATGGTGGTGGGGCTGACACTCGGTAGGCAAACACCCGGTGAGCACCGGGCCCCCTCTGAGGTTGTGGCTGTCTGAAGCTAGCCAAGGCTTTCCGTCTTAGGGCTACACATGGGAACTTCGGCCATCAAGGGACTTGGTTTGTGAAAGCCAGCAGGAGACACAGAGTGCCCTGGTGGACAGGCAGTTATGGGGTCCACCTCAGACATCGACCAGGTGCTGCTGGCTCTGTCGGCATAGTATGTATCCCTGCACCAAGATGGAGGATGGGGATGGGTGGGGCCACTTAGGCATGGGGAATATCCAGGATGTAGGTGGCCTTTCAGCTCTCCTCTGTTTGTTAGTTCCATTTAATGGCTCAAGTCCTTTAAAACACACTGAGTGCCCACTTATGACAACGCTAAATATTAACATTTTTACTTGCTATCAAATGGATAATTCCTATGGAAATATTTAAGGGTTATATAAAAAACAGTTATTATTCATAAGCAGTAGAAAGGGTTACTAGCTCATAGAGCCAACCTTAATCCTTTCAGTTAGTATTTAAAGAAACTGTGATTAATTTTCATGGGGACAAAGGAGGTAGGGAAATTTCCACTTACCTGTTATTGGTAGAGCACTCTTTTAAACACCTCAAGCAGGTTTGTACAATTAAACATCTATTGTTTTTTTCATGTCCACAGTGTATGTCCTTTTGTTGGAAAAGGGATTTCAGAATACGGGGATAGGTACACTACCAAAAGTGTTATTGTCATTGAAAATGTAGTGTAATAATAAGAAAAATGCGTCAGATTAGTGATCTGGGTCTTGTGTTTTTACTACCACCTACCAGTTACTTGACTAGTGAACTATGTGACTAGAAAATAATAATACTAGTATCTTCCCTGCTGGAGAGGTTATTGAACTCCAAGCTCATTTAGCTTTAACACCTATAATTAGATCACATTGTCATGGTAACTGGAAAGAAGATCTTAAATAACAGTGAATGTTCTACTTAAAATTCTATATCTAGTATTGCTTTTGTTCAAAAAGGTGTGTAAGCAGGCTGTTAGCTTTAAAATGAACAAACAAATCACCGGTATAGTGTAAACTCTACAAGAAATAAAATGAATATGTCCACCAAAGAAACATATTATCCCAATTTTAAATATGTAGTTTGTGTTGAAAAATTTTTCATAGAGCAGATAGATAAGGTCACTGTGATTGCTTTTATACAGAAATATTTTACCACTAAAATTTATTATTATTCCATGAAATGAATATCAGTGGATTATCTTTTAAGTTACATACTATGTACAGTCTTAGTATCACTGTCCCATATGATTTTCAATATGGCAAATGGAAGTAATAGTCACATATTTACTTATAAATTTTCCTTTATTAAAAAAAATTTTAAATGTTTATTTATTTTTGGGAGAGAGAGAGAGAGAGAGAGAGAGAGACAGAGCGTGAATGGGGAAAGGACAGAGAGAGCGGGAGACAGAATCTGAAGCAGGCTCCAGGCTCTGAGCTGTCAGCACAGAGCCTGATGTAGGGCTCGAACTCATGAACAGTGAGATCATGACCTGAGCCGAAGTCGGATGCTTAACCGACTGAGCCACCCAGGCACCCCATAAATTTTCCTTTATATTTAGTAATATTAATGATGAAAATTATGGCAATCCAATGTGGAATTAGTTTATGTGTATATTGTATTCCCTAGTTATCCCAACTTATCTCACACTGTAAATTAGCTACCAAAAGATACTTGACCACATCAAGTATAGTTTCCATAAAAATATAGTACAGGTTGATATATGCTTCTTTATTAGTCCAAATTTCAAGCAGCTGGATATCTGCATGCAAAATAATGAATTTGGGCCCTTACTTCATACCATATACAAAAATTAACTCTAAATCAGAGACCTAATGTAAGGGCAAAAAATATAAAACTCTCAGAGGAAAACATACAGGAATAAATCTTTATAACCTTGGATTTGGCAATGGTTTTTAAACTGTGATACCAAAAGCGCAAGCTACCAAAGGAAAAAAAAATAGATAAATTGGACTTTAGCAAAATTAAAAATTTTTCTGCACGAAAGGACTCTATCAAGAAAGTGAAAAAACAATCCGTGGGAGGGGAGAAAATGTCTTCAAATCATATGGCCGATAAGGGTCTGGTACCCAGACCATCTAAAGGAATTCTAGAACTCAACAACAAAAAGACAATCTAATTACAAAAATGGGCCACGAGCTGGGATACACATTTCTCCAAAGAACGTATAAGATGGCCAACAAGCACATGAAAAGACACTCCACATCATTAGTCACAGGCAATTCAAAACCACAGTGAGATACGACTTAATTCTTATTGGGATGGCTGTCACCAAACAGAGGGAAATAAGTGGCAAAGATGTAGAGAAATTGGAGTTAGAACATCTGAGCTTTAATAGGTGGGAATGTTACATGGCGCAGCCCCTGTGGAAAACTTTTTGGGGTTCCTCTAAAAGGTAAACATAGGATTACCGTAAGACCCAGCAATTCTCCCTCTAGGTACATACCAGCATTATGTATGCTGAGTGACAGAAGTCTAACACAAGAGACCACATACTGTATGAATCGGTTTGTGTGCAATATCCACGAAAGGGAAATCCATATTTACAGAGAGCACATTAGAAGTTACCAGGGCTTGGAGGAGGGGGTTAAGAGTGGAGACTGCTAATGGTTATAGGGTTTCTTTCTGAGGTGATGCAGATGTTCTGGAATTAGATATTGGGGATAATTGCACAGAATTGTGAATGTTCCAAATGCCTATGCAATTAAATACTTTAAGATGGTTAAAATGGTGATTTTATGTTGCGTGAATAAAAATAAATAAATAGAATGAAAAAAAAAAGAAATGGAAGAACTGTTTGCAAAAATACTATTTCAAACGTTTTTTGAAATGACCACGTTAAAAGTCTGAAATTTGAGTTGCAGCTTTAAAAAAATCTCTGATTTAAAAAAAAAATCTCTGATCTCGTTTTTGTACAAAATTTGCACATAAATCTCATTTATTCAATTTCTGCTTATTTGATATATTCGTGAGTCTAGATTTTAAGCAAATAAAAAAGGATTTGGGATCCATTGACCTGTACATGAACAAATAATTAGATCTTCATGTAATTGAACCCCAGAGGTTCAGAGAACGCTGTTCCACTTTGTAAAGATTCCTTCTTGCTGAATTATATGGAGGCGGGAGCTCCAATGTATTTTCTTGTGAATTTCGTGAGCAGCATCTCAGAACCTATGCAGTGGGGACTGAAATTTGTTACGTTTGTTTTGGAAGAATTTTTCTCGGTTTATATAAGGAACCTGAAACTTTGTCACACCTTTTGTAGATTAATGGCTGGGCAGACAGAATGAGGCTATTTCCTATATTGTTTGAATATTCAAGATGACCATGTTGCCTCGAATGTAATCTTAAAATTATTTTGCTCCCTTTAACCTTTGACTAGTTAACAGGGCACATTATAAAAATACAAAAGTTATCAGAAGGTAGCCTGTAGAATGTACTCTCCCTCCATGTGCTGGTTCTCGGTCACTCAGTTGTCTTCTTCCAAACCTTGGGTATTCCCCTGGAGATTTCAGCTCAGCAAGTAAGCGTCTTTTACACAGGCAGCTATCCTATAACCCTCTTCTGTATTTTTACTGATTGTTACATACCAGATTTTATAGGCCTGCCTCACTAAAAAGAGGGGAGAAAAGGTAACATTAATCCTGAATATTTGCTTAAATCTCAGCATATCTGAAGTGATTTCAGATGTTATTTTTGCCCCTGGATTGGTAAGGCTGAATATCATTGTGCTATCCCTGTTAACATCTTAGAACATTTTGGGTACCTTTTGTGCTTGGATTAAACATTTGAGTTTCTGAATAATTTAGTGTAAGATTGTGACAGCTGTTTCTTCCCCAACTCATACTGATATAATCTTTGCATAATGATTATGTGAGTGGGGTTTGAGATTCAGATTCTATCATATGAAGTCAAAATATGCACACAGGTCACAAATTCTCTTGTTTCTATGGTGCTGGCTTAATCAACTCCAACTTTTATTTTAAATGATGGGCTTTTTGGCATTGTGTAGCCCTAGTCTTGTATATCTGGAGAAACAGAAACAAGGAAAAAAAAAAGAAAAAAAAGAAACTTTTATAATTGGTTTTTTAAAATAGTGTTTAAAAAATGCGTATGATTAGGGGCGCCTGGGTGGCTCAGTCCTTTGAGCGTCCGACTTCAGCTCAGGTCGTGATCTCGTGGTCTGTGAGTTTGAGCCCTACCTCGGGCTCTGTGATGATGGCTCAGAGCCTGGAGCCTGCTTTGGATTCAGTGTGTGTCTTTCTCTCTGCCCCCTCCCTGCTTGCACTCTGTCTCTATCTCTGCTGTCTCTCAAAACTACGTATACATTAAAAAAATGTGTATGGTTCACACATGTATTCCTGGGTATTCATTCTTTAAATTAAACACTGTTCTGTCCTAAACTAATATTCATATAATATTTATAATATTCATTATAAATGCCATGAATGCATAGAAACTAATATTTTTACTTTGATCCAAGTGCTTAATTGTAATGTTTAAAATCGCATGGAATACTAACAGTTTTACTTTGGTCCAAGTGCTTAATTTTAATGTTTAAAATATCAGCGGCCAAATATCTGTGAAATGGGAAAGTGGCAAAATACCCTGAGCCATTTATCTTGAAAGAAATAACATTCAAAGTCAAGGATAACTTCAGTTTCTCATAAATCTCTTAACACACTCAGTGGTTTTATTTGCATATATAGAAAAAAAATCAGAATTATACTTTGTAAAAGATAAATAAAATAACAATGCCCGAAATCTACTAAAGTGATGTAAGTTGGAATACGGGAGATTTCTGTTCTTCAGGGTAAAAGTTGACTACTGTAAATGACATCCTGAAAGTTACCTTGAGGCTGTTTTGTTGATTTACATATTCTTTGGTTGATTACATATTTTTGTAACTGAATGCAATTTAATTTAAAATATATTCAAGAAGATGGCATAATTTACGACTAAATGATAATTTAAGAAATGTCTTCTCATATTTCATATCATAATTCTATGGTTGCCCCTTAAATATAGAGAAATCATTTAGTCTTGGTAAAATGTACTAACTTCCTAACTACAGTTTAATTTTCACCATTTATTATCGTTATCGGTGCTGTACAGAGTCATGCAAATAAAAACATAAATGAAAGATTTATAATTTTAATTTGTTAAGTTTATTTATTTATTTTAAGAGAGAGAGAGAGAGAGAGCGAGCATGAGCAGGAGAGGGGCAGGGAGAGAGAGAAGGAGGGAGAGAATCCCAACCAGGCTCCGTGCTGTTAGTGCAGAACCCGATGTGGGGCTCAAACCCACAAACCGTGAGATCATGACCTCAGCTGAAACCAAGATGAGCCACTGAGCCACCCTGGCACCCCAAGATTTGTAATTTGAAGTACTAAAAGTAGCTAACTTTTTTTGAACACTTGCTATGTGGAAGATACTGTTATAAACGATTTACATGTTAATAACTCCTTTGCTAGGGCTGCCGTTACAAAGTACCCCAAACCGGATGACTTAACCGAAATGTGTTTCTTACAGTTCTTGATGGTGGACAGGCTGGAAGTCCAAGATCAAGGTGTTAGCAGGGTTGGTTCCATCCAAGGGCTTTGGAGAATCTGCTCCATGCCTGTCCCGTGGCTTCTGAAGGTGTGCTGGCAACCGTTGTCATTCCTTGGCTTGTAGAAGCCTCATCCTGACCTCTCCTTTCATCTGCACATGATATTTTCTCTGTGTGTGACTGCCTTCAAATTTCTCCTTTTCTTGAGCACCAGTCGTATTAGATTAGGGCCACTCTCACTCTACTATGACCTCATTTGAACTAATTACTTCTGCAATGACTGTTTTTCCAAGTAGGGTGCATTCGGAGGTTCTAGAAACTGGGGCTTCAACATACGAATTTGGGGGGCACAATTCAACGTCAGCTCAACCCTATAAAGCATGTACTGTGGTTGTGTCCAATAATTAGATGAGGAAACTGAAGCAGAGAGAGGTTCAGTTACTTGTACGATCTTATCAAGAGAAAGTGGCAGAGCTGGGATTTTTGAAAAGCCAGTTGAGCGCCAGAGTATACATACTTTTTTTTCTAGTTTATTTTTACCTTAATGTGCTTCAGGATATATTTTATTAACATTTCATACTTTGCATCAATATTCAAATACAAGTTTGTTCTTTGTGAGGCCAATTTTTCTACTTGAGCACTGAACTTTCTTACCTTAGTGACTTTCAAGAGTCTATCCTTTACCACAAACTACCAGAATCTCTCATAATGTTATCAACAATTTACAGCAGGCTGACTACTTATGATTTGGGTAACAGTTTATAGCCTTTATTTTATTTTATTTTATTTATTTTATTTTATTTTTTAAGTTAACTTTTAATTAATTAATTAATTTTTTTAATATATGAAATTTATTGTCAAATTGGTTTCCATACAACACCCAGTGCTCATCCCAACAGGTGCCCTCCTCGATATCCATCACCCGCCCTCCCCTCCCTCCCACCCCCCATCAACCCTCGGTTTATGCTCAGTTTTTAAGAGTTATAGCCTTTACTTTAGATGCCTAATCTACTAATTTATCTAAAATGTCCATAATCAAGTTGATATAAATATATTCAAATGTACAAAGCTTTCATCCAATCCGTACTCTGATCATGTCATACTTGTATTGTCTCTGAAGAACAATTTTGGAAAGAAACAAAGAGTAAGTACTATCTAAACTCTTCTGCTCCTTCTACCATAATATGTGAAGGAAAATTCACATTAACTTTCCAAGGAGGAGAATGCAACTGAGTGACACCCCACATAAGCAGGCCTTGTGTAAATACTACAGAGAAGGGGACCTTAGTTATATGTATTCTGACTTAAAAACTGTCAGAAGTACAGAGGGGAAGTAATGGCTGAGTTGTTTCAAATACCTGGAAAATACACTGAACGGTGAAGAGTGATCTCAGCAGGAAAGATGTTCCTTCTACCTCCCAGGGTGTTGTCCTTGTCTGCATGGGCCAAGTGGGTTCACTGCATCTGCTGTGTTCCCTCAGCTGGAAGGGGGTGGGGAGGAGTGGGCACAAAGCAGAAACTGCACAGATCACTTTTGCTTACGTCCCATTTGCAGTATCTGTCATGTGGCTACATCTAGCCACAAGGGAAGCTGGGAACATTCCAAGCCGAAAATTTTATTACTAGGATAAAAAGAGAAAACAGGTACTGAGAGATAAAGAGCAATCAGTCTCTGCCACAAATGGGAAAGAGTAGGCTCTGTGGCAATACAATTGAATAGTAGGAAATTGAAACATTTAATCTGTCCTTTATAATAAAGAACAAAACAGGGTAAAGCTTTCAAGGACACACTGACAGTGTAGAGCCTGCTTGGGAATTCTCTCTCTCCCTCTCTCTGCCCCTCCCCTGCTCATGCTCTCTCTCTCTCTCAAAATAAATAAACTTAAAAAAAAAACCGTAATTATAATACCACGGTCACAGTTTAAAAAGTTAATGATAATATTATCAAATATCTAGCCAGTGTTCGAATTTCTCTCATTGTCTTGTGAATGTTTTTCTCATTTACTTTTCTCTTGTTTTTCTTATTTATTTGTTTAAACTAGGATCCAGGTTAGGTTTGCAATTTGGTGAATTTATCTTAATTGTCTTTTATTCTCTAATATTTAATTCCATTTCTTTTTTTTTCCTCTCAATTTCTTGTTAAAAGTGTTATTTGAGGGGCGCCTGGGTGGCTCAGTCAGTTAAGCGTCCAACTTCGGCTCAGTTCATGATCTCGCGGTTCGTGAGTTCAAGCCCCGCGTCGGGCTCTGTGCTGACAGCTCGGAGCCTGGAGCCTGTTTCCGATTCTGTGTCTCCCTCTCTCTCTCTGACCCTCTGCCGTTCATGCTCTGTCTCTCTCTGTCTCAAAAATAAATAAACGTTAAGAAAAAATTAAAAAAAAAGTGTTAATTGAGGTAAAATTACTTATATTTTGGGTTTTCTGATAACATCCCCGTGGTGTTACTCAACACAACTCTCCCTCGTGTATTCTTAAATTAGAGGTACATGGCCTCAGGTTGTTTTTTTTATTATGATGTTAGCAATTATTGATGATAATTGCCTAGGTTTATTGATTATTAGATATTGCAAAGTAAATATAGTCTAATTCTATCATTCTTTATTAGCTAGAGTACTTTTTTTTCAAAATTTGTAATGTTTGTTTATTTTTTGAGAGAGAGAGCAAGCGAGCAGGGGGAGGGATAGAGAGAGAGGGAGATACAGAATCAAAAGCAGGCTCTGGGCTCCAAGCTGTCTGCACAGAGCCCGATGTGGGGCTCAAACCCACAAAGAGAGATCACAACTGAGCCGAAGTCAGACATTCAACCGACTGAGACACCCAGGTGCCCCGAGAGTACGTCTATAAAGAGGTACTTAGGTGAATAAGTACAATATGTTCTGTAAGTACTTATATATATAAAGAAGTATCTTCTATGGCTCTTTTGAATATACTGAATTGCATTCTACCTACGAAAGAGAATAAATTCTTGATTTTTCCCTTTTAATTGCCAGCTCAGAAAATGAGTTGTTTTTCTAACTTCTTCTAAAGTAACTAATGAGATTTTCTCTCCTCTATTTGGAGTATCATTACAGACTCATGGATTTAAGTATATTTGATCTTTAAATCCGCTTCAAATATTATGCTTACAGATGCTCAATTTTTTCCATATTTTACCCACAGATGAGTTTCTCCCAGCTTGTTTCAGAGTCCTACAAAGAGCGTAGGAGTCACTAACAGCTTCTTGAATTCTTGATATAACAATATGTTCCAGGCCTATCTATATATTCATTTTATTTTTCATAATTCTGACACCTAATAGTTTTAAATGTTGATATTCATTTTTATGACATTTTACATTTATCGTTTTTGCCTTCTGTTTCCAACTTAAAAAAACCCTTCTTAACCTATCACAATTCTTTTTTTTTAATGTTTATTTATTTTTGAGAGAGAAGGGAGGCCCAAAGAGCATGGGGAAGGGATAGAGAGAGAGGGAGAGAGAGAATCTTAAGCATGCTTCACGAACAGTGCTGAGCTTGACGTGGGGCTCCATCCCACAAACTGTGAAATCATCACATGAATGGAAATCGAGAGTTGGTTGTTCAACTGAGCCACCCAGGCACCCACCCCCCGCCCTGAATTGCACAGTTCTTAATAATTGAGCCACTCCTGCAAAGTAATACATTTGCAGTGGATTTGACGTTATCTCGTCAATACTTGAAGGCAGCTGTATTATTTCTCTTTCGATGGCATACCATAAATTCAGGGTCTTTTAGTACAACCCCGAATGATCACCATTCAGATATATAAAACCCAGATATTTTAGGGGTAGAAAAGGAAACTTTTCAATCCCTAAAATCCCTAAAGAAAAGTTACTTAAAAACTTTCCTTTAAGGCATGGGAAGTTACACAGAATACGATCATTTCTCTTGTACTTTTGTCTTCTGAAATATTCCTAAGGGCAGAGGAAAGTGATAACCGGCAGAAGAGCCTGAGGCAGCTATAACAAGCAAGTGATTCTTTTAAATTTTATTTTAAAGCTTAAACACGTATGCAAAGCCTGCGTTCCACTACCAAAAATATCTGGTTTTTTTTAGAAGTCAGATCTATTGAGGTATAATTCACATACAGAACAAATTTCCCTCTTCAGTTGTACAGTTATCTTAAGTTTCACAAATGTGTATCATCGTGCATTATCACCACAATCAGGACATAGAATATTTTCATCATTCCAACAACTTCCTTTATGCCCCTTTATAGGCAATACCCTCCCCTCCCTTCTAGCCCTTCTAACCACAGATCGGATTTCTGTCCCTGTAGCATTGCCTTTCCCTGAATGCCCTATAAATGAAATCCTATAGTATGTGGCTTTTTATGTCAGCTTTTTCATTCACATAAATTATTTTGAGATTCATCAGTATTGTTGCAAGTATCAGTAGCTTGTTTATTTTTATTGCCAACTAGTGTTCCATTATTACATAGTTTCTGTATCCGTCCATTCCCCATGGACATTTGAGCTGTTCCTGGCTTGGGCTGTTATAAATAAAGACATTGTGAACATTTGTGCCCAGGTACCTGTTTTTATTAGTCTTGGCCAAAGATCAAGTGACGAGATTGTGGTTACAATGACCACTGTACGTTTAACTAGAAGAAACTGCCAAATTGTTTTCCAAAGTAGCTGTACCATTTTGTATTCCTATGAGCAATCTGTGAAAGTTACAATTGTCCCACATCCTCACCTGTCAGAGTTGAAAGTTTCAGCCATTCCAACAGGTGGTTTTAGTTTGCATTTTCCTAATAATTAGTGAGATGGACATCAGTTTTTAGTGCATGTCATCTGTATCTCTTTTTATTATAATATTTTGTCTCTTTTTATTGAGGTGTTTTCTTATTGTTGACTTGTGGCCTTATTTTATTTTATGGATTTATTTTTAAAATTTTTATTTTATTTTAAGTAATCTCTACACCTATGATGGGGCTTGAACTCACAACCCTGAGATCAAGTGTTACATGCTCTACCGACTGAGCCATTTAGGTGCCCCTATTTATTTTAGACACAACCTCTTTACTATATATATATGTTTTGCAAATATTTTATTCTATTTCAGGACTTCTGTTTTTATTTCTTTAATGGTATTCAAAGGGAAGGCATTAACAGTTTTTTCAATAAAGTTTTGATTTTGGAATTCAACCATCAGGAATTAGGAAATCATGAAAATCTATAGGTAGTACTGTCTTTTAAAAAATTTTTTTTAATGTTTCTTTATTTCTGAGAGAGAGAGAGAGAGAGAGGCAGAGAGAGGGAGACACAGAATCCGAAGAAGGCTCTAGGCTCTGAGCTGTCAGCACATAGGTCGGCGTGGGGCCTAAACTCACGAACTGTGAGATCATAACCTGAGCTGAAGTTAGAGGCCTAACCGACTGAGCCACACAGACACCCCTATAGGTAGTACTATCTTTGAGTCACAAACCCCACTTGTGTCGGGACAACATTTCTATTTTCATCCCATGCAGTTTTGGGTAACCAAGCACGCAATCATCAAGCATCTAACATCAACTACTTAAGCAAAGCCAGCTCTGTTGAACATTTTGGATGAAACATGTGGCCGAAAAGTCCAGGCCTGTGTCATTCCCTGTCTCTCTCTCATTTTTTCTTCCTAATTTGCCTTTTCTTTCTTCTACTAGATGTAGACAGTACTAGCAATAGAGGCAGGACTAGCTGCTGGGCAGTTTGCATCGCATAAATACGTGGCTTGTAGAGTTGGTGAGTGTCTTGATAACAAGGCCTGATGGAGGAATTCTGTCTGGCTTCAGTGAGTGTTTTCATATTATCCCTTCCCCACCCCCCCACCCCCCTGCCGACCGTCACTTCATCAGCTTACTGGATGAGGCGAAGAGATGCCAGCAGGTGTTTGGTTGAAGATAGAGATCGTTTTTGGCATGGCATCTAGTAGGCATAGAAACTGACCACTAACTGAAGTAAGACCCATTACCCCAAAGTGACACCAAATTCTCTGGGAGGTCCAACTAACCAAAGGGAACCTGAGGGAAGTAATTGAATTTATAACAATAAGAAAACACCTCAATAAGCGTTTAAAAAATTTTTTTTAATATTGATTTATTTTTGAGAGAGACACAGAGTGTGAACAGGGGAGGACAGAGAGAGAAGGAGACATAGAATCTGAAGCAGGGCTCCAGGCTCTGAGCTGTCAGTACAGAGCCTGATGTGGGGCTCGAACTCACGAGCTGTGAGATCATGACCTGAGCCGAAGTTGGATGCTCAACTGACTGAGCCACCCAGGTGTCCCTAAAACAATGAATGTGTTTAAAGGATGGTATCTGGTCACTTTTAAAAAACTGTTATTTCATCAACAGTTGAAGTTTTTCCTATTTATTGCAAGTTATAGAATACTAAAAACTTGACTGTGATTATTATTATTATTATTAATTATTATTAAATGTTTATTTGTTTATTTTGAAAGAGAGAGTGTGTGAGGGAGGGGCAGAGAAGGAGGGAGAGAGAGAATCCCAAGCAGGCTCTGTGCTGTGAGCAAAGAGCCTGATGTGGGGCTCAATCCCAGGAACCACGAGATCATGACCTGAGCCTAAATCAAGAGTCTCATGCTTAACTGACTAAGCCACTCAGGAGACCCTTGACTCTAATTTTTGAAGGAAAAATTTCAGAGTACTGGTGATCAGGGGTAATTTCAGAAAAGGAAAGAGTGGCTCTGGGATTGTTAAACTCTAGGTAACAGATGATTGTTTTTTATATTGTTTTGGCCTATTCTCTGGGTTTCACCTTTAATATGAGGAACTTTTGTCTTTATTAGGGCTATTGATGAAGTGGACTAAGTTAAAGCAGAAACTGTACTCTTTTTTTTTTTTAATTTAAATATAGCTGGCACGTAGTGTTACATTGGTTTCAGGTACAACATAGCGATTGGACAACTCTATGTTATGCTGTGCTCACCACAAATGTGGCTATGCCACCTCTCATCGTGTAATGTGATTACAGTTACAATACCATTGATTACGTTCCCTGTGCTGCGCCTTTTATCCTGGTGACTTACTCATTCCGTAACCAGAAGCCTGTATTTCCCACTCCCCTTCACCCATTTTCCCAGCCCCCCAGCCTCTCCCCTCTGGCAACCACCAGTTTGTGTTCTATAGAAATTTTTACTTTCTGACCTTAAGCGACTCTGATTTTCTACAGGTTTAATTTTGAGTTGTTCAGCAAGAAAAGGAAAACCTTGGCCGATGCATGACATTCGTCACTAAAAGGTTATTTTTGTAATAAAACAATCAAGTTGGGTTCAGTTTGCCAATTTTATTTTATTTACTAAAAGGTCTGTGTTAAATTTTAAATCCGATGTTTGAATCTTAATCCCAAAACCGTTGAAATATTGGGGAGTTTATTACATTTTACATTTTCTTTTAAAGCTCATTCTTTTGGGGACACTGTGGAGGCTGATACAGATTTCTCCTTTTGTAAGCATTTCTTATGTTCATTAAAATTTACTTTAAAGTGGGCTTTCCTTTATTGCTTTTATGCATGCTAGGACAGCAATGTAGTCATCTCTGTAAGGTTGTCTCAGTATGAACCAGTTCAGTGGGTGACTTCAACTATTTTTAAGTGAAGATCATGGAAATTCAAAGTTACAGGGCATTAGTTAGAAAAACTCAAGAAATTTAGGAAAACACTTTAGAGTTTTAATCATAAGTTTATTGTCAGAGTAATAATAGATAGCTGTTAATTAATAACTATAATAAATAATATCTTGATGTTTATCCTTGGACTACTTCTTAACCATATGATGTAGTCACCACAATGGGAAATAATAAAATGTGTATAAGAAAATACTACCGCCCTTAAAGTGCTTATAAGTCTGAGTATAGGTTAAGAAATGTTGGCCAATACGTTTAATGATGGAGATAGGAAGTGATGAGTTCCGTTAGAGAGCTTCATAGGGATTATGTATCTGTCAGGAAATAGTAGGTTATGCTAACATAACAAACAGCCCCAAATCTTAAATGGCTCATAATGATGTGTTTATTTTTGATGCACATTATGTGCTCATCATGAGCCCACCGGAGGCTCTGCCACATAATTCCTTACTCTTGGGCCCAGCCTGAGGGAGTTTCCACCATCAAGAATGTTACCGGTATGTGGCAGGGTAAATGGTGAGGGTAGGAAAGCATAAGAATTATGCACTGCCTTTTATAGTCTTCTGTTTACACTCCACTGGGTCAAAATAAAACTTGGCCAGCCTGACTTCAGGGGATGAACAAGTGTGACTGTACCATATGCCTGGAAGCAAGAGAACCCAGATATATATATCTCGAATGACTACACCAAAGGAGAATTATATCTTAATAGGAAGACCAAGGAGGGCTTCATGGAGGAAGTGACATTTGAGGTAGATTATTATTATTGATGAATAGAATTTTAGCATCTGGGATTGAAGTAGCTTTTTGGGAATCACGTATCTTGTGAAACTAACCAAAATTTGAAAACAGTGTTACTCACACACAGTTGGCTCTTTTTGTGACCTATTTCAGCAGGTCATTGCAATCAAAAGAATCATTAGCCCATCACAGTATTGACAAAATATTGAAGCCGTTGTGTGGCACAAGAATGGGAAGCCCCTTCTAAATTAATACAGAAAAACTTATAATTCTTTCTATTTTCTCTTTCCCTCTCTCGGTAGCTCAAACAGCGTTGAAGCTGCTTCCAGAATGTCCATTGCTTCCTCCTCACCAGACTCAACCCAGTTCTCCCCACATAGGGTCAAACTGATTCTATACTGGTTTGATCATTCCACCCCTTCTGTTACAGAATTCCATTTTCTTTTCCTGAGCCTTTCTCCTTATTCTAGTGTAGCTAAATCAAGCCTTTCTGGACTTTTTTTCCCCAGCTCTTCTGGCTATTGGTTTTGCAGACAAACATAAAAACTACCAAGTGCATTAGTTTCCCAAGCAACAAATGCTCCTTCCTTTTTGAAGATGGGAAGGAGAGAAGGCTATAAATACATACGCACTGACATCGTTGTCTATTTTACTCAGTGCAATATGTGCAACTATGTTGTTTTCACAGGAACATGTCTCTTAGAGCCAGAGAGAATCTCCGGTTATCAGCTGGTCTTGCTTCTTGCTTTAGGTCATTAAAGTATTATTATTCTTATGTTAGTTGAGACTGGAAGAAGTGATGTGATATACTAAGGATCATGGATTTATGGAAGAGAACATGGATAAACCCCCAGTTATTGACACTCTGGTGTATGCTTTTCAACACACTGTGCTACCTGAAACGTCACCTCAGCCTCCACGAATTAAATGTCAGTAGACTTTGATTTAGTACCTAAATGTTTAACAGCCCCCCAAACTGAAGCCTTGACTTAGTACTAGACATTTAAAAGTTACTTTTTACATGGTTCCAACCATCAAGGTGTTCATAATCTAGTGGAGAGACGGATGCTCAGTATTCTCACACAACCTAGTGAGTGGATGACTAGCAAAACGGAGTGGGATGGAAGGGAAGGGAAGGGAAGGGAAGGGAAGGGAAGGGAAGGGAAGGGAACGCAGAGGACAAGATTCTGTCCGAATCTGGAGTAGTAGTCAGAAAGGTGATATGTAGCATTTTTGATACATGCAAAGAGAGCCCTAGGGTAGCAAGTAGAAGATCCAGCTTTAAGTCTTGGCAAAGCCAGCATCTCAGCAATGGTATTACATACTTTTTTCTTTTAATTTTTTTTTAATGTTTATTTATTTTTGAGACAGAGAGAGACAGAGCATGAACAGGGGAGGGTCAGAGAGAGAGGGAGACACAGAATCTGAAGCAGGCTCCAGGCTCTGAGCTGTCAGCACAGAGCCCGACGTGGGGCTCGAACTCACGAACTGTGAGATCATGACCTGAGCCGAAGTCGGTTGCTTAACCGACTGAGCCACCCAGGCGCCCCGGTATTACATACTTTATCACTTTAAGCATGTCTCATAACTTTTCTGTTGTTTAGTTTCTTCATTAGTGAAACAGGAGGATGGGGCAAGATTAGTTCTGAAGGACCTTCCATAGCACGATAGCTTTTTTAATGAAAAGAAATATTTGAGTTCATCACTGACTTCCTCATTTTGAAAATGAGATTCTGGGAGGTAAGGTTGACTTGCCCAACGCCTCAGCCTGTTGACACTCAGACTAATAACTCCTCTCTTTATTCAGCTGCTGCCTCACTGAAAATTAATAGGATTTTTTTCATTAAAGGAGGGCCCCTTTGGGTGCCGGGCTGGCTCCAGTCAGTAGAGCATGTGACTCTTGATCTCAGAGGTGTGAGTTCAAGCCCCACGTTGGGTATAGAGATTAATTAAAATCTTAAAAAAAAAAAAAAGGGCTCCTTAAGAGCAGATGCTCAATTAACAGTGAGCTCAAGTTATATTTTCTTTCTGAAAATATTGAAAATGCCTTATTTTAAAATGTAATAACCGGGGCGCCTGGGTGGCGCAGTTGGTTAAGCGTCCGACTTCAGCCAGGTCACGATCTCGCGGTCCGTGAGTTCGAGCCCCGCGTCAGGCTCTGGGCTGATGGCTCGGAGCCTGGAGCCTGTTTCCGATTCTGTGTCTCCCTCTCTCTCTGCCCCTCCCCTGTTCATGCTCTGTCTCTCTCTGTCCCAAAAATAAATAAAAATGTTGAAAAAAAATTAAAAAATAAAAAAATAAAACGTAATAACCAATGTAGTAAGGGAAAGAAAAGGCATTAAAATTGGAAAGCAAGAAATAATAATGTGTGCCATGACTTACAACGTAGCAAATCCTGAAGTGTGTACAAAAGAAGCTCCTAGAAGCAAAAGTGAGCTTAGCGGAATCACAGGATATAAGGTTATTATGTAAAAGTCAGCCATACTTCTATATGCTAGCAAAACACAGAATTTGACATTTTAAAAATGCCCATTTACAGCAGCGTGAGAAAAATAGTTACAAATCTAACAAAATACATGTCAGATCTATATGTTGAAACTATAATACACGGATGACAGAAATCGAAGAAGGCGTAAATAACTGGAGAGAGAAGCTGTGTTCATATATGGAGGACTCAGTATGGTTGTCCATTCTTCCAACTTGATCCATAGTCAATGGGATCCCAATCAAAATCCCAGCAACCTTGTTTATAGATTATTGCCAAACTGGTTCTTAAGGGAAAGTAAAGACAAGACTAAAATAATCAAAACAATTGGAAAAAAACAAGAACAAAGTTGGAGGGCTCATCCCACCTGAAGTCAAGACTTACCCTAAAGCTACATTAATCAAGACGGTGTGATGTTGGCAAAAGGACACACACCTACATCAGTGGAACAGAATAGGAAGTACAGACCTGGCGTCAAACGAATACAGTCAACTGACTTGTGAAAGGCGCACGATGCCAATTCAATGGAGAACGGATAGTCTTTTCAACGCATGGTGCTGGAACCCGCCATGGATCTCTATATGCAAAACACAACTACACGAAACAAAAAGCAAGACCCACAAAAAGACTCTGACCCACACCTCTGTACACATACCTTGTACAAAAAGGTGACTCAATGTTGATCACAGGCCTAGATGTAAAATATAAAACTAAAACTTCTTGTGTTTGACAAATCGAGTTTTTAGAAATATGGGAAGTGCAGCCTATATTTAAAAACTGGTAGGGGCGCCTGGGTGGCTCAGTCGGTTAAGCATCCGACTTCAGCTCAGGTCACGATCTCACGGTCCGTGAGTTCGAGCCCCGCGTCGGACTCTGGGCTGATGGCTCAGAGCCTGGAGCCTGCTTCCGATTCTGTGTCTCCCTCTCTCTGCCCCTCCCCCGTTCATGCTCTGTCTCTCTCTGTCTCAAAAATAAAATAAACGTTAAAAAAAAATTGAAAAAAAAACTGGTAAACTCTACAAAATTCAAAATCTTGTGTGTTGTGAAAGGTCCTGTTCAGAGAATGGGAAGACAAGCTACACCCTAGGAGAAAATATTTGTAAATCCTGTATCTGATAAAGGACTTGTATCTGGAATAGATAGAGAGAATGCTCGAAACTCTGAACTTTGAAAATAGTTGGTCAGTTTCTTATAGAGACGCACATATGTTAACCGTTGCAATCCTGCACATTCACAGACAGTTGGAAACTAAGGGAACATTACTTCTGAGTGTAATGTGCTATCCTAGATTGGATCCTGGAGCATAAAAAGGACATTCAGTGGCAAAACTGAAATCTGAATAAAGTCTATAGTTATAAGGAAAACAAAACAAAAAAGTAGACTCATTTCTTGTATTTAGACAGCGTAAGTAATATCAGCATACCCACTGAACAATAAGTTAACTGCAGGAAATTTGTTTTTAGTATTTAATTGATAGAATAAATTATTATATAGTAAGCAGAAATATTTAGCATTTTGATTCTGGTATAGAATATAATATTACCGTCGAGGCAAATTAATTTTAAGAATCATAGATTGACTTGTATTGAGCACGAAGTGTGCCCACACAGCAAATAAAACAGTTGAAAACTGATATCAAAGGCTGCATTTTATACTGATTAAGGATTATTAATATAATTTCTGTTAAATGTAATGACCAAAATATTAAGCTCAGGTGCAGTCACATTTAGTGATTTTGTTTCTCCCTTAAATAATACATTTATTTACTCCTGATACATAACATAGTTGTGCAATCAGGAAAAAAAAAATCAAAGACAGGGCAGGCCAAGTTAAAAAAAAAAAATAGAATGTAAGATTCTCGTGATTTTAGACCAGGCTTTTCATTATCAATGAAAATAACTTCAGTGTTTCCATACAGCAGTGTAGTAATTTTATTTAAAGAAGATGTGGTTTCAGTATTAACTCCTCCATGATGGCTTTCCCATCATAATCACATGATCTCAGTGTAACGCTTCGGTATGTTCATCCTTGGCCAACTGTAGTGAATATGTTAACAAGCTGTGGCAAAGTGGCTTCCTTCCCTATTATGGAAGTCATCAAGTAGGGGTGCTAGTATCAGTCACGATACAGATTTTTAAAAAAAAATGTTTATCTTTATTTTTGAGAGAGAGAGAGAGGGGCAGAAAGAGAGACGGAGACAGAGGATCTGAAGTGGGGTCTGCACTGAGAGCAGAGAGCCTGATGTGGGACTCGAACTCATGACCTGTGAGATCGTGACCTGAGCCAAAGTCGGACGCTTAACCAACTGAGTCACCTAGGCGCCCCTAGATACAGATTTTAAAATGACTTAGTTTTTCAGTGAAGTCAACAGACCTATAATGTGTAGTACATGTAGCATCAGATACGGTGCTAGGCACGATACAGGAGATTAAAAGGTGAAGGGGGTCATTTCTGTTCCACTGCCCCCTCCCCCAAATCCAATAGTTTGCTGAGGGTATAGAGCATGCATCCATGAACAAGTAGGAAATGATCATAAAAGCAGATAGTAAGCACAGTTTTTTTTTTAAGTTTACTTATTTATTTTTGAGGTGGGGGGAGAGTGGGGCAGGGGCAGAGAGAAAGGGAGACAGAGAGAATCCCAAGCAGGCTCTGCACTCTCAGCACAGAGCCCGACGCACCTCATGAACTGTGAGATCGTGACTTGAGCCGAGATCACGAGTTGGTGCCCAATCAACTGAGTCACCCAGACACCCAGGTAGTAAGTACAGTTTTGAGCATAGAAACACTTGCTGAAAACAGTGTTGATCATACCTACCATGAAGGTTAATTATGGAAATTTGGTGACATTCACGTAAAATTACTCTATAAATTATAATGAGCTTTGCAAATGTCTAATGACTCATTATTTTTAGGGCTATTACTGGGTTAGTGGAGAAAGAGCGTGGAGTTTGGCACTATGCAGAACACTCAGCAGAATCTGGCTCTGATGCTTACTGGGGGGGGGGCGATCATCATAACTAATTCATTTCTCTGCACCTCTGTTTCCTCATACGTAGAACGCCGATTGCTTTCTATCCAGCAGGTTATTCAGATGAGGAAATGAGCTGCGCTGCATTTGGTCCCTCGTTCAGCATCTTGCACAGAGCCCTTCAGTAAAGGGGAGCTTCCTTCTCTTGCCCATTATTGTGAGTAAGCATCGCTCATTTGTCACTGAAGTGTTCCCATCCCCCTCTCTGCTTCATTTCCAACCAGTTTGCTCAGGAGGTAAGCAGGCTAGCCAACTAAACAGTCACCGGGAGAAGTACCTCAAAGCCTTCTTTTGGAAATGAGCAGGATATTAAAAAAAAAAAAAAAAAAGGAGCCCTGGGGTTCACCCAGCCCCTGCGTTTCTCTCTCCGCTGCTCAGAGAGGAGCTGGTGTCTCCCTCCTGCGGGTCATGGTTTAGCCAGCTTTCGGCTGTCAATTGTGCGCCAGCTGCCTCGGCTCAGCTCCCCCTACAGCCTCCTTATAGGGGCCCCTGGGCAAATTCTTAAATTTCCTCATGGTAAGTGAGGCTGTCACACTGGGATTACCTCCGATTTCTAAACATTGGTCAATTCTGCTTCCCCTTAAGTTAGATAAAATATTTAAATGAATGGTTAGAATTTTGCTTCTAGGATCATATCGTAGGAACCCGTGAAAGGTGGATCCCAGTTCTGGGGGAGGAGACATAAGGAGCTGGCTCTGCCCCCCCTGCATGGGAGCTGCTGGAGGGTGGGGAGCAGTGTGGTGGGTCTGAGACCTTTTGGTAGTGCTGAGTGGCTTCAGTTGTGGATACGACACCTCCTTTCAGATGATGGCCTGAATATTCTTCCTACTCTTACCGACCCACCTCTGAATAAAAACTTTTAGTGGGGGTCCTAGCAGTCTTGATGCATATTAATGCAGTTAATGTTGCAATAACACACAGCTACATCCACCCCCAGGGAGACGATGCCAGAACTCTGGGATCTGCTGTGCTCTGGGCCAAAGGCAGAGAATGGGACCCATTCCTTCTGTGCTCACTGCACCAGTATATAGGACTCACTCCCTTTTTTAAACATGTTGTTTAATTATTACTATTTTTATTTTAGAGAGAGAGAGAGGAGAGTGCATGCATGGGGGAGGGCAGAGGGAGAGAGAGAGAGAGAGAGAGAGAGAGAGAGAGAGAGAAAGAGAAAATCCTATGGAGCCTCTATACTCATTCCGCATGGAGCCCGATGTGGGGCATGATCTCACCCTGGGATCATGACCTGAGCTGAAATCAAGAGTTTGACACTCAAGTGACTGAGCCACTGGGAGCCCTGGACTCACTCCTGTTTTAAAGTACCTTATGTGGAAAGTGTTCCATTTGGTAGTTAGATATAACTGAGTTAAGGAAAATTCAAACATATCATTTTCCATGTCATTGTTTAAAATAGGCTACTTTTCATTTAATTTAATGTTTTACGCTCTTGCACACCGAACAGCAGTCAAGCTTAACGACTGCACACACTTCCGTGTTTTGAAGTTTCTGTAAAGGGTCACAGAGAGGGAAGCGTACACACAACAGAAGGAAAGCCTGCTTTGTGACCCTGAAATCCCTTTAAGTTCTCGATTGTTCTGATTTAATGGAAGAAATCAGCGTACAGTGATTTCATTTGTGCGTCGATGGCTTTCCCCCACATCACGCATCAAAGGGAAACGGTGGTGCCAGGATCAAAGGGAAGAAACGTCACAGTTGAAATACAATGAAACCACAACAACTTGGCTCATTCTCTAAACCCCTGGAAAGCGCCCAGAAGTTTAAGCCTCGTCGCAAATATTTCTACCAGCTTTTTCTTTTTCCTCTAACCAAACATCATTTAGATTTTTAAGAGAAACTCACTCATTTGTATCGCTCTTTAAGGTTTGTTTTGTGGATTGCACTATAGCGAGAACCTGCTCATCTTCTCTAAAGGCCATATTTACATTCATTTGTGAAGTATCACAGAAAGCACGGACCACAGCCGCTCTCCACCTTAGGGGTTACATGGATCTGTGGGAGGCAGTCACAAACTTAGCACTAACATACAGATTATCATTTCTATAGAAAATTGTGACTCGGGGCGCCTGGGTGGCGCAGTCGGTTAAGCGTCCGACTTCAGCCAGGTCACGATCTCACGGTCCGTGAGTTCGAGCCCCGCGTCGGGCTCTGGGCTGATGGCTCAGAGCCTGGAGCCTGTTTCCGATTCTGTGTCTCCCTCTCTCTCTGCCCCTCCCCCGTTCATGCTCTGTCTCTCTCTGGCCCAAAAATAAATAAACGTGGAAAAAAAAATTAAAAAAAAAAAAAAAAAAAAAAAAAAAGAAAATTGTGACTCAAGTCCCTAACAGCTGACCCACTGGCAAAGTTATGACACCAACTGAATATTCAAGTCTTAAGATAGTGCATTTTTATTTTCCTCTCTTCCTCCTTCCTCCCTCTCCACTCCCTCCTTCCTCTGTCCTCCCCCATCTGCCTGCCTACCTATCTCTCTACCTCTCTCCATCTGTCCAGCTCTCTAGCTGTCCCTGTTTCATCATTATCTAGTTTCCCCAAGTTCACTCCTTCACTTGTATTCTAGATATTCTTCCCTAGTTTTTAAAGCAGGTGCTTCTGTGTGTCTCCTTCTAAACGTTTGACAGTAGTCGATTGTTAACTTTTGCCTTTTAACTAGAATTTCCTTTGTATCTTTTTTAATTTCTGAATTTCCTAACCATTGTTTTCTTTATTCTTCTTCCCATTCCTGTCTTCAGTGACTGTAGACAAATCGAAAGGCCATCTCCCTATTCTTATTCTTTAAAAAAAAAAGTGTTTATTTACTTAGAGAGAGAGCACACACAAATGAGGAAGGGGCAGAGACAGAGGTGGGGGGGAGAGAGAGAGAGAGAGAGAGTGAGAATCTCAAGCAAGCTCCACGTTTAGCACGGAACCTGACAAGGGGCTGCATCCCACAACCACGAGATCACGACCTGAGCCGAGATCAAGAGTTGGACGTTTAACTGACTGAGCCACCCAGGTGCCCCTTCTTATTCTTTGTACATTTATTTGATGTACAGCAATGCCTCTCATTTTCTTCTTATTTCTTTAAGAATTAATTTTTTTGTCACTTCGTTTAGAAACTCGAAACATTATCACATATTTCTTCCTATTTCTGGTGTAATTCTCTGCCAACTTTGCTTTTTCCTCTTTTTCTCCCCATCTGCTAACTCTGGCTGTGGGTTCAGTGTCCTCTTTTATAATTTGGGGCAGGTCATCCAGTGGCTTTGTGGTGAAGACCGTGGGATCCAACATGAGAAAGATCAGTATTTGAATACCGGATCTTTGACGTTGGGCAAGTTATCTGACCTCTTTGACATTGGGCGAGTTATGTGACCAGTAACAATCTGTACCTTTAGTAGAGAGTAGTTGTAAGGCTTAAACCAGATCTCGTGTGAGTACTAGGCACAAGGCTTGACACGGAGTAAGCACTCAATGAAAGAGATACTTAGTGCTCTTTGAAAGATCCCTTCGTTTCAAATCTCAGCGTCCTTGTTAATAACCTCCCGACCTATTCCAGAAATCGTCAGCCCTGATGTCTAATGTCAGCTTAGTCCTGGAGCTTCCAAGGACTATAGAAGCCTCCATATAGATGATGGCAAAAAACAAGAACAAAAACAAAACAAAAAAAGGCCCGCGCTAGTGTATTAAGGGGACCTAGAGAACCCTAACTGTTACAGTGTCACAGTAAGAATTCCTGTATAATGTCCTTTTGGGAGTTGACATTCTCAAGCAAACGCCACTTTATAATGGGGTGGTCTGTCTTTGGTTCTCAGACTGTTCCCTAAAGTAGCGGAAACTCGAATGCCTTAAATACAAAACTGACTGTTGCAACTTGATTAGGATGCAGTTGAGATTAGGTGTCAAGACCATGTCTGAAAATTAAAAGTATTCGTATGGTCATTTTAAAGGAGTTTTGGGTTACTTTTGCCTGAGTCACCTGTGCATATATGTGCATGTATATATATGTATGTGTATATAAAGGTGAGAGAGAAAGAGAAATACACACACACACACACACACACGCACACACATCTCCTATTCATTCCAGAGATTTATTTCAAGGAATTGGACTCTGTGATTTGTGATTGTAGAGGCTGGCAAGTGGAGAATCTGTAGGGTAGGCTGGTAGGCTGGAAATTCAGATAGAATTTGATGCTCCGTCTTGAGTCAGAATGTCTTCCTTCTCTTCAGAAAACCTTTGTTTAGTTTTCAAAGCCTTCTGATGGATCAGATGTGGCCCACCCACATTATTCAGAATAATCTACTTAAAGTCAACGGATTATAGAAGTTAGCTACATCTGTAAAATATCTTCACAGCAAACCTAGATTAGTGTTTGATTTAGCCAATGGCTACTGTAGTCTAGCCAAGTAGACACATAAAATTGATCATCACAGACACCAACAAATATTCCCGGGAACTAACTCTACTTACCAATTTTTAAACCATTCCATTTGATGCCCCCCCCCCCCCCGCCACCCTCTCTTTTTGGCTATTTTGGGGATTGACTGCATAGTTCAACAGGCTATCAAAGATCAGCATTAGTTTGTACATGATTGATCTAAACCATCATTCCTCTCCCAGCTGACAGAGGTTTTTCTGTGTGACTGAGTAAACTTGTTCATAGGTACACATTTGCACACATCTGCTTAACTGTTTAAATATATATTTATACTCAAAACATTTATTCATACTGGATTTGTATTCAATTTGTATTCATATACATGAGAGGATTATTGAAACACAAAGTAAATTTGCTTGAGCCAATTTAACAGCAAACATAAATTCTCATTTACATGTTGCTGTCCTAGCTTCCTTTCAGCTCTCAGACGTCAACCACTGGTTCATACACCCATAGCCCCTACATGTGAAAGAATTAATTTTTAAATGAATGAATGAATATCTTGCTCAATTTGTCTCCAAGAGTCTCAGTTTTCCACTACCATTTCTAAGTCCAAATATTAATCCAGTCTTCCTATGGGGCTAATTTACAAGAGGAAACATGAGGAACAGCAGGGCTATTACAAGCTGCAGAGGCAATTTACTTACTTAACTATTGCTAAGGGCAGGAAGAAAATCTAAGCCAAAGAGGTCTGTGCTTTTGCACAGCAGTATAGTAATTCGAGTATCAGTCTGGCACCCCAGTTTAAAGGTTGGGGAAGAAGTAAAACATGGTAAAAAGACAAGCAAAGGAAAAGGTAAAATTGAGTAGCATCCTTAAGTATGAGGATAATATAGCTGTTGATTCAGCAAGATGTTATTCAGTTCGTGGCTTTTCCTTAAAAAAAAAAACAAAAAAACAAAACTGTGATAAAATAATGTAACCAACTAATGTTTGTCCTCCCTTTACTATCTAGCTCCTTGGCAATATGGACTGTCTTAATTGAGAGAAAATGTTAATAAAAACTAAATTCTTATATGGCAAGTGCTATTCTTTGTTTGCCCATCTTTTTCTCCTAAAGGATGTTGTTTCCATTAATCTGATACCTAGAATCACAAATCACAGGGGTTTGCAGGGATCTAATATACGTTCGCTATGTCAATACATTATCCTGCCGAAAGGTTTTCTATCTGTATGTAAAAAGTGCAGAGTGGGGCAGCTGGGTGGCACAGTCGGTTGAGCATTTGACTTTGGCTCAGGTCAAGATCTCATAGTTCATGAGTTCAAGCCCCACATTGGGATCGGTGCTGACAGTGCAGAGCCTACTTGGGATACTCTCTCTCTCTCTCTCTCCGCCCCTCCCCTGCTTGCCCTCTCTCTCTGAAAATAAGAAATAGTTTCTTATTTTGCCCTCTCTCTCTGAAAATAAATAAACTTAAGAAAAAGTTTAAAGAAAAAGTGCAGAGCGAGTTCTGTGATTTTTTTTCAACACTTCCAGTGTCTTTTCTCTGGCTTCAATTTTTTCTTTTCTTTAACATGGTTAGCCCTATGAGCCTGAACTGATGTTAAAACAAGAGACAAAAATCATCTTTTAGTACATGAAACTGACGCTTCTATTCAAATTAGGAATCGATGGAAAGTGAGCACCAATAAATAAATGCACTTGCCATAGAGATGCCATAGGTTTACCTGATAAGGAGTGTGAAATACCTGAACCATAGACACAAGAGAAGAGAAGACAAGTGTTTTATGATGGTCGTAATGCTGAGGGACAGGAGGCGCTGTGACACCATCACACGTGTGACAGCTGAGTACAGAGGAAGTTTATGACTCCAGGCTGTACTTGAGCACTTGGTCACTAGAGTGACCAGGGCAGTGTTATCCTCTAAGAAATGATCTCCAAGTAAATAATCACCTCATTGTACATCACAGGAGTGACACGGGGGTCCTTACTGAATATAAGGTTAAACTTTTAATCAGTTTTTTCCCTTCGTGCGCTTTGTTGCCCCCTTGGTCTGCTGTGGTTGTACCTCTCTGACGCCCATTTGCCTCTGTCTTCCAGTCCTCCTTTCTGGCTGATTAGCATCCCTCCTTCTGAACCCCCTGCATTCCTTACTTGTTTTTTCTCTCTTATTTTAGGAATGACTTAATTCATTTTATAGCATCCAGTCCTATTCCTTTAAATCTGTGTTCCACACTATGACTGCACTAGCTTTTCCTTTGGAAAAATTCAAAGTACGGTTTCCTCATGATATTTGTATGACTGTTTTGTGCCTACGAGATGAAACCAAAGCTCTTTTATGTGCTGGTCAAAGCCCTTCATGGTCTGGCTCTAGAGCCTTTCCTTTCTCTTCTGTGCCAACGATTGAGTCATCATGAACTCTTTTAAATTCTCACCACACACCATTCTCACCACACTTGCACACATTCTTACTTCTTCCTAGAATGCACCTCTCCCCCCGTCTGCCTTGAAAATCCCTGTTGATCATCCAAACCCTGTACAGGCATTATCGTTTACACGAAGTGCTTCCTGCCTCCAGACTGTGTTATTTGCTTTTTCTGCTGTCCTACTTGTATATATATTTTGAGAAAATGTTTATTTATTTATTTTGACACAGAGAAAGCGAGAGAGTGAGCACATGAGTGGGCTAGGGACAGAGAAAGAGAGAGAAAGAGCATTCCAAGCAGGCTCTGTGCTGTCAGTGCAGAGCCCAATGCAGGGCTTGAACCCGCAAACAGTGAGATCATGTCCTGAGCTATAACCAACAGTTGAACACTTAATCAATTGAGCCACCCAGGCACCTCCCCACACACTTATGTATCCTATACAGACTTTGCTTTTTTGTGTGTGTGTGCATTATACAGCACAATTTTATTTGCTTGCAAATCTGTCCTTCCGTAAGGACTATGAGAGTGGAGACTATGTTCTTGTCAGCGTGGTGCTAGGCAGACAGTAGATACTGAACTCAACTTCAGTACCTACTCTGGGCTGAACTGAACCCCAACCAGAGAGCCTTGGGTACTGGGCAAAGGTCCTGTCTCCATTGTGACCTCAAGACCTGGTCTACACTAGCAGTCAGACTTGTGAGGTAAGGATTGACATTAATTTCTAATTCTAACCCACCTCCTCCTGTCTTGCTAATGTACACTGGCTGAGGACAGGGATAGAAAACTTCTCTCCCAAATTCCTTGGATGTTGAATGTTAGAGCGATTACTCCTCTACTCTTACTTGCTGTGAATGCTCTCAAATGGACACCAACACATCACAGAAATGGTCACCATTGTCTTTAGTCCCAGCTGTTTTCAAAAGTTATTTTCATGTAGATTCTAGTCTGGCTTATCTTGTATATATGCCTATACCTCTCTGGATGATTCTACTGGCCATTTTTGGGCAGAATATTGCTCTGCGTGGGCTTTACAGGTGGTCTTGTGTCATCTATTACTTACATAAAAGTGCCTGGGAGATGTTGCAATAGCTGTTCACTAGGAGTGTTGTACTTAGTATGTTCCTTTCCTGGGGCCACGCAAGCAGAACTCACAGACCACTTCTGCCCAGGGTGGAAGACCCATCATGACATCCTTTAGGGAGCATTTTTCCAGCCTATGTTCTATTTTCTTTTCCTTCCAAAGTCTAAGAGTTCTGCTCATGCTGCCCTTTAACTTGTCCAAATCACCCTATTTGTCCACTTCGTGCCTTTGGTAGCATGATGGACTTCTGGACTTATCCTTAGCTATCATTTAAAAAAAATTTTTTTTAATGTTTATTTATTTTTGAGACAGAGAGAGACAGAGCATGAATGGGGGAGGGGCAGAGAGAGAGGGAGACACAGAATCGGAAGCAGGCTCCAGGCTCTGAGCCATCAGCCCAGAGCCCGACGCGGGGCTTGAACTCATGAACCGTGAGATCGTGACTTGAGCTGAAGTCGGACGCTCAACCGACTGAGCCACCCAGGCGCCCCTATCCTTTTATCTTCTTATTTTACAAATTCTTTATGGAAGTTTGATATACCCGAGAAAATGGTGTAACTGTTCAAGGAGTAAGTGCTTACAAATGAAACATGTGACTTGAGAAAAGTCTCCTGTGCCCTACCCAACTGAGTGTCTATTGGTGGGAATATTGAATGGGATGAGCAGATGTTGGGTAGCAACTTTTGTTTTCCTCATAGGAGATGAACTTCTAATTGCTTTAATGTTGTATAAAATGAACCACTTTCCCCCAAACATGTTTATGTCATGGCACTGACAGAAAATGACAGTATTTGATTATAACAATGGTATAATCACATAAAAAACTGCCCATAAATATAAGCAACCAACATGGCGTGCTGACCACAGTAGTCCTCACATGTGTGGTGGCTGAATGAGGTTTATCTGTCAGCACCCCTGCAGCCACACTGATTAGAAGGCTTTACTTCAACAACTATCTACCCAACAATGTGTTAGGACAGTCACTCTCTGGATAGTTAGCTTTGCTTATTTTGAAGTGATAGGAGAGGAAGGTGCGATATTTACTACTCCTTGATATTCTGTTGTGATATAATGATTCCTGAAAATGGCTTCCTGCGCTTTATGGAAACCAATCTAGTCCTATAATAAAAGCCTGTTTACCATTCCCACCATTATTAAGAGCTTTATAATATAGGCTTTTTGGCATTTTAAATACATTTTTATTAGTTTTCTTAGAACTGTGGATAGCATATTATCCCATTCATATGTTTTCAGGAGAAAGGTTAAAAAAATATGTCTAATGGAAGGGCGCCTGGGTGGCTCAGTCGGTTAAGTGTCCGACTTTGTCTCAGGTCATGATCTCGCGGTTTGTGAGTTCGAGCCCCTTGTTGGGCTCTGTGCTGATAGCTCAGAGCCTGGAGCCTGCTTCAGATTCTGTGTCTCCCTCTCTCTCCCTGCCCCTCCCGTGTTCATGATCTGTCTTTCTTTCTCTCAAAAGTAAACATAAAAAAAAAATTAAAAAAATATGTCTAATGGAGAGTACTAAGTATGATTAACCCTGAAAAGAGAAAAGTCTGCAGCAAGATTTTATGCTGGAGCAAGGTAGTCTCTGAAAGGCTGTCATGTAATGGAGGGCACCAGATTCTTATGTACTGCTTTAGAAAGCTGACCCAGAATCAATAGTTTGAAGTTTTATAGAGAGAAATATTTTAGGCTCAATATTTTAAAAAAAGAATAAAAATGAATTAGAAAAGAGTAGGTTGTCTTCGGAAGGAGCGGACACTCCTTGATCTGAAGTATTTGTAAAGATGGCTGGAAGACAATTAGGGATTTTGAAGAAGAGCTTGCCCAGAGCATGTGTTTGGCTGATGTATGTGATGTAAAATTCTTCGATTCCATCAATTGTCATCTTAGTTTGGTATATTTCACATGCTATATCCATTACTGATTGGCAGCAAGTTATCTCATGTTCCATTTCCTCAAGCATATTTTGGAAACTATTCAAAATAATCTGTTAGTGTTCCTAAAGTTCAAGGGTCTTCGTGTTAGAAGATTCATTGCGAGGGAAAAGACTAGTTTGTGGTGACCAGAAACTAGGTAAAATACCCTGAGAAAGATAAGCACTAGCAAATATATTTTTTTAAATGAGCAAAAACATCTTTTCATGTGCCTGTTGGCCATCCGGATGTCTTCTTTAGAGAAGTGTCTATTCATGTTTTCTGCCCATTTCTTCACTGGGTTGTTTTTCAGGTGTGGAGTTTGGTGAGTTCTTTATAGATTTTGGATACTAGCCCTTTGTCTGATATGTCATTTGCAAATATCTTTTCCCATTCTGTTGGTTGCCTTTTAGTTTTGTTGATAGTTTCCTTCCCTGTCCAGAAGCTTTTTATCTTGATGAGGTCCCAATAGTTCATTTTTGCTTTTAATTCCCTTGCCTTTGGAGATGTGTCAAGTAAGAAATTGCTGTGGCTGAGGTCAGAGAAGTTTTTTCCTGCTTTCTCCTCTGGGGTTTGGATGGTTTCTTGTCTCACATTCAGGTCCTTTATCCATTTTGAGTTTATTTTTATGAACGGTGTAAGAAAGTGGTCTAGTTTCATTCTTCTGCATGTTGCTGTCCAGTTCTCCCAGCACCATTGGTTAAAGAGACTGTCTTTTTTTTTTTTTTTTTTTCAACATTTATTTATTTTTGGGACAGAGAGAGAGAGACAGAGCATGAACGGGGGAGGGGCAGAGAGAGGGAGACACAGAATCGGAAACAGGCTCCAGGCTCCGAGCCATCAGCCCAGAGCCCGACGCGGGGCTCGAACTCCCGGACCGCGAGATCGTGACCTGGCTGAAGTCGGACGCTTAACCGACTGCGCCACCCAGGCGCCCCGAGACTGTCTTTTTTCCATTGGATATTCTTTCCTGCTTTGTCAAAGATTAGTTGGCCATACTTTGGTGGGTCCAATTCTGGGTTCCCTCTTCTATTCCATTGGTCTATGTGTCTGTTTTTGTGGCAATACCATGCTGTCTTGATGATTACAGCTTTGTAGTAGAGGCTAAAGTCAGATTACAGCTTTGTAGTAGAGGCTAAAGTCAGATTGTGATGCCTCCTGCTTTGGTCTTCTTCAGTATTACTTTGGCTATTCAGAGTCCTTTTGTGGTTTCATACAAATTTTAGGATTGTTTGTTCTAGCTTCGAGAAGAATGCTGGTGCAATTTTGATTGGGATTGCATTGAATGTGTAGATTGCTTTGGGTAGTATTGACATTTTAACAATATTTATTCTTCTAATCCATGAGCATGGAATGTTTTTCCATTTGTTTGTATCTTCTTCAGTTTCCTTCATAAGCTTTCTATAGTTTTCAGCATACAGATCTTTTACATCTTTCGTTAGGTTTATTCCTAGGTATTTTATGATTCTTGGTGCAATTGCATATGGGATCAGTTTCTTTATGAAAAGATGCTCAACATCACTCCTCATCAGGGAAATACAAATCAAAACGACACTGAGATATCACCTCATGCCAGTCAGAGTGGCTAAAAAGAACAAATCAGGAGACTATAGATGCTGGTGAGGATGTGGAGAAACAGGAACCTTCTTGCACTGCTGGTGGGAATGCAAATTGGTGCAGCTGCTCTGGAAAACAGGGTGGAGGTTCCTCAAAAAGTTAAAAATAGACCTACCCTATGACCCAGCAATAGCACTGCTAGGAATTTACCCAAGGGATACAGGAGTGCTGACGCATATGGGCACTTGTACCCCAATGTTTGTAGCAGCACTCTCAACAATAGCCAAACCATGGAAAGAGCCTAAATGACCATCAACTGATGAATGGATAAAGAAATTGTGGTTTATATGCACAATGGAATACTACTTGGCAACGAGAAAGAATGTAATCTGGCCATTTGTAGCAACGCGGATGGAACTGGAGAGTGTGATGCTAAGTGAAATAAGCCACACAGAGAAAGACAGATACCATATGTTTTCACTCCTACGTGGATCCTGAGAAAATTAACAGAAGACCACGGGGGAGGGGAAGGGGAAAAAAAAAAAGAAAGGGAGGGAGCCAAAGCATAAGAGATTCTTAAAAACTGAGAACAAACAGAATTGATGGGGGGTGGGGGGGAGGGGAGGGTGGGTGATGGGCATGGAGGAGGGCACCTGTTGGCAGGAGCACTGGGTGTTGTATGGAAACCAATTTGGCAATACATTTCATATTAAAAAAATAAAGGAAAATAAAATGAGCAAAAGCAAAGCTTTGTTGATTACATATTGGCCAGAGGGAACGATGTAGAGGAGAAACATCTTTATTTAAAACTGATTATTTGTATGATTTTTCCAGATGTCAGAAGTTACCTTCAGCATGAGTTATTGAACATAAAGCTATTGACTGAATGTCTTGGAGAAGCAACAAAAATCACAGTATTCAGGGAAATAGGTGAGCTGCACTGACTGATCGTTAATTATGAGCATGCATAAAAGACAATGCAGGCTCATTGATACGGGGACTTTGTTCCTCCTGTTTGGCTGTGCGTTTCTGAAGCCTAGCACAGGGCTTAGAGAAAGAATTGTTCAACAAATGTTTGTTAAGCAGTTGGATGAACAGATGTTGTGCTAGTGGGCGCAGAGAAACCCGAAGGGTCCCCAGTTATCTCTCAGCAATTTCCAAATGTGTGCAGCTTCTCTTCTCGAGCATAAATATTCTCTCCAAGTTCCAGCTCATGTTACGTCCTCTCTTTGATGTCTTCTCCGACTGTTCTAATATCACTGACCTCATTCTTTGAATACTCAAGGTACTCGTGGCCAGGATCGTAGTATTTAACAAAATACTGTCGCATTTTGTTGACTTTGGTTCATTGTCTTGCACCCAGAACTAAATTATCACTGCTCTGGTACTAATAATTGCATCTCCTTCTCCCCCATTCACCCTGCCCCAGTTACACCGGACAAGGCTTTGAGTAAACTCTTACTAAGCATGTCTTTATTAGTTGCTATTAAGAACCTGGCATATTTGCCAGATGTGAGAAACCCCTGTTACTTCACGGTCACTGCAGAGAGGTGTTTCGTTACCAGGCTTGCCACAGAGATTTAGTGAATTCTTGGTGCAGAGGGAGGAGAAAAGAGTGGGGAGATAAGAAGGGAAATGATGGTCCTGCCCAGAAATCCCTTGTAGCTTAAAGCTGGCCCCGAGAGATCTGAAATAAAAGGGAACGTGTCACAATATCCATGAAGTGACCTCATTCAAAATTAGGTAATTTAAATAATCTTCTTCCCTCCAATATCACCCTCAAGAGGCTGGAAGTTAATAATATTTAGAGTATCAACTTGTAACCCAACTAAGGGGAGTTTGTCCCTTGGTAAGTGACAGATAGAGACTAAACCAGGGGGTGTTGTCACCCAAAGCAATCTTTATTTGCCGCAAATAAGAAGACTGTGGGGAATAATTTCCAAAGCGGAGATTGCCAAGCGGGGGTGAGTAGGTTCTTTTATTTAGGGTTTCAGATGAATATTCAGAAAGGGGAGCTTTGTTATCATATGTAAAGGCAGGCATTGTATTGTGCAGGTGTCCTTAGAAAACAAGCCTATACTTGCACTGTTAGGTTAATCAAGGCGCGGTCGTCCTTGGGCGGAGACTTGAATACTATAATGAAGCAGAGATTGGATGGGGTCTTGGACTCTGTATATTGGGTAGGGCATGTAAGACCTTGCTTGTTCCTAGGCTGGAACCAAATCGGTTAACCTGGAATCCAGTCTTCTGCAGGGAGAGCTAGTGTATTTGCTAGTGGGTTCGAAAAGAAACAATAGTGATTAGGGAGAAAACAGTTCTCTGGAAAAACAAAAAAACGAAAAAACAAGCTTTACATTTTCTGCTAGTTTTAACCTCATTAGCCCAATGGGGCACTATTTCAACCCTGCAAGAACAGCTCCAGAATGGGCGACAGGTCAGTCTTGACTTTTGAAACAGCATTGGGAATTTTACCCCTGATTTATTGTCTCTACTGCGGTTAGGCTGTTTCCTAGCTTGTTAGAGATGGTTAGTTTTCCGCATTGCCTTTGTTCCCTTAAGGTCTCTACTTTAGTTTTTGCATTTCTTTGCAATTCTAACACCTCCTAGGAGGTTCTGCAAGAAGAGTACCAGGGCCAGCACGTAGGGCTTAGATCAGGAAAGTAGCTGGGAGCCACTGAGGACTTGTGTCCCGAAAGCTGTCTGGTCTTCCTTTTTCAGCCTCCCCCCTACCCCGCAAATCTTCCTGCTTTTACAAAATCTCTTCCCCAAGATGACTGGGCATCTTGAAGGGTCTGCCGATTGATTCAGTTTATCACCGATCCAAGTGGGAGTGGAGCCTCCTCAGAAGCTCAGGTGGGTGCTCGAGACTAATAAAAACAGCCCCAGGCAATACAGTAAATAAGGAAAGATAATACTCAGGGCTTACTTTGCTTTTCTGAGGTTCAGGCCAGCTTCTCCTCTCCCCGAGGCTAGTTTTACCCTCAAACATGGGACCGCTTTTCCAGAGAAAATACGCTTTAGTGACTTAATATACTTTCTTTCCAGGGAAGGTTCTCTGATTGTGTGTGTATCATAACTTCTGCTCCACTGTTTTAAGAACATTTAAAAAGTAGCTTCTAATGACTTTGTTAAGCGACAATAAATCAGGGGTATAAAATAGAATGCACAGTATGCTTCCGAACTACACCTCCCTCCCTCCCCGCACGTACCAATATGCACATACCAATATACATGTGCTTATTCTTGTGTACTTTTCTGTAGACGAACCCAGAAAGGACACGCAGCAAATTTCCGCAGTGGTTATCTTTAAGGATCTTGATGTTTATCATGCATTTCCCCCTTTGCATTCGGCACCTTTTTAATGTTCTTACAATCAGAAAAAGAAACACTTCTCACATGCGGCTCTGTCAGTAGGGAAAGGGGGTGGGGATAAACCAAAACTGCAATTATGTTTGCTTTTCAGAGGCAAGATCTAGGAGTGGAGGGGGGTGGGGGGGGTGGATCTTCACTAGAAGGCATTAGAGAAGAAGGTGTGGCTCACTGGGCTAGCTTCTGTCACAAATCTCGAAGCAGTTCTTCAGGTGTAATAAAGAAAGCAGCAACTGAGGGATGTAAGATATGAACTGTTTGGGAGTAAGCGTGGCTTGGCTTGGAACCACAGAAGCTGGGTGAGTTAGAAAACCTTTGCTCTAAGAGTTCTAGTTTTCTCATCTTCCAGGGAATTTGACATTCACGGGAGGTGGTGGACGCTTGAATGCTACACAGACCTTATCAGACCTGCCATCCAGCTCGAAGGATTCAAAAGAGTGAGAGAAACTGAGCTAAAAGTCTTGGGATGAAAGTCTTGGGACGGGGAGTAGGAGGGGTCGGGACAGCACCCATGGCCAGAAGTCACTGGCACAACCAAGTGCCCACCGCAGAGGAAGGGAAAGCACCGATGATGACTCTTGCAGATTGAGATATGGGCAACCAGTGTTGGCTCTCTTTTCGCTTCAGTTCAGTCTCCTTTTCAATCCAGGAATCGCTTGTGTGCTAGTTCTCCCAGGATAGCCATCCGCCTTTCATTTGAACGTTTCTGTGATGGTCATTCACTAGGGTTTGATCTAGCCGGTTTTTTTGTTAGCTGGCCCTTGGTTGGATGCTATTGCTTTTGTGGAAGTTCCTCTCACTGGTTTTTAATTCCCCATAAGTTCTCACCTACATGACAAGCCTTTATGCACTTGTAGGTGACTTTGTGGTCCATCCAACCCTTTCTCTCCTCTTCCTCCTGCCTCACTTGTGACTACTGTTAAGGCGGTCAAGGCTAGTCTTTTCCAGTCTTCCTTGCAGTTATGAGTGTCCCTTGATACGGCCCTTGCCAATGAGATACACGTAGAAGTTTATGATATCTGGAAACCACAGGGAAACACCTCAATATGAAGGTATTGACCATGCAAGCCTTGACCACTAAGCCAGTACAGACAACTACCTACATCTGACTTCTTGATATAACAAAAGAAAGTCAACTTTTGTTTGCTTAAATCACTATATTGAGGTTTTCTGTTACTTGCAGGCAAATGCAATGGTGACAGATGGACTTTGACATTTCATAACCCAACATTATCTTTCGTACTTTGGAGACTACTGAATCCTGCTGCTTTTCACTGACAGTGCCCGGTGCTTTTCTGCTTTTGTGAAAACATGCCCTTTTCTTCATGCCTGAAGGCTCTTCCCTCCTGAACAGAGTCTACTCATCCTTGACATCTTCCTTTAAGGCAGATCCCAGCCAGAAATACCTTCTTATTTCTTATACTGAACTCCCCAATGGCTTGCTGAAGTGCTTCTCTTATTCTTCTCCTTTTTCCATCCTGCCATTAAGTGCTGATATTTGTATATTTATCTTGCCCTTATTCATTCCCCTGATAAGGCTGGAGCTGTTTCAAGTCTGATTTTACAACTTTCCCTGTACTCTCCTGTCTTTTATGATACAGTCTGGCTAATAGAAAGTGCGATTGGCTTTATTTCAATTCAGCAGCTATTTATCAGCTCCTTTCCTTTTCAATAGCTTAAATATTGGTTAAAGTTTATGCTGGCATCTTAAGAAAGAGTTCAGTTTTTCAGAAAAAAACATGAACTGACTTCAGTGAAAGCCTCTGGGATGTCATGTCCTGAAGAGAGGCCAACTACCTATTATTGGCTTACTCAAATGCCACTATTTAGTGGTTGTAGTTAGAAAAATAGACATTAGTATCTGGAGTTCTAACAAAGCTTTAGAGGAAATGCTTTGTTGATGAGATCATATTGATCAATGCTCCAGAGCTATTTGAAGTTTAGAACATAAAGCATGGAGAGGAATACCTATCAGGCTCATGGGATTTTAGGTACTGTGCTCTCTTTTGGGCAAGGGCACTTCACTTAGGCTGATACCTCCCCAGCTTACGTGGGAGCCTGTGGCTTGAACACAGGAACAGGGGCTAATGGCTCCTATATTTTTCTGAGAAAGGGATTAAGGGGATTTGAGAGATTTGGTTGGGGGCCGTTTAATTATGTTTAGTTGTTGTTTTCAAAGGGAAATGCATCTCATTTATTACAAAGCTATAGTGAAGTTCTGAGAAAGGGCTAGATGTTCTGATTTATTTATTTACTTTTCCTTATTAATTTCTTTGGTTATGTTGAGAACACTTCACATGAGAGTTACCCTCTAAAGTTTTTTTTCCACAAAATCTGAAGGCAACGGTACTATATTGCTGACTATATATAGATACAATGTTGTACAGCACATCTCTTGAATTTATTCCCTTGGCATAACTGAAACTTTGTGCCCGTTTATTAGCAACTCCCCCTTTCTTCAACTCCAGCCCCTGCCAATCACCATTCCACTCTCTGATGCTATGGATTTGACTATTTTGGATACCACGTGTAAGTGGAGTCCTGCACTATTTGTGTTTCTGTGACAGTCTTATGTCACTTACAATGTCGTTTAGTTTGAAATTACAACATTTTATAGGGAATTGAATTGTGTGTGTGTGTGTGTGTGTGTGTGTGTGTGTGTTTACTTTTGAGAGAGACTGAGACAGACAGACAGAGCATGAGCAGGATAGGGGCAAAGAGGGACTGAGACACAGGATCCAAAGCAGGCTCCAGGCTCTGAGCTGTCAGCACAGAACCCAATGCAGGGCTTGAAACTACAAACCGTGAGATCATGACCTGAGCCAAAGTCGGATGCTTAACTGACTGAGCCACGAGGCACCCCGGAAATTGAAATTTTTGTTTGTGTTTAAGGTAGAATTTAAGAGCCTCTCACCGCAATGGCATTTTACTTTCTTTTATATTTGTGCATGTTTTTTTCTTTCTTTTAAATTTTTCCTTTTTCTCTTCCTTCCTTCCTTCCTTTTTGTTTTTTTAACCCCATGCCCTTTTTTGATAAATGAACAAGTAGAACCCTCTCACTTATGAAGTTCCTAATTTGTGACAGGCACTATGCTGGGTGTCTTACAAACATCATTTCATTGAATTTTCACGGGGACAGCATGACTTTATCCCATTTTCTCCAATTACATATGAAGAAATTGAAATTAGATAACCTACCATATAACACAGCTAGGGAATGGGAAAGCCAGCATCTGAAAACAGATCTTTTTTCTCTCTCCTTTTTAAAACCCATAATCTTTTTTCTTCTGAGAAGAAAATGGTAAGCACCCATTTGGTTACCAGGGTGAGAAATTTGCACGTCTTTTCTTTCACATGTGCATTTTCATAATATCTCTTTTTACTTGACATTTTACTCTGAGCAGCACTTTAGTGAGTATCTAAATTTAGACTAAATACTCGGTTGTACAAGGAATTTTACATCTTTATTTGAAAAGTGTTAATTTGATTCTTTTCTTCTGGGAACTACATAGACAATTTCAAGGGCACGTCTTCAATATCATCAGAATTTAATTAAACTGATTACTCCTTAATTCAAGCTATTTTTATCAAGCCATTATAATTAGTATTGAGAAAAAAGGAAGTGTTGCTGAAGAGAAGCAGGGGTAGATGGGAAATAAGCAAACTGATACCAGTATGAGGAGAGAGGCTATCTCTGCTGAGTTTGGGTAAGTGTTCACTAAAGTTTGAATATTAAGGCTGAGCTCATTAGAAAACCAGCGAAAACATTTTACAGTGGGATTTCCTGTGTAGCTTGAGGGCAGAAAGCTCCCTGATACACCCTATTGTTAAATACTTCTTTGTAACATTTTAAACCCAAACTAATAGAATTTTCTAGTGTTTTATTCCCCAAAATGAAAGCTTCACCAAAGGAAATATAGAGATGGCAGATAAGCGTATGAAAAGATGCTCCACATCATATGTCATCAGGGGAATGCAAACGGAAATGATGAGATAGCACCACACACCCACTAGAATGGTCAAATCTGGAACACCGATGCCACCAAATGCTGGAGAGAATGTGAGGCAACAGGAAGTCTCATCCATGGCTGGTGCAAACGCAAAATGGTACAGTCACTTTGGAAGACAGTTTGGCTATTTTTCACAAAATTAAAGGCACTCTTACCATATGACCCGACAATTGTGCCCCTTGGTATTTTCCCAAAGAGTTGAAAACTTATGTCCCCACAAAAAATATGCACATGGATGTTTACAGCGGCTTCATCATAGTTGACAAAACTTGGAAGCAGCCAAGATGTCCTCCGGCAGGTGAATGATGAAGAAACTGGGGTCCATCCAGACTGTGGATTATTTACAGTGTGGAAGAGAACTGAGCCATCAAGCCATGAAAAGACATTTTGGAGACTGAAATGCATCTTACTAAGTGAAAAAGCCAATCTGAAAAGGCTACATCCTGTATGATTCCAACCACGTGACATTCCAGGAAAGGCAAAAACATGGAGACAGTAAAAAGATAAGTGGTTGCCAGAGGTTAGAAGGGAGGGAGAGGTGAGTCGGTGGAGCACAGAGGATATTTAGGGCAGTGCAACTACTCTGTGTGATACTGTAATGATGGACATGTGCCAGTATAAATTTGTTCGCATAGAGGGAATCAAGTACTTTCATAAAATATACAACACAACAAGTGAACCATGATGTGAACTGGGGACTTTGGATGATGGAGATTTGTCAATGTAGGTTTATCAGTTGTATCAGATGCGCCGCTCTGATGGGGGATGTGGATAATGGGGGATTATTCATGTGTGGAGGTAAGCGGTATGTGGGAAATGTCTGCCCCCTGTGCTTAATTTTGTCGTGCACCCAAAACCACTCTAAAAAATAAAGTCTATTAAAAAAAGTTACTGGTATGGGTACAGAATGTGTTATTCTAAAAAATTAAAGAAATATAATACACAAAAACATGGGATGCCCGGGTGGTTCAGTCAGTTAAGCATCCGACTCTTAATTCCAGCTCAGGTCGTGATCTCACAGTTCAGTTTGTGAGATCAATCCCTGCTTCAGGCTCCACACTGATGGCGCTTGTGCTCTCTTTCTCTCTCTTTCAAAAAAAAAAAGAATACACAAGAACATGAAACCCAAATAATACAGAACTTTAATTTGCTACCTAATTATTTTGAAAGTGCTTTCAATTAACCTGTGTGGGAATTAACAAATGTAGAAGTAGTTTTATGGATTATTTTATCGTTGCCAAAGATACTGACAACTGCTATTTTCAAATTTGACCTATTTATACCTGTGTGAGCATGACATATGAATAGATCATGATCCATAAAAATACAATTGTGTCATCTTTATTGGTATCAGGTGCTGGTTTTTTTTTCCCAATTCTCTAATCAGATGTATAAACACAACCTATTTGAGTCAGTGGGGAAGTGTTAACATGGAAATATCACCACGTGGCTTCATGGTTTATGTATCTTTAATATCTGTAATTTAGGACAGTAATGAATACAGATGAGATTGTTGCTTTGGCCTGGAAGTATTCATCTGGTACAAATCGCCCCTGGAACTGCATCAGCATAAAATTAAAGCCTCAGACTTCAGAGTCTTGACCGATAGAAGCATAATCATTGAGAGTTTAGAATACAGATTATCTGGTTTACTTTTCAAATATTTGTAAGTATCAACTAATGTAGAAAAAGGAATTTGAATAGTAAGCCTGTGAAAAAATGCTTTTTACTATTTTATAAAATGCGGGCAGTATGTTCATGGGATTTGAAGAGACGGTAACCTGAAAAAACAGGTGAACAATGCAAGGGTTTACCTGATAGTACATAAATAAATAGGAAAAAAAATCTAACTGTCCCAGAGGCTAACAAGTCTTTCAGAGTCCTGTAATACCAAGCATTTATAGGTAAACCACAAGTTTCTAAATAAAATGGTTATTACACACACACACACACACACACACACACACACACACAAATACATATTTTACATGTATGCATATGATATCTGTATTTCTAATCACTTGATGTTTTAAACCCCCGATATATCTATCTCTATCTTTGGTATGTATATATAAAATGTATGCACATATTATATATTTATATATATATACTATATATACATGTTATATAATTATATACATGTTATACTATACTAATAAGTTTACAACATATACAAGTATAGATTTTAAAAAGTATAAGATAAAAATAAAAACCCTAATATTTAACTGCTTTTTTTTTTTTTTTTTTTTAATTTTTTTTTTTTTCAACGTTTATTTATTTTTGGGACAGAGAGAGACAGAGCATGAACGGGGGAGGGGAAGAGAGAGAGGGAGACACAGAATCGGAAACAGGCTCCAGGCTCCGAGCCATCAGCCCAGAGCCTGACGCGGGGCTCGAACCCACGGACCGCGAGATCGTGACCTGGCTGAAGTCGGACGCTTAACCGACTGCGCCACCCAGGCGCCCCTTTAACTGCTTTTTTAATTCATTTATGGTGTAACATCATTTTTCTACCACTAAAATTTTATTAATGGTGTTCCGGTGACTTGCTTTTTAAATGATTTGTTCCCAGGGATAACCTCAGACTACCATGGGCTATTAGCTGAAGGCAGAATATAGACTCAGTGTGAGGCTTGTCATTCATTAGTTATGATGGATGCAAATTTATATTTTAAGCAGTCTTCTGGATAATTTCAGTGTCGAGATCTTTTCTGATCTCATTAGATCATTATTATTATTTTCATTCTCAAATGGAAGTAACAGAGATATTGTTTTAGTTGTAAGAAGATTCCGTTCTGACATTTTGTTGTTCTCATATACTAAATTATAAATATTATAGGTCACCTATGGTTTCCGGTAGGTATATTTTAAAGCTACGTTTCCATATTGTGAGTGTTATTTGAATTAAAATAATTGAAATATATTCTATAAAAACATTTAACTGGAAGCCCACCTTGTAATGCTCTGATGAGTATTATTACCTTCAGTGCCTCCTTCTGGTAGTCACTATCCTTAGATCTCTCTGTCCTTGATGTTTGACTATATGATATGGCAATCCATATAGTAAATGTTTCTTTCCTTCTTTCTGGCTTTTGTTGTTGTTGTTGTTGTTGTTGTTGTTGTTTAGAGAAGCATTTTTTAGTAAGGTTGATACATTGTGGTGCTGCACTCATAAAAGACATCAGAGTTCTGCATACTCTCTTAAAAAGTAACAGGCAGGAGTTAGAACGAAAGAGTGGGAGCACCATGTCTGTTTTTAGGTACTGGCCGTCAGAGGAGAGCATGAAAGCAGTTCCCCTATTACCACAAATTAAGCAGTCAAGTTTCCCACATTTGGAGAAATTGCAGGGGCCAGCACATCCAGAATGCAAAGGATAAGCCTCATCCTGGTGAAACTACCTTTGAGATCAAGTAAATGTTACATTCTTTCTTAATTTTACATAAGTACACTAACAGCTAGTTTTCCCTGCACCCCTGAGGATCATCTTGGCAAATCTTGCTGTGAACATGCCTGCCGCCATTTTGGAGGCCCCTGGTATATACATAATGGCAGAAAAAGATGGCTATTTGGGCTGCCTTTGTGCAAATAGCATCTTTAATATATATATATTTTTTTCTAAATAGAAGCACACTTTGGGGCGCCTGGGTGGTGCAGTCGGTTAAGCGTCCGACTTCAGCCAGGTCACGATCTCGTGGTCCGGGAGTTCGAGCCCCGCGTCGGGCTCTGGGCTGACTGCTCAGAGCCTGGAGCCTGTTTCAGATTCTGTGTCTCCGTCTCTCTCTGCCCCTCCCCCGTTCATGCTCTGTCTCTCTCTGTCCCAAAAATAAATAAACGTTGAAGAAGAAAAAAAAAAAACAACACACTTAAACATTTGTGACCTAGAGAATCTCATCTACAGTAAGCATAGTACATTGAACATATAGACTGAGCAGTGCTCAGATGAATATCTCCATAGTAATACAGAGGAGGGCAAGACAAGAGGGTAATGATGACTCAGCTGGATTCATAGTTATACACTCTGCGCGTTTCCATCGTGTAGCATTCTACCACTCTGTTCTGTTCAATTCCGCTTTCTTTTTGGATTTCCTAAATATCTATCTCCAGCTCTGTCCTTATTGGATTCCAAAGGCACATTAAATCTTGCAGTTTAAAGGTACCTAGAATATATATAATCTAACTCCTTTAAAAAAAATTTTTTTTAGTGTTCGTTTATTTTTAAGAGAGAGAGAGAGAGAGCGCGCGAGCATGAGTGGGGGAGGGGCATAGAGAGAGAGAGGGAGATACGGAACCCAAGGCAGGCTCCGGGCTTTGTGCTGACAGCTCAGAGCCTGACCAGGGGCTCGAGCCCACGAACTGTGAGATTATGACCTGAGGCGAAGTCGGACGCTCAATCGACTGAGCCACCCAGATGCCCCTATATAATCTAACTCCCATTCAAAGCATAAATCCTCTCCACAAATGTCTTAGAGATGGAAGTCCAGTTTCTGGGTTTTCACTTGTGGCATAGGCTGCCTATTTCTACCATAAATCGGGTGTAATGGCTCCCATAATGGCTCCTAATCTTTTTAAGGTCAAATATTCACAGATCTCCAGCTGTAATAAACATGACAAAGAATTGTCAATACCCTGCTGAAGTCCTTCTCGCATCCTATGGTCTGCTTTGCCAGTCTTTTTTTAAAATTTGAAATACATGTGAAATAAACATGAAACAACAACCAAAAATACTCCATGTGTTTTGGTGCAGCATAAAGTGATTCTGGTAGACCCTTTGATTTCGTCCTTGTACCACTATTAATGTAGATTAGAAGTACAATCACTTTTTGCAGAGGATAGAGTATGATGATTATAATAATGTATTAGTCCACCCAATAGGCCTACCGTCCCTATTTTAAGAACTTCTGTAAGCATTTCTGCTAATAGGCATCCCTCATCATGTATTTGAGCATCTGACCTTTGGAAAGAATGAAATCTTTGGGGCGTTTTCGTACGTGTTTCTAACCATCGCTCTATCAGTGCGTTTTCTTGCAGATAGAGACCATAAATTATCCATCATTTCATTTGCCGAGACAGGCGATGTAAATTTTGCATATTAGCTGTTTAATTTGTTTGCATTTGGCAGCCAAAGTAGTATAAGATTATGTTGCAGCAGGACTACCCTCTTATAAGTTGGAATGAGGTGTGGCTGGGCATGCCTCACTAATGAAAGAGGTAGGAAGTGTTAAAGGACAGAGAACATGGGAAGAAATTGTCATAGCGCCAGCATAGAAAGGTGAATAATTAAAGCCCACACCGGAGGGAAAAGTCAAATCATGAGCAGCTAGTTTTAATAGCCTGGCACATCCTGACATTTTAGTTAGGAAGAGCTTGTCTACATGGTCCTTAGACAGAGATTATTGAATATCTGGATTAACATTAGCATCTCTAGCTTTAAGATTAGCCTGTGCAGGTGTCACTAATTTTGTTTCTCATTACCGTGAGAAGAATCGCTCTCCTGCTCTCCATCCCCCGAATCTGCGTGCAACTCCTACATTCCCCTTCCTTGATATCTGTCGAGCATGTGACAGTTAGCGAGCCTGGTGGTAGCCATTTGTACCTTGGAGTGAATGAAATCATTTGGTCATCTTCTGAAACAGCCTTTAATCTCTGAGTCTCTCATTGTCCTTGGGAGTGGCTTAGAGAAGGCACGTGTTATGGGAATTTGGCTTCTGTAAGGCAACCACCTATCAGAAAGCTCCAGACTGGTTAGGAACCCTGGGTGATTTCTTCTGGCCTTTGTTTCAGAAAGAGGCTAGATGCTTTAGAACAATAGAAATAGACAAACCTCATCAGAAGGAGGGATATAAACCTTACCCAAATGCTTCAAATAAGTGAAACAATGTGGGAACAGAAACAATAATATCGCTTCACTCAAAGGAATGGCTTTCAGAAAGATAAACGCAGCTCTGCCTCTGCCTGTGTGTGATGCCAGGACTCACTGGGCGGCAGTGGGGTTGTGGGTATTCGAGGGCCAAGTAGGTTGGATATGCAGTAGAAAGAGCGGAATAGGGGCGCCTGGGTGGCTCAGTCGGTTAAGCAACCGACTTCAGCTCAGGTCATGATCTCACAGTCCGTGAGTTCGAGCCCCGCGTCGGGCTCTGTGCTGACAGCTCAGAGCCTGGAGCCTGCTTCAGATTCTGTGTCTCCCTCCCTCTCTGACCCTCCCCTGTTCATGCTCTGTCTCTCTCTGTCTCAAAAATAAATAAAATTTAAAAAAAAAATTAAAAAATAAAAAAAAATAAAAAAAAAAAAAAGAAAGAGCGGAATCAAATAATATAAAGGAGGAATAAATCAGGGATTCAGTCTAGCAGATCACAAAACAGGGCAATTGGGGCCTTCTTGATAGTCCATCTTTTTGTCATTATTGATATTGAGAGAGTGAGAGAGCATTGGTCTGCTGCTAGTAGGAAATCTGCCTACTGGCCTAGAATCTCAAAACTTTGGCAGTCTTCTGTTTTGAGGTAATCTCAACACTCCAGATTTGCTCAGGTAGTTTCCTTGCTGTTAATTCCACGTTCGTTAAATGTCTCCTGTAGGCTAGCCACGTTAAGTACAGTTTTATTTGTATTTTTTCAACTAGGCTCTACATCCAACATGCGGCTTGAACTCATGACCTTAAGACATGACCACGAGGTCAAAAGGGGTATGCTCTACTGACTGAGCCAGCCAGGTGCCCCAAGTACAGTTTAAATACATGCTGAAGTCACATGGTAGGACCCATACATCTCCTTCAAGGCTTAAGTCCCCATCCTATATCATGATTATGGCTCTACCTGCTCAATTATATTATGGTCGTTACTGTTTACACCATGATTCTCAAAAGGGGTTGCGTTTGTCGAACTCTTACCTTATTCTCCCATTGTTCCAACACTAATTCCTCAAAGAACCCTGTGTGGTAGATATCAGTATTGTCATTATTATCAAATATTACCGTTATTATTACTTTCTGAAGCTACTTAAGCCAAGGAGTATTACCTCACTTGTCCAAGCTTAGATTATAGAGCCAGGAATGAACTGAATCTCTATAGAGCCCATGCTCTGTGCCATTGTTTCTATGAAGTGTTCATGGGGGATTTTCTTGGAAAAAAAAATCATGACTGCAGATATATGTTCTTCTAAAATGTATTTTAAAAATTAGTTTGTCTTGGGGCGCCTGGGTGGCGCAGTCGGTTAAGCGTCCGACTTCAGCCAGGTCACGATCTCGCGGTCCGTGAGTTCGAGCCCCGCGTCGGGCTCTGGGCTGATGGCTCAGAGCCTGGAGCCTGTTTCCGATTCTGTGTCTCCCTCTCTCTCTGCCCCTCCCCCGTTCATGCTCTGTCTCTCTCTGTCCCAAAAATAAATAAACGTTGAAAAAAAAAAAATTAGTTTGTCTTGATTGTTTTATAGCACTCTGATTGGCCATGTGCCTTTAAGAAATGGCAGGGCTCACTCCCCACTGCACCCCCAAACCCAGTAAGTGGTTTGGGAGGTCACGTGATCATACATGGTCGCGTATGAATGAATGATATTAGGTCTGAAGTTGAGGATAGATGCAGAGGCTGTGTTAACTGTGTTAACATCAAGATGATGTATTCCTACATTTGATAATATTAATCGGTGCTCTGTGTATTGTCTTATCAATCAGTATTTGTGTTTTTTTATTAAGCTTTTCCCCTTGTCAGTCTCATAAACTCCTTTTGGAAGAGCTTAGTGAAATTTTTACTGCTTCAGGAAACTATGGTCTATAATGTATATTTCACACATAATTATTATCAATCAACACTTTTTATTAAGAACCTACTATGTATGTATAGCTGCAACATGATGTCAGGAGGGTGAGAGATTTCCTGTTTTGCTGGGAGCTGCAAAAATTGTTCCCACTTGTCTTTTCCCTACATAGTTTTCTTCCCTGTTTGAGTGCAGAAATGGTATCTTCTATTGATTTATATTCCCTAGCAATGGAGAACAGTTATTGAGAATACGGTGAAAAAGAATAGTATATTAATTCTAACAAAGGGCTAAAATAAACAGAAATCAATCTATTACCTTTTTAATTTTCGAGGCATTTGTGCAGCATGACTATGAAAATGAGTTTTCAGCCGCATTGAAGTGTTTTAATTAAGGCTGTCTCCTCACTCCAGCCAGGTTGATAGTTCTTCCTAAATTGACTGCTTCCAGTTAATAATGTGTAGCCACACTTGGTAGCGTTTTAATTTAGAATTATTTTCTAGAGTTTGACTGGTGTCTCACCAAGACTTACATCCCAACTGCTTATTGCTTTTTACTGCTGTCATGTCTCTTTTCCCCGCAGATAATGGGGATCTTACAAATAACCAACTACAGTTTGCTTTTTGCATCATTCATTATGTCTTACAATTCATTTGCAGTACTGACGAATTTGATAAAATGTTTTTCACTCTTTCTTGACAAATGATAGATCACAACTTAATGATCTCTCAAAGTCTCAGCATGCTACACTATAATGATAAAAAGGAACAGTGATAGTGGACATTTGAGGCTGAGGGAGAACAGGGCTCGTTTCTAAAGCAGTTCCATATTAGTCATTGGAAGAGACTTCCTGTTTTTTTTTTTTTTTAATTTTTTAACGTTTATTTATTTTTGAGACAGAGACAGAACATGAACGGGGGAGGGTCAGAGAGAGAGGGAGACACAGAATCTGAAACAGGCTCCAGGCTCTTAGCTGTCAGCACAGAGCCTGACATGGGGCTTGAACTCACAGACCGTGAGATCATGACCTGAGCCGAAGTCAGACGCTTAACCGACTGAGTGACCCAGGCACTCTGAGACTTCCTGTTTTTTGACTGAACACCCTAACATGGAGACCATAGAAACAGCGATTTTAGAATTAAAAAAGCAGTTTAAATGAGGCAACATTTTAGGTTGATTTGGTTTAAGTATGTCTATGGGATCTAAAGAATGAAAAGCAGTCAACACCAAAGCCACTTTATTTTATTTTATTTTTTTTCCAATATCTGAAGTTTATTGTCAAATTGGTTTCCATACAACACCCAGTGCTCATCCCAAAAGGTGCCCTCCTCAATAACCATCACCCACCCTCCCCTCCCTCCCACCCCCCATCAACCCTCAGTTCTCAGTTTTTAAGAGTCTCTTATGCTTTGGCTCTCCCCCAATCTAACCTCTTTTTTTTTTTTTTCCCTTCCCCCATGGGTTTCTGTTAAGTTTCTCAGGATCCACATAAGAGTGAAACCATACGGTATCTGTCTTTACCTGTATGGCTTATTTCACTTAGCATCACACTCTCCAGTTCCATCCACGTTGCTACAAAAGGCCATATTTCATTTTTTCTCATTGCCACGTAGTATTCCATTGTGTATATAAACCACAATTTCTTTATCCATTCATCAGTTGATGGACATTCAGGCTCTTTCCATAATTTGGCTATTGTTGAGAGTGCTGCTATAAACATTGGGGTACAAGTGCCCCTATGCATCAGTACTCCTGTATCCCTTGGATAAATTCCTAGCAGTGCTATTGCTGGGTCATAGGGTAGGTCTATTTTTAATTTTCTGAGGAACCTCCACCCTGTTTTCCAGAGTGGCTGCACCAATTTGCATTCCCACCAACAGTGCAAGAGGGTTCCCGTTTCTCCACATCCTCTCCAGGATCTATAGTCTCCTGATTTGTTCATTTTGGCCACTCTGACTGGCGTGAGGTGATATCTGAGTGTGGTTTTGATTTGTATGTCCCTGATGAGGAGCGACGTTGAGCATCTTTTCATGTGCCTGTTGGCCATCCGGATGTCTTCTTTAGAGAAGTGTCTATTCATGTTTTCTGCCCATTTCTTCACTGGGTTATTTGTTTTTCGGGTGTGGAGTTTGGTGAGCTCTTTATAGATTTTGGATACTAACCCTTTGTCCGATATGTCATTTGCAAATATCTTTTCCCATTCCGTTGGTTGCCTACCAAAGCCACTTTAATTTTATGTCATGGTTCCCTGTTTTGCCTGGGTGTTCGTCAAAGTTATTTTGGTTCTGTGCAACAGATACTGACTGGCTGAAAAAGCATAAGTGCACAAAGGTTTCCCAGAAGGGAAATTGGTCAAGCTTCAAAAGGGGCAAGGCCAACCAGAACAGGTGTCTCCAGGACCATCATGGTTTGCCATATCTCCTTTCTGTGTATCTTCCCATGAGGATTCAGTTCTCTTAAGCAACTTTTTTCAGATGGCAATGGAAGGGAGAAGCAGGCTCATTAAGCTTACAAATCTGGCATCAGAGAGGAAAGGACTATCTCCAGCTCAAGGTCAAAGACTCCTGGGAAGAAATTCCCATTGGTTTGGCAGAGGTCATGTGAACTTTATCCATCAATCTTAGAGGGCGAGGGCTTAGAGCACAGGCTCTTGAGCTGGATTGCCTGTTTGGTATCCCTGTGGTCTTGGCAAGGTTACTTAACTACTCTGCACCTCAATTTCCTTATCTGTAAACTGGGGATAATCATAAGCTTTTCAAATGAGATGAGTACCACCTATAGACCTGGACAAGAGAGGTTCTTGGATGGGTCCCACATTGAAAAGGGCTGTTATGGACTGAATTATGTTCCTTTCAAATTCATATGTGGAAGCCCTAACCCCGTTTTCAAAAAATGACTGGAGATAGGGTCTTTCAAGAGGTGATTAGAATGGGCCTAATCGGGGCACCTGGGTGGCTCAGTCGGTTAAGCGGCTGACTTCGGCTCAGGTCATGATCTCGCAGTCCGTGAGTTCGAGCCCCATGTCAGGCTGTGTGCTGACAGCTCAGAGCCTGGAGCCTGTTTCAGATTCTGTGTCTCCCTCTCTCTGACCCTCCCCTGTTCATGCTCTGTCTCTCCCTGTCTCAAAAATAAATAAAATGGTAAAAAAAATTAAAAAAAAAAAAAGAATGGGCCCTAATTCAGCTGATTGATGTCCTTTTAAAAGGAGGAAATTTGGACAAACAGAGAGACAGCAGGGGTGCCAGTGCACAGAGGACCATGTTTCTGCCCTGAACAGACAGAATGGCTGCTTTGCTTAGCACTGGATGCCCCAAAGAGGGTGGCTTGGCAGCCTGGGTTTCCCAGATGACATTCTTACCACTCTCTACCCTTCTGGTACACTCTTATGGTCGTGAGAGACTTTTAAAATGGTCTGGAAATCCCCAATGGGAAATGTGAGATAAAAGGGAAGAGAATCTGTGTATCTCTGTTCCCTGGGGACCTGTTCAGTCCCCAGCTTGGGTTTGAGTGCGTCTTTCCATCTTGGACGGAGGCTTTATTTATAACCTTAAAATTAGACACAAAAAATGTGGTCTCTATTTTACCTCTTGCCTGAGACCCCCAAAATGTTAGGGATAATATGAGTTGATACATGTTAATACATGTTAGTGCTTGACCCATAATAGTACTCAAGGTGTTTTATTACTATTTTATTGTTGTGGTATCTGGCCCAGGTTTGGAGGTCTATGGTTGGCTCATCTTCAATCATCTGTTCTCTATAGCACAGGAATTGATTGTCATGATTAGCAATCTTCATCTGAACTATATGGATTATAGAATAATGTTCTCCAGGAATGTGAAAAATCCGATTAGAAAAATAATAGAATACTGATTACAGAAAGCTCCCTTGTTCCCTCAAAATTGTTCTCTAAAGTTTACATATTTTATTAGTTTTAAGTAATATATTTATTTATTTATTTATTTATTTATTTAATGTTTATTTTTGAGAGAAAGATAAACAGAACATGAGTGGGGGAGGGGCAGAGAGCGAGGGAGACACAGAATCCAAAGCAGGCTCCAGACTCTGAGCCACCAGCACAGAGCCCAGCGTGGGTCCTGAACTCAGGAACTATGAGATCATGACCTGACCCGAAGTCAGATGCTTAACTGATTGAGCCACCCAGGCACCCCAAATAATATTTTATGTATTTATATATTTTTCTCTCTTTTTTTGTATGGAAATATTATTTTTTATCATTCCCATTTCATATGGAATTATTTAAAAATTTTTAAGTTTATTTATTTTTTGAGAGAGAGAGAGAGTGAGCACGGGAGGGGCCTGAGAGAGAAGGAGAGAGAGAGGATCCCAAGCAGACTCCGGGCCATTAGCACAGAGCCCAGTGTGGGACTTGAACTCACAAAATGTGAGATCATGACCTAAGCCTAAATCAAGAGCCAGATGCTTAACCAAATGAGCCACCTAAGCACCCCTATATAGAACTATTAATAATAAGCACCCTAAGGTAATGCAGAGCCTTAAAATTTAAGTTACATTATAAATGTTGTACTTGAAACCAAAATGTTGAGATATGAGGGAAGTTAAGGTAAAATAAATTATCCAACTTAGTGTGATTCTACTCCTTCGTTTTCACAAAGCAATGTTAAGTGTTTTTAAATGGAGAATAATGTTTCATTAATCTAGGTTAAATCCTCTAAAATATCTTTACCACCTTACACTTCTGCAGAAGAAAATAAAAAGGGTAATAGTTTTATGGAAAGCAGAACTAAGCTATTCTTCCTAATAAAAAGAGCAGGGACATAGGACATTTTTGTGTCATTAACATTACGTTCACCTCTGCCCTGTATCGCTGGCCATTGCTGGAGGAAATTCAGATCACTGAGGTATGTGGCCGGTGGGGTAGGGGAAGGGCTGGATGACATTTTAATTTAGTCTATAGTCTAAAAATAGGTAATAAAACCATACGTTGTCTTTGGTAATGTGTAAGGAGAATTTTATTTTAGGTTGAAAGGAAATATTTCTTATTATCGCCTCTGTCAAAATTGCCCTGCAAGAAAATCTTTCAGGCTTCAAGCTGACATTTTATTTTTCAAGAGTACTTTGAAAGGGACTCAACTTTAGGCAATGTGGTTTTAAACTGATCATCTGTATAAACTGGCAAAGTCCAGTGATATTTGTTCTTACACCTTAACCGTAGGACTGAAAGGCAAGAAGAACCCTTCCGAGGTAAAGATTTTAGGCTCACATAATTGATAGTTGAGTGTACCTGGAAAGCCTGTAGCCTTCGTGATCTGCGGATTTTTATAGACCCTACCAGTAGAATTTTGAGACTTTGTTCTAGTCCACTACAAGCGCTAGGAACAGCATATGGGGAGAAGTAAATTATACTCATGCACAAGATTATCCTGTCAAATTTGTCATTGTGTTATTATAATAGTAGTACTAAAAACAATAATTCTTCCGTTCAAAAATACTTCCGGTGGGGGGGGGGGGGGTACACTCTGCGACCGCCACTGTGCTGGATGATGATAATCAAAACCAGGTTTGATGTCTGCTTTCACAGCGTCGATGGGCTGGTGAGAGAAGCAGCGTTACTTTAACATAGTCTTTGTGGCCGCTGTTACCACGTTGACCTTGACAGTAGTGCCTACACTGTAGGTACTGGATGTAGACAGATGGTCCCAGCAACGTTTCCCTGAGAAAGCGAGGCTGGAGCTGAGATCTCAAGGGCGAGAGGGAATTAACGGAGCGCAGAGCTTTCAAGGGCAAGAGGTAGGACACGGAGCAAAGGGCACTGCAACTAGGTCAGGAGGCTGAGGGAATAACAGGCATCATGGGGTCACTTGGGGCTGCATCATTTCTTTCGAAAGATCGTTAGACGTCGGGAGTGAAAAGTCTCCACAGCAAGTGATGCAATTTGCTGCACACGCTGCAGCTTATAATTGTAACACCAAGTGCGTAAAGGAGTGATGTATTAGATGTGCCAGTCTTTAAAATGGCTCTCTCTCTGCCAAACAATTACATTAAGTGTTTGCACAGATGTCCGCAGGACCTGTATGATTCATTGAACCAAATGATTAATGCTTTTGGTGCAAAAGTCCATGGAATGTTTTTTCCGTGTAATGATATATGTTGTCCACTGAGCGCCATGGAATGTTAGTGATAGAAGGGATCGTAGGGATCCCTTGCTCACCTCCTCAGAGAAACCGAGGTGGAGACCAAGGGGCATTTTCTTCCCATGGTTTCATGGCAACTTAGTTACAGAGCTGATATTAAAATATATAAATTTCTTAATTTCCATTCTATTGCTTCCATTCATCACACAAGCTGCAATTACAATGTTACCTATTTTAGATCACTCACAGAAGTGATGTTTTGCCTATTTTCTTTCACTTCTGCACAGCCTTCAGAAGAACACCACAAATGTGAACACAGTTTAACTCACTTTGGTTATGTTAATGATATTGATGACCAGCTGTCATAATATTAACAATACTCAATATTATCGTGGCAGAGATCCAAATGGACAAAAGGGATTTTGAATATAGCTTGCTGGGGCATCGAATAAATACTTCATACAAATGGAAATCCTTTAAAACTAGCCTTGAAAGCAGAATGAACTGGTTTTCCTTGCTACCAATTATTGTGGGTAGGCGTTCCATGGAAAGGTACAGAAAATGAATCATCCCTATCAGAATATGAAGACAGTTCAGTTTTAATTGTTCATAAAGCTCACATGCGTGCCTTGCACTCACACATACATGCTCTCACAAAAACACATAAACATCTTTTCTTCCTGCTTCTTTCAAATTGGTGAACATGATGCAGCTTCTGGAAGCTGAACAGGAGCTGAAAACTACTCCGTTAACCGAGTATTGCAAATCTACCGTGATGTTTGAATAGAAAATTCTCGGTGCTGTGCTTAGTAAGCTGGCATAGGGGTTTCAAGTGTTTCATTATTTGCTTTTGGAAAGGTTACAACTTATTCTGTTTTTTTCAGTTTTTTTCTTTTTCTTTTTTGAAGGGAAAAGAGAATGTCTTCAAATAGGGAAATTAGACATGATGGGAGAAGCCACTGGAAGATTTATCTGGTATAAGAATCATTGCCACGATTCTTGTGTGTTTTCTGTTTTATTTAATTATGAAGATTGTTTTCTAGGCTCTTCATTGCAAATGCAGTATTTTGGTGAGATCATCTGCTTAATGCATTGTTGTTCCCAGCTGGGTTTGAGAGGCCCCTCTGCCTGACCTTCTCTCTTGTTTTTGGTCTCTGGCAGGACTCTGTGATATTGATCACAGGGCTGCAGTAGGGTTTTAAATTGATCCATTAAACTATAAGACCAGTAGCCAATTCAAAGCAGAGTTCTGAGTTGTGTTATGCCCAGTGCACATTAAGACGCTTTCTTGTATCCTCCCAATATTACTTATATGTCTTTGTCTCTCCTACTAGATGATAACAATGCATCGTTGTCTCTCTTGCGAACAGAAACTGTGCCTCATATATTTCCATGCCCACAATATCAAGTTAACTTCAAAGAAATACACAATCCAAATTTCAAAAGTTGACTTAAAAGAAACTTACAGAACAGACCACATACAAACATAGACCCATGCATAGCATGACACAGTGTGGTCGATCTGCATTCTATATAAATATATAAATACAAGTGTATGTGTGTGTGCATTTGAGTTTTACAAATGAAAAAATATTGTTCCTAAATTATCTATATTTATATACTCATGTTGGCAAAGACACAAGGCAAAACATTCAGTTAGCGCTTAGTAATTAATTCTACTTGAGTTAAAATATTATTTTAATGTTTTACTTTGCCACCTGTATCCTTACTTTTCTTGGGTTCCTAAAGGAAATCCATTCTTTCATGTGCAGCAACATGAAGGGGGTAAACTTTAGAGCAGTGAATATTTAGCTCAGAGTAAGAGTGAGTGAAATATAGATAGCAGACTTTCCTAATGATAACTTAGTTCGTTGCTATTCAAAGATGGATTTATTAACTGATAGCTTTGATAGCTTTGATTTAGGGTTCGAGAGAGGTGGTGGTAGGACTTGTAGTTTTTGTGTTTTGTTTTTACCAGAACTCGCCTTTAGTAACCACATTATCAGTGGTTCTCTAGTCTTATCTGCTCTACGTATCCTATTCATGCCTCCCTGAAATGTATCTCTAGTAAAAATGCCTCCATTTAAGAACGTAGAGATGCCTTCATTCATTATTTCATCCAGCCTTTGCTGGGCACCAACTTTAAATTTTTTTTTTTTCAACATTTTTTATTTATTTTTGGGACAGAGAGAGACAGAGCATGAACGGGGGAGGGGCAGAGAGAGAGGGAGACACAGAATCGGAAACAGGCTCCAGGCTCCGAGCCATCAACCCAGAGCCCGACACGGGGCTCGAACTCACGGACCGCGAGATCGTGCCTGGCTGATGTCGGACGCTTAACCGACTGCGCCACCCAGGCGCCCCTATGGGCACCAACTTTAATTCCAACACTCTCTTAAACTCTGAGAACACAGGGATGAATCAGCCACATTTCCTCCTCTCAAGGAACTCTTTGCGGAAGAACCTCTCTCGCAGGTGTAACTGTAGGTGGTTTTGCGGCCGTGTCCATGCAGGTGCGTGCGTGCAGGTGTGAGCCCTCGCACGTGCCCAAGTGCGCGTGTGGGTCTCTGTGTGTTGTCAATTGTGAGTATTCTTGTAGCATTTTTTTTTTTTTTTCATTGCAAATGTATCCCAGGGAAAAGGATTTCTGAGAAGTTAAGACCCTCCAGTAACTACCCTGAGTCACCATAAGGATGCAGTCTGGGGGAACGGAGGATACTTGCGGTTTGAAGCTGTTAAGACCTTGGTTGAAACCTCCCTCTCATCTGGGGTTCTTCAAGTCTGAACCTCTGGGCCTCCCAGTGATGTGACAACGACTTGAGATAACTTAGGTAAAGTGTCTGGTAGAGGTAATAATAGCAGGTAAGAGTTGCCTTAGATTCATTTGAATACGGTTGTAAATTACTACTGTCAACATTTTGGCTTGGAAGGGCCAACGCACCACTGTGGTCAAGAGCCCTATTCTGGAGCCAGCCTCCCCGGAGCCCATGCTCCAGTTTATTCTACCTCAGAATTGATCTGGGCCAGTGTTTTCCCATCGGTGTTATAAATGAAGAGTAAATGAGTTAGTGTTAAGAAAAGAATGTTAAGAAAAGTTCCTGGCACATACTAAGTACTATATGAATATTTGTTAAAATCAAATATATTTGCTTTATTTGATTCTACAGAATCCACTTTATGTTGATTCTATTAGATGTAAACTTTCAAGGTGTTGGAGGCAATTTTAGTAGCTTTTCAATGAGATGACAGGTAATATCAAAACAAACTGCTGACTAAATGATCTCTAGGCGTGTTTTTGATGTGTCTCTTAGTAATAGTAATTACTACCTTAACTAAAAGTATTTTATAGAAATTTACTTTCACGAGGCTTAGTCAATTGGGCTCAGGTCATGATCTCATGGTTGGTGAGTTCGTGCCCCACATCAGGCTCTCTGCTATCAGCTTTGGATTCTCTGTCCCTCTCTCTCTTTGCCCCTCCCCTACTTGCATTCTCTCTCTCTCTCTCCCTCTTAAAATAAATAAACATTAAAAAAAAGAAATTTACTTTCATTCTTACTTTGAGTACTATTCTTTTTTTTTCTTTTATTTACCCTTCTTGTTGCTAAATGACTTCAAGCTTATATTTTTAAATTTTTTTTTAACGTTTATTTATTTTTGAGACAGAGAGAGACAGCATGAACGGGGGAGGGTCAGAGAGAGAGGGAGACACAGGATCGGAAGCAGGCTCCAGGCTCTGAGCAGTCAGCTCAGAGCCCGATGCGGGGCTTGAACTCACGGACTGCAAGATCGTGACCTGAGCCGAAGTCGGACGCTTAACCGACGAAGCCACCCAGGCTCCCCGAAGCTTATATTTTTAAAAAAAGATTAATAAAATTACAGATTTTCAGAGGTTAGAGATGATTTATTTCAACCATTACCTCTCATTGCTAGGTTAATAAAGTTTCAGGGTGATTAATTGATTTGTTGGCCACCCTGGAAATGTCTGGAGGTGAGAGATGTTAAAGTTATGGCAAAAAATGTGACTTTAAAAATTACCATGGTGGATGTCAGATTTGTTTAACCTCTATTGCACACTATCCCCAATACTGTTGCTGTACATAGTTTCACAGTCAGATTCACCAATATGACTCACATGAAATCAGCAATGACATTTTCTAGTTAAGAAGTCACATCTCATCCAGTTGTTGGAGAACCAGCTGTTGTAATTGTGAAGTTGCTGAAGTTCTTTAAGTGTGTAACAGCAGTATTGTTTGGAAATGTTGCTAAGGTCAAGGAGATTCTTACCTGTTAGTGTCACTAATGCAAATGTCAAAAGCCCAAGTTATATTTGTGTTTTTTCCTTCAAAGACTTTAGAGATATTTTGGAAAGCAAAAATAAATTGTTGTATATTTTGTTATAAGAAACATTTGGAAAAGAGAATATTTATGCTATTTGTTGTCTATTCTTTTAAAATTTCGAGGGAATTCTCGGGTGGCTCAGTTGGTTAAACGTCCCAAGTCATGGCTCAGGTCATGATCTCACGGTTGTGCGACTGAGGTTGTTCCACTGGGGCTTCGTGCTGAGCATGGAGTCTGCTTGGGATTCTCTCTCTCTCTCTCTCTCTCTCTCTCTCTCTGCTCCTCCCCTGCTCATGCTTTCCCTCTCTTTCTCGTTCAAAATAAGTAAGTAAACATTAAAAAAATTCTTTCTAATTGTCTAGTTTCTAACAATAACTACTTCATTTGCTATTTAACTAATTTTGTCTCTAATTGCCCTACTTTTTAGATGATACTGATGATTAATTAGGGTTGCCAGAGAAAATACAGATGTCTGTTCTTTCAATTTAATTGCAGATTAACAATAAGTAATCATACTATATCATTATTTGTTGTTTATCTGAAAATTGGACTGGGGGGGTCCAGGATTTTTTTTTTTTTTTTTGCTAAATCTAGCAATCTCATTAATGATGTTACAAGTCTATGAAGAAAACTCTGAAATATATGGTTTGAAAGTTTAACATCTATTTTATTTTATTTTATTTTATTATTTTTGTTTTTTAGAGAGACAATGAGAGAGTGTGAGAGGGGTCGGGGTAGAGGGAGAGAAAAAGAGAATCTCAAGAAGGTTCTACACCCAGTGTGGAGCCCAAGATGGGGCTCGATGTTGTGAGATCATGACCTGAGCTGAAATCAAGGATCAGCTGCTTAATTGACTGCGCCACCCAGGCACCTCGACATCCATTTTAGACAGACGTCAGCCGTTACCTCCGTGAAATATCCTTGATGCTTCTAGGAAGATTCAGCTTTCCCTTTAGTTTTCACAGCCTTCGGTGGTACCCATATCATGAAACGCATCACAATAAATTTTCATTTACCTTCATACCTTCTTCTGTGTGCTAGCCTATGAAAGCAGGGGCTCTGTTTTAGTCATCTTGGAGTCACCGGAATCTAGCTCTGTGACTGACAGATAAAGCAGACACTTGTTAATGAATAATGGAGGCTTTCTGGTGCCCAGCCTCCAACCTCCAGCTGAGGACCAGACCAATGGACATCCGAGGGACCCCGGTTTGTCCTTATCAACATATCCAAAACTTAATTTGTCATCTTTCCATAAGGTTCCATTCTTCTACTTCCTATTGTGGTTAACGGAAGCACCATTCATTCATTCGGCCAAGCTGTCACCCTCGAAGTCATGCTAGGGGTATCCCTTTCCATTCCTGCTTCCTGCGTCCCGAAAGGTTCTATTTTCACACCGCTAGTGTAGAGCCCTCATTTCCAAAGACAGAACTGAAATTCACAAATAGTAAATGACTTATGAATACAAACATTTGTTGATGTGTTCAGCATCTATATGTAATCCTAACACAGCTCTCCAAAATATCCTGACTTTCAAAAGAAAGTAGTATGTTATGTCTACAGTAGGAGAATTTTTGGTTAACTCTAAAATACTATATAAAGGGACATAATTTTATTTATAGTGATTGCACTGAGAAAGTAATTCAGTATAAATGATCTACTTTTTTCATGTATTCATAAATATTCTGAGTAGTTTTTGTCCTTCTTTTCTTCTCTTCCTCCCATTTTCTCTTTCTCTCTCTCTCCCCTCTCCCTGAGGATCTTGGGACAACTTGAGGCTCAGTCATGACTATGTAACTCATTCTCAGCCACCCAAGTGCTGGCAGAATCCAAAATGACTGGGTCTTCTGCAACCTAAGCCAATGCTTTTCCCAGTGTGTGCTTGGAAGTTGCCTGTTTTTTAAGTCCTGAGTATACTTAGTGGTCCATCAATAACCTTTTAAGAAGAATATTATCTGTGCTTTAAAAGATCAGTTCCATAGTTGTATAGTCATAAGTAGACGCACACACACACACACACACACACACACACACAAAACAATCTTCTCTAATATTTAGTCTGAAAAATACGGTAAATGTGGGCAAGAGTAACTATAGTATTTGCATTGTTCTCTGCTTATTAGCTATCAGTTTTCCAGGAAGGATGCTATGGATTTAGAATGAAGAAGAATGGAATTTATATCCCAGTTTGGCTACTTTCTGGGTGTTTGATGTTACATAAGTTATCTGGCCTCTCTAATCCTTATTCTTCTTATTTATAAGGTGGGAAAATTAAGACCTATTTCTATGGTTACTCTGTAGCCCGTGATGTTGGCTTACCTTCCTTTTGCCATGCTTAAAGGTTAGAAAACAAATGATTTACTTATATGAATAAACCTACTTTGTTCTCTTAGTTTAGCCTAAGTTTTTCTTTTTTAATATCTATTTAGAATTATTTAAAAAAATACATGGTCAAAGATATCTGGTTAGTTTGGATGCAACACATAGGCTATACAGAGTAGGCACCGAAATACTGGTCTTTGAAAATTTTACAGCATTTTAGTGTAGTATATATTAAAAATGTTTTAATGAATCAATTGAGTGTATCATTATCACATTAAAGTGCGTTCATAAATTTCCTGAAAAAAGTTGTGCCGATCCGTGCTGTGTGCTCACCACAGGCTAGTAAGTCCCATTGTATTTGAATAATTACCTTCATGAACAGAATTAATTGTACTTTTTTCATTTATGCCAAATTAATCTTTGCAAATTATGATTCTGTGTGTCAAAAGCTTTGTGAAGTGCAAATGTTGATTTGCTTCAGCAGGCTGGATAGAGAAATGCCTCAGAGAATGAGAGCTTCCGCATAAATACAATTCTAGCTAATTAAACCCCTGGAATATTTGAATTTCTGTAATTATTAATAAGGGTAAGAACCTTTAAAAGCATACTATGACAAATCCAATACATACAAAAGAAGGTTAAATTACAATGCAGTGAATATCCTTGTCCATCCTGTATAGCTCAAGAATAAAATCTTACCAACTAGTTGGGGCTAATTCTTTCTCCATCCAAAATTTGGAGTTTATCATGGCATCATGTATTCTTTCGTAAATATACTTTTGTTACCTATGTTTGCATTCTTAAGTGCTACATGCAGCCTAGACTTATGTGTTTTAAATATTTATATAAATAATATATTTTGTTTACTCCTGTGCTACTTTTTTTCCCTGCTCAATATTAGTTTATTGCAGTCCATCTCTGTTGATAACTTGTACTCTAGTTCATTTGTTTTCTCTGCTATTGTAAGTTTGCCATTATTCAGTTGATAGATAATTTGGTTGTTTTCAGATTTTTTTTTTCAATTCCATGCTTGTACATATGTATGAGTTGTGTTAGCTTATACATATATGAGTGGGATTTCTGGGGCATATCTCTATCTATCTATCTATCTATCTATCTATCTATCTATCTATATTTTTAAACACATTGCATGACTGCTTACCAATATGATTGTATCAACTTACACTGGCCAGCAATGTATAAGAATTCCTTTTGGAGGGGCACCCAGCTGGCTCAGATGGTAGAGTGTGTGACTCTTGACCTTGGAGTGGTGAGTTCGAGCCCCATGTTGGGTGTAGTGATTACTGAAAAATAAAATCTTAAAAAAAAATTCCCTTTGCTCCACATCCTCTCCAAATTGTGCTTTTATATGGCTTTTTGTATGCACAGTAGGATCAACTAGTTTAATTTGCATTTCTCAGGCTACTAATGACTTTAAAACATTTTAACTTGTTTTTATAGGTCATTTGCAATTTCTCTTCTTGTGAGTGGCTTTTAAAAAATGTTTTCAAATTACTTTGTGATGGCTAATTTTATGTGTCAAGTTGACTAGTCTAAAGGGCATCTAGATATCTGGTAAACATTATTTCTGGGAAATATAGAACTCTTTTCTGGCTTATTTATATGTTGTGTTTTCATATATTTGACTATAACTTTATACGTAAAAGCCTGTACTTTCTTCAAAAAAGTAATTCTTTTTGAATATCCAATGGAATCAAGGCAGTCTCTTCAGCAAGAGGTGCTGGGAAAACAGGATGGTGACATGCAGAAAAATGAACCTGGACCACTTTCTTACACCATACACAGAAATAAACTCAAAGTGGATGAAAGACCTCAATGTAAGACAGGAAGCCATCAAAATCCTTAGGGAGAAAGCAGGCAAAAACCTCTTTGACCTTGGCTGCAGCAACTTCTTATTCAACATGTCTCTGGAGGCAAGGGAAACAAAAGCAAAAATGAACTACTGGGACCTCATCAAAATAAAAATCTTCTGCACAGTGAAGGAAACAATCAGCAAAACTGAAGGGCAACCGACAGAATGGGAGAACATATTTGCAAATGACATATCAGATAAAGGGTTAGTATACAAAATCTATAAAGAACTTATCAAACTGAACATCCAAAAAACAAATAATCCAGTGAAGAAATGGGCAAAAGACATGAATGGATGCTTCTCCAAAGAAGACATCCAGATGGCCAACCGACACATGAAAAAATGCTCAACATCACTCATCATCAGGGAAATACAAATCAAAACCACAATGAGATACCACCTCACACCTGTCAGAATGGCTAACATTAACAACTCAGGCAATGACAGATGTTGGTGAAGAGGTAGAGAGAGAGGATCTCTTTTTCACTGCTGGTAGGAATGCAAACTGGTGCAGCCACTCTGGAAAACAGTCTAGAGGTTCCTCAAAAAATTGAAAATAGAACTACCCTATGACCCAGCAATTGCACTACTAGGTATGTATCCAAGGGATACAGGTGTGCTGTTTCAAAGGGGCACATGCACCCCAATGTTTCTAGCAGCACTATCAACAATAGTCAAAGTATGGAAAGAGCTCAAATGTCCATCGATGGATGAATGGATAAAGAAGATGTGGTGTCTACACACACACACACACACACACACACACACACTATGGAGTATTACTTGGAAATCAAAAAGAATGAAATCTTGCCATTTGCAACTACGAGGATGTAACTAGAGGGTATTATGCTAAGTGAAATTAGTCAGAGAAAGACAAATATCATATGACTTCACTTATATGAAGACTTTAAGATACAAAAGAGATGAACATAAGGGAAGGGAAGCAAAAATAATATAAAAACAGGGAGGGGGACGAAACCTAAGAGACTCTTAAATATGGAGAACAGAGGGTTACTGGAGGGGTTGTGGGAGGTGGGATGGGCTAAATGGGTAAGGGGCATTAAGGAATCTACTCTTGAAATCATTGTTGCACGGTATGCAAACTTACTTGGATGTAAATTTAAAAAATAATAATAATAATAAAAGAAAAAGAAAAAAAAGTAATTCTTTTGGTTGATTTATGTGAACCCTTAGGTATTTCTAGGCTGAGCCATTTTTACTTATGATACTAGGCATCATTTATAAAACCTTGGAACAAAAACAAAATCTTACTTTTCTTTGGTTGCTCTTACATTTTCTCTTTTAATAATCTTTTTTAATTAATACATTTTTTTCGATGTTTATTTTTGAGAGAGAGAGAAAGAGAGACAGACAGAATGCCAGTGGGGGAGGGACAGAGAGGGAGACACAGAATTTGAAGTAGCCTCCAGGCTCCGAGCTGTCAGCATAGAGCCCAACACGGGGCTTGAACTCATGAATGGCGAGATCATGACCTGAACCAAAGTTGGACACCCAACCCACTGAGCCTCCCAGGTGCCCCTATTATCTTTATAAGATCTATAGTTTGATAACAAATTGCTTTGAAAAGTGGTCTATGTTTATATGTATAAATTAGATTTTTTTTCCAGTAAGGCTTAAAAAGGAAATTTTAAGAAACACTAACATTTTATTTTATTTTATTAAATGTTTTATTTATCTTTGAAAGAGCAGAGAGAGAGAGAGGGAGACAGAAGATCTGAAGCAGGCTCTGCGCTGGCAGAAGAGAGCCCATGTGAGGCTTAGACTCACACGTTGAGATCATGACCTGAGCTGAAGTCAGAGGCTCAGGTCCGACTGAGCCACCCAGGCACCCCCTGCCATTTATTTTTAAAATAAATGCATTTACCTTGGCTAAGAGTTTTTTTTTTTTTTTTAATGTCCATTGTTACCTTAACACTCCCTTCACTTGACTAAATCAGAGCATTTATTTAAGGAACTTGTGGTAATAAATTCTTTCTCTGCCTCCTCTCAAATGTATAACTCTTTAAAAGCCTCTTGCCAGGGAATGTCTTTCTCAGCAACCTGGGAACCATTATGTTAAAATGTAATCTTGCCATATGCCTTGTTGTAAAACCATAAAGATAGGAGAAAGTTTACTTTTCCTTTGTTGCCTGGATCTCTTATCTTTTCTCCATCACCTTATCCCTTATTTGAACCATCCATTCCCATGGTCATCAACAGTAATTGCCCTACTTCCCCACATCACTAATTCCATCATCTTGCTCTCTGACCACGTCCTCTCTCTGTCTGACTTGCTTGCCCAAACAACCCCACTGCAGCCATCCTCTTGCCTCTTTGAACCATCAGACCATTGACCTGTCCTCTTGGTTCCTGTCCTACGTTCTTTCTTCATTTCTCTCCTCACCTACATTAGAAATCATGACTGAAGATTGCAACATTACTCTTGTCTATACCCTAAATGACTACCTACTTCTGTCTTTTTCCCCATTCATCTGACAAAACTCTAATCCTGGCTGAATTTAGCTATTTATTTTTTCCCCTATGCCTTAGTAAGTTGTCATTTTTGGAGTACTTCTGGAGAAAGTCTCATAAAAGAGAATATTACTTCCAATATGTTCAGGTTCTACTGACTTCCAATGGGCTCTTCGCATTGCTCGGAAATTCAACTAAATTGCTATTCATTGTATTCTCCAATTTTAAAATGACAATTTCAGATTTTTTTTTGCTCTCTTGAACATGTGAAATCCCCATAATCCTTAGTAGTTTTACCTAACTCTACTTTTCTGAGGAAATAGAAGACATCAGATATAAACTCCTGTATTCTTCATATCAGCTATACATACTTACCTACACCTGCATTCACCCTCTCCTTCCCTTCTACTACATTATGCTAGTTTAAATATGCAAGTCATAAACCCTGACTATTTTATTATCAGGTTTATTAAAGTATAATTCATAAGCAGAAAGTTTCACACATTTAATGTATACAATTTGATGAGTTTGGACATATGCACACACTCCTGAAAACTATCACAACAGTCAAAGTCATATGCGTATCTAGTTCTTCCCAAAGTTTCTTAGTGTCCTGTTGTTGTGACGGTGGTGGTGGTAATCACAGCATGAAATCTACCTTCTTAACAAAAATTTTAAGTGCACAATGCAGTATTGGTAACTATAGGCATTATGTTGTACGACAGATCTCTAGAACTCATTCATCTTGCACAACTAAAACTTTACATCCATTGAACAACTTCCTGGTTCTCTCTCCTACCAGTCCTGGGCAACCACCAATCTACTCTCTGCTTCTGGGAGTTTGATTATTCCTGTAAGTAGAATCATATGATATCTGTCCTTCTGTGACAGGCTTACTTTGCTTAGTATAATGTTCTGTAGGTTCACCCATGTTGTCACATATGGCAGGATTTCCTTTTTAAAGGCTAGATAAAATTCCATATATATATATATATATATATATATATATATATACACCACATTTTCTTTATCCATTCATCCATGGATAGATACTAGGTTGTTTTCATATCTTGGCTATGATGAATAATGTTGCAAAGAACATGGGAGTGTAGATATTTCTTTGGGATCCAGATTTCACTTCCTTGGATACATACCCAGAAGTGGGATTGCTGGGTCATATGATAGTTCTATTTTTAATTTTTGAGGAAACTCTATACTATTTTCCATAATGGTTGTGTTATTTTACATTTCCACTGACAGGGTGTGTACAAGGGTTCCAATTATTCCACATTCGAGACAATGCTTGTTAACTTATGTTATTTTGATAATGGCTATCCTAATAGCTATGAGGTGATATCTCACTGTGGTTTTGATTTGCATTTCCCTGATGATAAGCGATGTTGGGCATCTTTTCATATACCTGTTGGCCATCTATATGTCTTCTTTGATGGAATGTCTATTCAGGTGCTTTGCCCATTTCTTAATCTGGATATATATATATTGAGTTGTAGAAGTTCCTTATATATTTTGGATATTTAACACCTTATCAGATATATGGTTTGCCAATATTTTCTTCCATTCTATGAGTTGCCTTTACATTCTTTTGATTGTTTCTTTTGCTGTACAGGACAATTATTTTGAATTATTTTGATTAAGCTTGCTGTGCTGCAAGCTTAGCTTAGGCCTGTGGTCCACTAGACCTATGGTCTAATTCTCTGCAACTGGATGGAGAAATAGGGGATTCAGCATCCGGAAAATCTTTGTTGTCCTCACTGATTCCAACGAAGTTTTAATCAACAATAATGCTCACATTTTGGTCTCCAAATTCCTAACTCCCTAGTCTCACAATTGGTTAATCTTCTCTTGCCTGGGTTATTGCAGCTTCCCTTCTTGCCACTACTGTGTATCCTTTAACATAGGTCAGGTCCATGGCTTCTCTGCTCTATGCTCTCTGATGGCTACATACCTTGCCTAGAGTTAAACCCAAAATTGATAGAGTGGTCTGTCAGGACCTCACAGACTGTACAACTTTTACCTCTACATCTCCTAGACCATTTCTCGTGACCACTTTCCTTCTCACCCTCTCTGTCCAGCCTTACTGCCTTCGCCTCCCTCCTGTTTCTTTAACACCAGGCATGCTCATGACTCAGAGCTCCTGCGCTGTCTGATTCATCCTCCTGGAACACGCTTCCCTCCGCTGTTTGCATGGTCAGCTGCCTCCTCTCCTTGGGGTCTGAGCTCAGATAGCAGCAAGGAAGCCTTCTCTCACTGCCTCCGTGTAAAGTTGCACTTCCTTCCCTCATCTACCCCACCCGCTAACTTCACTTTGTTTTCTTCACAGCCTGTATCATTCTCTGGCAAACTATATATTGTGATGATTTATTTACTGTTTGGCTTTTCTTAAGTAGAAAGTAAACTCAGAGGAGGCAGGAGGTATTATCTGGTTCACTGCTGTACCCCTAGCCCATAAAATGAGTTCAGTAAAAGTATATCCCTTAAGTGAGTAAACCACTCTGGGTAATTTCTTCTTATGTAAGAAAATGAAATCTACAGAGTCAGGATGCCGGGAAGAGAAGAAAATGAGTAAACTCAGATATCAAATAGAAATCACCCTTCTTTCTAGCCAACGATTTGTTCAAATAGAAGTTGGCTTGTGGATAACGTAAAACTTACAGATAGCTTAATAATTTAGCCTAAGAACTTATTAAGTTGCAGATAGCCCAAACATTAACGCGATTTTTTTTCAGCACTGGGCAAAAATGTTGTCCCTAAAAGGAGCCCTGAGGCACTGAGCGGCTCTGAAGATTTTTATGAATATTTCAAGTGATAAAAAGAAGAAATGCTTTGAGGCTACATGCAGTTTCCTGTATCCTAATTCCTTGAAAATTGGCAACGTATGTAGAGTTTGTAATACAAATCTTTGTGAGTCAGGAGATTCAGTTAACCAGAATACTTTATGTATGCATTCAAAGATATTTACCAAGTGTCTACTGAATGCCAACCGTTGGCGGTACAGAGGTGGGGGGACATGGTCCCTGCCCATGAGGGGTGAGCAGTCTGTAAGTAAGAAAGTTTGCTGTATTTTATTTCTTATCTCATCTTCTATGTTGGAGACTGGTACTCTTGCGTGACTGACAAATAGATGTTTGCGTTTAGGAAAAGCCTGTGTTGAAGTTAATTCTCTTTCGCAAGATCACCACTTCGTAATACAGAATATTCTCAATTTTAAAATGACTATTTCTGAATATGCATCATCCTCTGCATATTTACATGTGATCTCTGCAACTGTGGCTGTTCTTTTTTTTTTTATCCACTTACATCCTCTATCCAACCTCATTTCCTTATTTTAAAAAATGTGGCAATATTTCTTCGCTGTGGAACAGTAGCCCCAATTAGTTTAGGTCCTGTTGCTTAGAGCATGGAACTGGTGTACTAATGAGAAAATCTGTCTGACACACTTTTCCCAATTTTGGGCTTATCACATCATCCTAATTACATTAATTTTCTTTGTTAAGTCAATTTAAGTCCACATTTTTCCTTACTTCTTTATTATCAGCCTCTGGAAATATTGATTCCACCTATGATACAGTATAACCAGAAAACAATTGTGGCTGACATTCTTTGCTTTGGCTAAAGGCAATGTTTTAAAATGTGTGGTTTCTTCTTCTGTGTGTAGCTAACAAAGCGTGTCAAACACTACTGAATTTGGAACATAAATAAATGTTTGTTGGATATTAACAAATTAGTTCTTCTGGACTGAATGTGTCTGTCCCCAGCCTCTGCTTGTCTCCCAGAATTATGACATTGCTAGGATTGATAGGTGCACACTATCAAAGACAAGTTTGGTTTCTTAAAAAGATAGTTAATTCAGTTCACAATATGAGTGGTCTGATTAGTTATTAGGGATGATCTTTTATCCAAGGGACTCTATGAACCTGGGGATTATTGTACACACAAGAGGCATTTGGAGATATTAGCGAGAAGTCTGGATTGGGGATTGGAAGATTAAATCAGTTAGTGGTTTTGTAGTGTTGACCCAGTCTTTTAACCTGTATGCCTTGTTTCCTCGTTCAAATATGGATATGTCTCTTGCCCAATTTAATGTGTCAGGATTTTGAGAGAATATAATGAGAAGAAGCTTTGAACATTAGAAGGACCACATCTATGCAAATGTTTTAAAAATTGTTAAAAGCAGTATTTGTGCAAATACAAGATATTTGTTATTATCATTCTACCTATTATGTTTCCATTACGTTTAGGTAAATGTTAGCATTAGAAGAGTTCTGAAACTTGGCAGATTAATAAAAAGGCAAGATTTGCTGCAATCATATGAGCCCTTTAAGCCAGATATTTGTAGTTAAACATTGCAAAATATACTTCTAGGTTAAGATTGTAAATGCTACTTGATGATGGTGGATTTTTATGGCATTAAAATATGCTATTTTAATATGCTATCCCATTACTGATTGCAAATTAGGAACCAAAATTAATTGCTTGCTCATTTTTACAGTTCTCAAGTAGAAATATCTCTTCTGGCCATGCTGTGAAGTGTTAGTACATTTTGTTCTTCTAATTGAAGTCCCCAGTTTAGGATTAGGTTCCAAAAGTACATTTTAAGTAAACTTTTTGGAACACAGAAAACTTTTTTGTTCTCCCAATGAAAATTAAAAAACAAAACAAAAAACCCCTGCATGCTCTGGAATTTTCCAGTTGCTTGCCTTTGCTCATACTTTCCCACCTGCCTAAACAAGTTTGAATTCTCCTCATCAAGGACCAAGGCAGTGAGTCCTCTGGGAGCAGAGACCAGGTAATACTCAACCTTGAGAAATGCAGTGGCCCCAGGGTTTCCAGCCTGCTGGGCCATCCTGCCCTTTCACTTGTAAATGTGATGTCAAGAGCCCTGTCTCCGGATTGATAAACAAACCAGAAAAAAATCAGTTGAGGTAATCTCTCAGAAATCTGCTGCTACCCCAATCCTCACCAATTTACACAATGAATACAGAATAATTAGCATAGCTATCAGAAGCCTTGGATTATTTTACTGGTGTTTACAGTTGCCTCAACAAGATGACCGGTGGCTGTAAAACCAAAAGTATTCACCAGAGTGGTCTCTTGAGGATAAATGGGAAATTGGTTTTTCCGCCCTTGGAAGTCACAGGAAATAAATTGCTTTCTGACCATTAAGTAATAGTGATTTTTGTCTTGTTTTTAATAATCAAGAGTGCAGAATAACTCGCTGCATTTCATCTCCAGCATAAACCCAGCTGGTACTATATGTTGGATTCATGTTTGTTGACGAAGAATTGAATGAGTCAGGAATCGATGTTGTTTATCAAGGCTTTCCCAATTGTCTTTGTTGGAAAGAGCCTCACTTTGGTTTGATTCACCATAGCATTTTATATATACCTTTCTAATTTTTAAAAATCACTTTCTAAGATGTATTATGGTTATTTGTGTCCATTCCACATGCCCTACTGTAATGTAAGAGCATTGAGAAGAGTAAACATGTTTTCATTATTGCATATGTCTTCCATATGCCGTAACTTTCCACATTTTCTATAATATATGTTTTTGTGATTTAGGTACCCAAGTGGTTCTATGTGTTCTCCATCCTTCCGTCCATCCATCCATCCATCCATCCATCTATCTATCCATTTCTTAGAGTCGGCATACTAAAAGAAACATTTTAGCGTATTACTTAAGGATGCAAACTGTGGAGCCTTTACATATTTTCCCCACATGTAAAATACAGATAATAAATGTTAGAATTGAATGAATACATGAATACATGCAAAGCACTTAGCATGGGGCTGGGTCCGTAATAAACACTCAGTAAATATTAGCTCTGATTGTTGTTATTAATTCAAGAAAAAAATGGGAAGTGTCTGTTTGTCAGGAGATGGTGGGTGTTGAGGGCAGGGAAGAATTAATCTTTATCCTACAGAGATGCACAATCTATTAGGAGAGACAGACAAGTCAAGGGAAACACAGTGAGGGGAAAGAGGGCTTCTGCTCGCGTGTCAGTGTGAATGATGAGAGCAGAGGTGGGCTGGCCTGGGGACATGAGGCTGGGCCAAGAAGGTTTCTTGGAATAGTGATTCCTGAGCTACTTGAGCAAACTGAAGCCAAATGTAGTTAGCTGCAACAATGAGTGGAAAAATACTTATTCAGTATGAATAATGGAGCAAAACAAGGGAAAAGTGGTGAAATTTAATTAAAAGTCATCCTCTGATATAGATTTAAAGTTGGCAGTTGAGGAAGGAGTGATTACACTGAGCCTTCTTGGTATTTTATATCATTTGGCAGAAGAATTGGGGTCCAGGGAAGAACAGTGTGACAGGTGCGGCACAACTCAGAAGAAGAAGAAGGGCCTTTATGAATAGTGTGCAAAGTTGGGTATGGTCAGAATCCATACCCATTCATGGCTGGACCCCTTCAAATTAAAAAAAAAAATTTTTTTTAATGTTTTGTTTATTTTTGAAACAGAGAGAGACAGAGCATGAACCGGGGAGGGGCAGAGAGAGAGAGACACAGAATCCGAAGCAGGCTCCAGGCTCTGAGCTGTCAGCACAGAGCCCGATGCGGGGCTCAAACTCACAAACCGCGAGATCATGACCTGAGCCAAAGTCGGACACTTAACCAACTGAGCCATCCAGGCGCCCCAAGGACCCCTCCAACTTTAATTGTCAGTTACTTGAAGCTGGCCTGTAGAGGAGATTGCTCAGAATAGAAGCTGGGGCTTTCTGTGCATATGGGCATGTTGATTTAGGGTGATAGACAGACTTATGGTAGGAAGAAAATGCTTTATTTCTTTTATATATGTATTTCTTTTTTAAGTATAGTTGACGTACAATGTTATATAGTTTCAGGTGTACAACACAGTGATTCAACGATTCCATACACTATGCTCACTATGATAAATGTTGTCACCATCTGTGAAGAAACACTTTATAAATGGATCTCTTGGTTGAGGCATTGCACAGGCCTGGCAGGGCCCAGCCTGCAGGTGACAAGCTTTTATAATTGAGGGAGGATAGGAAAGGACAGACAAATTTGGTCAACAATTCCTCATTTACCTGACATGCAAAGAACAAAGGGCAAAGACGATCCCTCCGCAAATACTACGTATTTAACATGTACAGACTTACACGCATCGTCTGTCTTTATTTTTCTTCCATCAACTCTTTTTCCTGTTGTCTTTAGTTTGGATAGTGTCATTGCGTTCTCTACATTTGCTGCCTATACAATATCTAGCTTATGTCTTGTTTTTTTAATTGAAATGTAGTTGACGTACAATGTCATGTTAGTTTCAAGCGTAAAAACGTAGTGGTTTGATACGTTTCCATGTTATGTTATGTTTCCCACAAGCATGGCTACCATCTGTCCCCACATAACACTCTTACAGCACCATTGACTGTTTTCCCTCCATATGCCTTGTCATTCTAAATCTGTTTTTCATCTCTCTTGACTAACCTGTCAAAAAATCCTGGTGATTATATGACTTCCAAGTCTCTGAAATGGACATCTCCTCCAACCTACCATGTCACTTACCCCGGAACAGGCTCTGACTCCCTGGACTGTCCTGGTAGTTTTCTTACAACTGTCTCCATGACCTCAGTTTCTTCTCTGTCTCACATCAACTTTTCTACAGGCCAGATGGTAAATAACCGACTTGGAAACCACTCAGATCTGTCATTGTAACACGAAAGCAGACCACGATATGTAAACAAATGGGTGTGACTGTGTTCCAACACAATTTTAATTACAGACATTGAGATTTTAATTTCATTTAATTTGCATGTAACCAAATATTATTATTTTCATTAAAAAAATCTCTGAAAGGGGCGCCTGGGTGGCGCAGTCGGTTAAGCGTCCGACTTCAGCCAGGTCACGATCTCGCGGTCCGTGAGTTCGAGCCCCGCGTCGGGCTCTGTGCTGACTGCTCAGAGCCTGGAGCCTGTTTCCGATTCTGTGTCTCCCTCTCTCTCTGCCCCTCCCCCGTTCATGCTCTGTCTCTCTCTGTCCTAAAAATAAATAAACGTTGAAAAAAAAAAAATCTCTGAAAAAACATATAGGGTATTTATAGCTCACGGATTGCAGAAAAACTGGTGTGGGCCAGATTTGACTGGCAGCCTGTAGTTTTCTGTCTTGCTTTATGTTGCCATGACCTTTTCAACAACTGCAGAAAGAACCAAGTTTGAATTGCTTGTCAGGGCATACTAGCTCCTTCATTGCATGAGTGTACAACCTCTCTTCCTATTCTCAGCTCCAGTCTTTTCCCGACTCTGAAATTTCCTAGGTTTTTGTCCCATTAGTTGTCATTTGTAATTCTAAAAAGACTTCGAGGATTTTAACACCTTTATGCCCCTCCCACATGTTATTCTATCAGAAAAATTCTTCTTTCCATAAGTCGTCTAATTAACAGACTTCCAATAAGATACACATCAGATGTTATATCTTTATGATTGCTTTCTCTGACTCCACAACTCAGCAGAATTCATTTCTCTTTTATTTGTATCGCCATGGTACTTTGTACGTTTGTGCTTTTTCCCATAGAGATGATCACACTCTATTAAAAAAACTACTTAGCTTTATTCTTCTTGGTCATGAGTTTCTTAGCACGTAGGTAAGTGTTCAATAAATCTTTTCTGAACAAATGGATGACTTATCCATATTACCCATTGTTGCTACATTGCTATTGCCATCCTTATTTTATTTCTACAAGTAAGCAATGGAGAAAACAATAATTTGCATTGATCTACAACACACCAATAACTGAGTCACAACAGGAACTCAACAATTACTCTGTCTTCTTTTCTCATGCGGTAAACTTTATTTTAGTTCTTCTTTTCTAAGTATTCATTCTTATTTTTGTCTCATCTTTCTTGGAAAAGATTCCTCTAGCTCAATATATCTGGTGTGCATAATATCAGCCTTATACAGAAAACCAAGAAGGCTCTGACATGGGGACAGAGGGCTCCTAGAGATATCCCCAAATATTTCTTTTTTTAAAAAAATTGTTTAATGTTTATTTATTTTTGAGAGAGAGAGAGACAGAGCATGAGTGGGGGAGGGGCAGAGAGACAGGGAGACACAGAATCAGAAGCAGGCTCCAGGCTCCCAGCTGTCAGCACAGAGCCCAACGTGGGGCTGGAACTCAACGAACTTCGAGACCATGACCTGAGCCGAAGTTGGATGCTTAATTGACTGAGTCACCCAGGCACCCCAGTATCCCCAAATATTTGTTTTACCTGCTGATCGGTATCCTAGATTTCATACTGGAATATTCATCATTTTAACTAGAGGTGGTTTTTTTTCCCCTTTCCAAAATCTGTCCTAGTCAAAGGAAGATAACCTGAGAGAAGCGACACATTCCATCCCTATTAGTCATGTACACTTCAGCATGAACTAGAGTGGGGGAACCTACAAGTCCCATATGGAAGGTTTTGAACACACAGAAATCCTAAACTCTTTTGGGTTTGGATAAAAACCATTTTCTTAAAGATAATCATGCTCCGTCATGTCATAGCAAGAGCATCTGTGTAGAATAATATAGTTTGATATTCTATCTCTCCAATATTCAGTGTCCCTAAATACTAAAGATATTGGGGTAAATTTGCATAAACTTTTTCTCCATAGAACAGAATGGTGCAACTTTCATGTAAGATGAATCCTATCATTACTAATAATGTTTATTTTTTATGAAAAGAGTTCCTCTGTCAGTTTCCCTGTCACTTTGGAAATTATTTTGGGAGCTGCTACATTCAGTGTTAGTCTCTTAACTATCATCTGTATTTCTGGCATGTTTGACCTGAAGCGATGAATGGAAAGGTATCTGCTCTCATAGGTAAGAGCTTGGGGGGCGGGGGTGAAAGGAAGAAAGCCTTTGTTTACCTCCTTGATACTTTATAGTTTTGTCGCTGATGTTTTTGGATTACTGGATCCAGTAATGTGTTTCTCAGTTACTTGGGTATGAACATATGATAACTTAATATTTTAGTTATTCTTTAAATGAAAAGAGTTCTTCTTCTTATTTTTATTTAGAGAGAGAGAGAGAAAGTAAGGGAGGGGCAGAGAGAGAGAGAGAGAGAGAGAGAGAGAGAGAGTCTTTACCAGGCTCCACACTCAGTGTGGAGCCCAGTGTGGGGCTGGATCTCATGACTGTGACATCATGACCTGAGCCGAAATCGAGAGTTGGATGCTCACCTGACTGAGCCACCCAGGCACCCCAGTGAGAAGCGTTCTTTTAACAAATATTCTTTGTTGTTCATATTCCTTGATTCTTTCAAGACGCCATATATCTTATTGGCTACGTTCGCAGTCTCTGGAATCAGACGGCCTGTGTTACTAGCTCTGCTACTTACTAGTTTTTGTCATCAGGGGCAAATTTCCTAATTTTCCTCTGGCTCCCCTCACTCATCTATAAAATGGGAGAACAACAGAATGTCATAGGGTTGTCGCAAGGACTAAATGAGCCAATACAGGTAAAGTACTTAAAACAGTACCTTATAATAGGGAAAGCTCAATAAATACTTATTATCATGATCATTATTATTGTTACTGGTTTGTTTGTATTATTTTCTTCCTAGCAAACTCTTTCAGTGACTTGTTATATAGATAACATTCAACATTGAACCAGCTGATCAAAAGAGTGAACGTATGTAAAGATATTTTGATATTGTAGAAATAAGTATCTCATACTTGTCTTATTGAAATTACAAATTCTCAGCTTATGGTTTTCTTAGCCATCAGGTTATACCATTTCTAGATCGTTACTTCTGTCCTGTTTTTTTTGTTTGTTTGCTTTAGCTTTGTGTGTGGATGTGTGTGCTTTCAAATCCATTTAAATTCCTGTTCATATATTCTTGTTTCCCAACAGACTTATGCTTGCCTATTTGCAGGTGTTGTGTAAACTCAGCTTGAATCAATGCGTGGTGGGCATGAGAAAGATGAAAATGTTTCAGCTTGTCTCTGGCTGAGACAAGCTGAGCTTAACTTTGAAAGACACAAATGAAGTTGGAATAATCTAGTCAAATTAGTTATTTGTCATGCAAGGGAAAAGAAACGGGTTTACAGAATCCTAACTGAGGAAGTTTTCAGGCATTATTTCTTTGAATATTTTTTCAGCCCCATCCTCTTTCTCCCCTCTTTCTGTATTTTGGAATACAGAAATCTTAGATGTTTATATAGTCCCACAGGATCTGAAGCTCTGTTCATTTTTTCCCCTCGGTATATTTTCTCTTCGTTGTTCCGATGGGATAATTTCTCCTGGCTTCATGTTCACTAATTCTTTCTTCCACCCTTCATTCTACTCTTGAGCCCATCCGATGGGTTTTTTAAATTTCAGTTATTGTATTTGTTAGTTCCCGAATTCTCCATTTGGTTCTTATTTATGCTCTTTATTTATTTATTTGCTGAGACTGATTTTTCACTTGTTACATTGTGTTTGTACTTGTTCCTTAGTTGCCTTAAAATTTTTGTCAGCTATTTTTAATATCTCCCTTATCTTACCTTGGTGTGGGCATTTGTTTGGTTCTCAGTAGGACCAGTGATATTTTAGTTGAAATTTGGACATTGGGGGTATTATGTTATGGAACTCTGGATCTTATTTAAGTCTTCTGTCGCCTGGCTTCCTTTGACAGCAATCCAGCAGGGGGTGGGAGGCCTCATTACTGCCAGGTGGGAGTAGAGGTCTGGACTCTCCATTTGGCCTCTACTGACATGAAGGGTTTGGGGTGGGAAGGGAAGAGACTCTGTTCATTACTGCTGGATAAGGGTAGGCATTTTGGCTCCTCACCAGGCCTCAGCTGATACCACCCTGGCTGGGAAGGGGTAGGAGTGCCTTATTAGTGGGGTAGGGGTGGAGGGGAATTGGAGAGGGACTGGCCTCATTAGTGCAGGATGGAGGTGAAAGTCTTAGCTCTCCAGTAGGCTTCTGTGACACCACCCCAGAAGTGGACAGGAGGGGGGAGTTCCTCATTATTCATTACTGCTGCTTTCTGGTTGGAGGGGAAAGGTTATTATCTAAAAGTTTTCTTTCTTTCTGGGCTGCCCCTTTCTTTTAAGAGCAGACTTTTGGTGAGGCTTTCAAAATGTCTGAGCTCATTGATATTTCTGGGTTGCTGGCTTCACCAGCTCCAAATCTCAAATAGACGAGATAAAACCCCCGGGGACGCAGCCGTAGCATCACTTCCTGGGACCCAAGACACCTAGCCAATCTTACATCTTCTCTCCACCTTTCAGAGTCTTCTTATGTTTGTGATACGTATCTACAAAATGCCAAAGATTTTAGTTATACTTAGTGGGAGGAATAGGGAAAGGTACTTGTACTCCATCTTTTTAAATTTTTTTTTTTTCAACGTTTATTTATTTTTGGGACAGAGAGAGACAGAGCATGAACGGGGGAGGGGCAGAGAGAGAGGGAGACACAGAATCAGAAACAGGCTCCAGGCTCCGAGCCATCAGCCCAGAGCCTGACGCGGGGCTCGGACTCACGGACCGCGAGATCGTGACCTGGCTGAAGTCGGACGCTTAACCGACTGCGCCACCCAGGCGCCCCATGTACTCCATCTTTTTAAAAGTGGAGGTCAGACAACCGAGAATTCTAACTAATGTGAAAATACTTCTGAGTATTTGAGGTTTGTGCACATTTTCAGCAAAATTAAACCAAATCGCTCATATAAATACAGTAAAACTCTTTTTTCCCCATCCTGTGATATAGATCCATTATGTTAGAAAAAGTAGAAAAGAAAAGCACCTTCCAAATTTCTCATATAACAAGCTAATACTATCTTAATGAGAATATTTTTTATTATTTTGTCATGACATCTGATAAAATACTATTAGTGTTTTACATCCTGCTTGGATATAAAATACATCTTTGAGATAGTCTACATATTAATGAGGTTGACTCAGTAATATAAAAACTGCATCTGAATTTAGATGCCTACCTATTTTTACCAAGGGAGAAGATTGCAGTGCATGGTGAAAATAACCAGATGGATAGACTCTTACCTTTCCACCAGTAGCCTAAGGATAAACCAAGATAAAATTTTCATAGGAATGAATAAGCAAGTCTAACACCAGACATATCAATTACAGTGAAGCCATGACATAAGTTTTCAGCAGATTTCACATATCCTAGCATTCTTTTTTTTTATTTGAAAAAAACATTTTTAATGTTTATTTTTGAGAGAGAGATAGAGCACAAGTGGGGGAGGGGCAGAAAGAGAGGGAGACACAGAATCCGAAGCAGGCTCCGGGCTCTGAGCTCTCAGCACACAGCCCGACGTGGGGCTCAAATCCACAAAGCAGGAGATCATGACCTGAGCCAAAGTCGGACGCCTAACGGACTGAGCCACCCAGGCACCCCCATATCCTAGCATTCTTGATCTTAAGTTCAAATATTTATTGTACCAATATTTACTAAATATTTACCAAGCAACCACAAGTTGCCTAAAACACTATTGGATATTACACAATTATGTATTTGTCATATCTACTCTGCTTAGTCTCTTGGTCATCCTTTTAGTATGTCTGCAGCACATGCAGGCTTGGGAAGCTGCCTGTATCTATGGAGCCTCTGAGTTATAGTGCTAAGTGATCTGTGTTAGGAGCCGGTCTCCCATCTGGCGTGAGTATCACTATATCACTGTATAAAACTAAGGCAGATTGTGTTATGTATCAGGTCTTGAAGAGTCATGTTAGTGTACCTTTGGGAGGTTTTGATTACATGAGCAGTTCTACCAATTGCTCATGGCCAGAGCTGTCTTGATCATTCCAGTGAGAGTGTTAGAAATTAATCCTGTGGCTAAAATTCAGTGGATCAAACTGAATTGCTCTTTATGAGTCTCGGAAGGTGAAAGGAAAACAAAATAAGAAAGACACCAAGAACACCTTCCTGGGTAAGTTCCCTGATAGCCCCGTCAAGGAGGTGTAGGCATTTTTAAACCAGTCCCTACCCAGCTCTATAGACATGGTCTGTGAGCTTTAGTGGACATGTTTTCATGTCTTCTCTTCAAAGCAAAGTAAAGCTAGTCCCTTCTGGGTGCCATTCACTTCCACTGAGAGGCTGTAAAAGCGCTAGCAACTACAGATGCCTTTTTAATGTACGTTGACTGAAATCTCAAGAATAGCAGGCACTCAGTTTATGAAGTTTTCATTGATGCTGTGTGTCCCCCCAAATGCACAGTTTGTGTTATGAACAAGAGCCTCTGCTTGATGTTGATTCATGGCAAATCTATACCAAGAAAAAAAAAAGAGATACCACTGGAAAATGCATTGGGGATGTCAGCTGAGAATACTATACCGTATTTATGGTTTCTCTCTTTTCATTGCTGTTAGTACCCTGAAGCATTTGGTTCATGTCGAGGAAGAGGAGACTGGGAATGGATGAAAAGACACTTATGTATCTCATATTCTTATCACGGGGAGGTTATTTCTGTTTAAAGTATGTGATTTCATGAAACTGATTGCTTTTTCATCTTTACTTTTTAAAAATTGAGTTACAATTGACATATGACATTGTATTAGTTTAAGGTGTACCTTATGGTATTATTTGTAGATGTTGAGAAATGATTGCCTTAAGGTTTGTTAACATTCATCACCTCACAATAATTACAAATTATTTTTTCTTGTGATGAGAACTTTTTAAGATCTATCTACTCTCTTAGCAACAAAGCTGATTGCCTTTATTTATTTATTTTTTTAATTTTAACATTTATTCAGTTTTTGAGAGACAGAGAGAGAGCATGAGTGGAAGAGGGGCAGAGAAAGAGAGGAGACACAGAATCCAAAGCAGGCTCCAAGCTCTGAGCTGTCAGCACAGACCCCAACACGGGGCTTGAACTCACGCACCGCGAGATCATGACCTGAGCCGAAGTCAGATGCTTAACCGACTGAGCCACCCAGGCGCCCCAAAACTGATTGCTTTTAAACAAACATTGGTATGTTTCTTGGGGAAAGACAGTGCTTTCAAATGCTGCCATTTCAGAAATAGCCTGATGCTTTCTGGTTTCTAATTGCTTTCTGTAATAAATATATATGAAAGTGAACATCTGCCACTGTAACAAATCTTTAGGTTTTGAAGGTGGATTGCTAAGTCTCTTGAAACAAGGTCTTTTCCATTAAATATGTATAATATTTGAAAATTGCATTGTGGTTTAAATACTGGGAGTTGGCAGACTTCCATTACTTGGAAGTCAGCCACCCAGCCAGTTTCCTACTTTGTCTTTTATTATGTAAAAGTTACTTGGTTTTCTACATGATGGGATTGATTGACTCTGACTTTTCGTGGTGAGTTAAGGATCAGTGATGCCACCGAAGGTGTGTGAAATGTCCACGAGAATGCCTTCTCCTATGATTTGGAAATGATTACTTTCTTGGTCTTGGGCAAATAGTAGTTACTGCTGCTGATAGTGACTTCCATCCCTCATACATAACTATATCTCAGCACCACTGCCTTCCTTAGGAGCACACTGTTCTATGCTTTTTTTCCTGTCTCTGGCATTACAAAAATTCAAGCCCCAGTTTTTGTGAAAAGTGTTCTAGAGTTTGTTCTTTTAAGAGTGGATCTTGAACCATTTGTTTTTTAATTTGAGAGAGAGAGAGCATGAGTGAGGGAGAGGGACACAGGGAGAGAAAGAGAGAATCCCAAGCAAGCTCCACACTCACTGTGAAGCTGAACGTGGGGCTTGATCCCGGGACCCTGGGATCATGACCTGAGCCGAAATCAAGAGTTGGATGCTCAGCCAACTGAGCCACCCAGGAGCCCCTTGAACCATCATTTCAAAAGAGATAATTGTGTACTTGAAAGTACCAAATCTGACATTTTCAAGTTTTCTGTCTTTTGAGTAAGATTATGGTCATGTGTCTCCTAACTTTCTTCTTTCTTTCATTCTTTCTTTTGTGATTTCTTTCTTTCTTTCTTTCTTTTGCTAAGCACTTGGGTCCTGGATATTATTTGACTTTTTGTAATCTTTCTATTATTCTAAATATACTGCCTGTGTACTTTACAAGGATGTCCCCCTGTAAATAATAGTGATTTTTATATCACCATGCCACAAAGAACTTAATGCTAGGTTTTCAGATGTTGCAATAATTGTAATTTCTCATCCAGTAATTCGATGCCCACTTATCAAATGCCAGAGTAGAAATGAGAATTTTAAAAAGAGGTAAACAAGAGTTAATATCTCTGTACTAGACCTTTCCCTGAGACCTGCTAATCCATCTTTGGTGGGCAGGGAAGAAGTCACATGAATGACTTTAACACGATTTAGGGAAGCGGTGAAAGAGATCAAAACAAAAAGTGCAACAGGAGGTCACAAGAGGAGCTGATTCCCTGTGCCTACTAGGTTTGGAAAAAGTTTTATGGAGACCTTGCCATTTAAACTAGCTTCCACGATAGGGACTGAATGGGGAGGAGTGGACATCCGAAGAGAAGGAAGTAGCAGGTGCAAAACCAGAGCAGATTGGAAGTAAATGATTTTTTTGACAATGGAAAATTGTGTCATAATGGGATTGAACCATGGTGTGTGTGTGTGTGTGTGTGTGCACGCCCACGTGCGTGTGTGTTAGATGATAGCAGCTGTGGATCCTAGGGTGACGAGAAATGTAGAGAATAGTGGTTGGCGACCTGTTTTTTTTCCATCGCAAAACATAGCATTTAAAAATTTTCAGGGAAGGGGCGCCTGGGTGGCTCAGTTGGTTAAGCGTCCGACTTCAGCTCAGGTCATGATCTCGGGGTTTGTGAGTTTGAGCCCTGCATCAGGCTCTGTGCACAGAGCCTGGAGCCTGCTTCGGATCCTGTGTCTCCCCCTCTCTCTGCCCCTCCCATGCTCATCGCTCTCTCTGTCTCTCAATAATAAATAAACATTACAAAATTAAAAAAAAGTTTTAAAGAAAAAAAAGTCTTTCAGTAGCCTCCTCTGAGTGTAACTCTGAGAAGGATGGCTTAGCAGGTCTCAGGGAAAGCCCCAGGGCTCAGAAAATTGGAATGAGTTGCTCCTGGTTCTAATGCTGGGGAAAAAGTTACCCACAGGTCAGTGGCGATTTGCTGTGCCACTTATTTACATAAGATTTAGCAGATAATTGTGCCCCAGAATTCACCTTTATTATCAGTCTTAACAGTTAAGCTAGCGCTAACTTTTTATAATTTATTGTATAAAGCAATTTTTTTTTTAAATAAGGAGACTGCAGAATGCTTTCTGCATTTATTTCCTGAACAAGTTCTTTTCTGAATGCTGCCTTGCTCTCTTTCTGGTCTATGTTGTTGGATTTTTGTGGCCCTTTTTTAACCTAGTGTTAGAGAAACAAGACCCACAGTTGTTCAAATACTGAAAGAAAATGTGTCTAGGATCTTGTCAATCATCTGCCAACACCTGGCATGGATATCTGCATTTTAAAGGTGATGTACTAGGTTCATGTCCTTTCAGGAACAGAAGAACGTGGCATTGTTTGGAAATAGGGTTGTTGTGAATACAATCAGTTAAGATGAGACCACCCTAGAGTCGAGAGGATCCTTAATCCGATATGACCGGTGTCCTTATATGAAGAGAAGAGATGCAGAGAGAGACAAAGCATGTGATGATGGAGGCAGAGACTGACTGGTCCCCAGGTGAAGGAACGCCAAGGGTTGCCAGCAACCCTGGAAGCTGAGAGAGATGCGTAGAACAGATTCTCCTCTAGAGCCTTCAGAGACCAGGCACCTGATGGCACCTTCAGACTTCTAACCTCGAGAGAGAACTGTGACAGAGTCATTGTCTGTTGTTATAAGCCACCCATGCTGTGGCCCTTTGTTATATCAGCCCTAGAAAACTTCTACAGATGCCATTGGTTTCTGCAAACAGTTCAGGGCTAGATGCCCCTGATCATTATAGATGTTGCAAATGCCTATTTAGACATTTGAGGGGCAGATAAAAACAGAGTTGGGAAGTGAGTGTTGAAGATTGGGGAACATAATTGCAATCTGATTAAATTAACATGGTAGTTTAGATTGCTACCAAACAATCAGTTAAATGAATCAGAGTTTTCACCTGATCCTTTGAGATTAGTTGACTATGGGAGGCAGGCTTTGGAAACTTTACTTGATGTGGCAAAATGTAGCCATTCATATCTTGCTGTAGGATTATGTGGTTTTAGAGGTTTGCTTAGGTAAATTGTCATGATTGATCGATTCTAGAATGAGCCTAGATAGAGATTGACGACCATTTGAATCCGGTGCAAAAGTTGACCGTTGCCTGAATCGGGTCCTGTATGAGTTTTCTAGGACAGCCATAACAAAACACCACAGACTGGTGACTCAAACGACGGAAACAGATTTTCTCACAATCAGAGGAAGATGATCAAGGAGGCTAGAACTTAGAAATCAAGGTGCCAGCAGAGTTGGTTTCCTCTGAGGCATCTCTCCTCGCCTTGCCAAGGCCACCCTCTTACTGCCTCTTCAATGGTCTTCCATTGTGTATGCATGCCCCTGGTGTCTGTGAGTCTAGATTTCCTCTGTTTATGAGGGTACCAGTCAGATGGGATTAGGGCCCACCTTAATAGCCCTGGCTTAACATAATCACCTCTTTGAAGATGTTATCTCCAAATACAGTCATATTCCGAAGTCCTGGGGGATTGGACTTAAACATATGAATTTGGGGGAGGCGGGAACATTCAGCCCGTAACAGATATCTAGGAAGGGTTCAAGTGTCTTGTACTGTGTACTGGAAAGAATGAAATTTTGAAGAGGAGTAGTGTCACCGAAGAATGAAAAATATTGGCACTTACTGAGGATATCAGTTGAACATATTCTGGGGTTAAACGCGTGTTCTTGAGCTGTTACTCAGAATGAAAAAATCTACTACCGGATCATCCAAGGGTTTGCTGATTTTGTCTTACATTTTCTCATAAACAGCCGAACAGTAGCTGAAGATTTGAAATGAGATCAGAGTCACTGAAATTTACTTCAGAAAGATTTTAGTTTCTTTATGACATTTCCAAGCTTTACTCTTTTCTCTGATTTCTTATCAGAATTGTTTTGTTCATCTGTACAAATGCTCAGCGAGAGCGATGCAGGGATGCTATGAATCTCATCCCCACCTGGAAATGTAATAGCAATGCACAGCGTCCGTCTGCCCATAAAGCAAAAATGTTGATAAGGCTTCTGAGAAGCGCAATAATTTAGATAAAGTGCCACCCCAAGGGTTGTGAAATGCGGGTTCTACAGTTTTCTTACATTAAATACACGTTGTGAAACTTACCCCTGACCCTTTCTCCCCATTGCTGAGTAACTGAGAGGCCATCTCCTAAATTAGATTTTAGCATGATAGGAAATATATTCCCTTGTTGATTGCCCCATCAAAATTAGGACTTAGTTGAATAAATGTCACCTGGGGGGCATCATTGGCAACGTGGTAGAGATGGTAGAGGAGGAGCGACAACATCAGAACTCCAGCTAGGTTGGAGATGTCTGAGAAATATAGGTCTAGAAAACAGGGCACCTTTTCCAGAAGAGTAATATTAGCTCATTTTAGGGAGTGTGCCAGGCATTGTTTTAAGTGCTTAACAACCGTGAACCTTATAAGGTAGGCACTTCTTGTATCTGCCAATAGAGGAGGAAGTAGAATCAGAGAAGGGCTAAGGAAGTTGCCCAAATTGCACACCTAGTAAGTGACAAAGCTGGAATTTGAACACAGGAAGTCTAAGCACAGAGCCTGCACTCCCAATCACCATGCTGTACTGTCTCTCATAAAGGCAAGGCTAAAACCCTCTTGTTACCACTACAAGGGGGGTGTGATCAAAGGGGCATGAAGCCCAAAGGCAAAGAGAGAAGTGTCAAGAGGTCTTCAGTTTAGAATGATACACTGAGTTTGAAATTTGGGTGGTCTGCAATAAGGGATGAGTAACCTCTTTTAACAATCTAGTCAACAGGTGCCAGAAACTCTCCATAGAAAAGAGGCTTGTTGAAAAATGTGTCAGAGGTCTCCCCTTGCCTTCTCACCTGTGTCAGAGGTCTCCCCTTGCCTTCTCACCTGTGTCAGAGGTCTCCCCTTGCCTTCTCACCAATGATAGAACATATTCTCAGTTTGTGGAGGGCAGCAACCGGAATATGATGGCAAATGGGGATGTCTGGATAGATCTAGAATGTGAAGGGGTGTGAGATGAGATTCAATTCTCTGGTGCTTTTCTAGCTTCCGTGGTCTTTCAAGGCCTCTCCATAGCCTTGGGGTTGACGGGGCTGATGAACAAACAAGATACCACTGGTTGGAAGAATGCACCCAAGATTTAGAAGAATGTATCCAACCCCTGTGGAGGGTCATCCCTGTCACCACTGCCTGACATGGCCACCGAGCCCTGTCAGATTCTAGCTTCCATTTAAGGCAGTTGATAGATTGCCACATCAATAGCTGACTGGGGGCTGTCTGAACCTCCTAGATAATTAAATTCCAGATCCAGCTTCTCTCAGTTGCTTTTTTTTGGGCTTTGACTCTGACATCTTCTGGTCAAACAGTTCTCTTACTGCTCTCACAGCTAATCTGGCCTTGGCCTCCATTCATCACCCCCATCTCAGCCCACGTAGTTAGGTTGCCAACCTCCTTAAACTGAACTGTTTCAGGAACTTTAGTTTTTATTGTACCCTTCTAGGTAGTTTATAGAAAATTAGCTCCATGCAACAGAATATACTCTGGTATAAGTACTCTGGTAATAAATATGAGACTCACCTCATGGGGCTTTAACTCTGGCCCATAATGCTGACTGCTTTTTTATCTGTAATTTATCACGTTGAGTGGAAAAGAGCAGAGTCATAGCCCCCAAACCTTAAAGCATATTTAGTGTTGAAATGAAAATCCATTTATTTGTATTTGTTTAATCATGGAAGGTTGGATTCTAACTCTCAGTGGAAGATGTCTTATGGGAAATATTTCTACTTCAACGTGGAGTTAAATTTCCTACCGGTTCGTTTTGGTTTTTGTATTTTTTTTTTTTTTTTTTTTTTTTTTTTTTTTTTTTTTTTTTTGCCATTGAAGACCAAGTTAGATTTTTCTGTCGACTACCTTCTTAAGGAAAAAACTTCCTTCTTTAGGTTGTGCTTTGCTCTGGGCAGTGTCTGGTTCCTTGGAGTAGGGGAGACACATCCTTAGAGTCTTTTTTATTTATGGTACTTTCCACCTGTAAAATTAACGAAATGCTTGTTTGCTTTCAGTTTTGAAATGCATGATTTTGCTCTGATTGCTAAGAAGAATGCCTGATAAATGCTCCTTAATTTTTTCTACTAAAACTGAAGAAATTCAGCAATGTGTATTGAGGGACTAATATGTGCAGGGGACATTGCCATGCACTTCAAATCTTAAAAAGAAAAAAGAGGAACATTTTTGTATCTTTCCTGCTTCAATGCCTTAGAATATACCAAGTATAACATAAAACCTGTTATGTATACTACGAATGCTGGTGATTAATATCTAAGGGAATCAAGGGGTGCCTGGGTGGCTCAGTCAGTTAAGCAACCAACTTAATTGGCTCAGGTCACAATCTCCCTGTTCGTGAGTTCAAGCCCCATGTCTGGCTCTGCACTGAGGGCATGGAGACTACCTGGTATTCTTTCTTTCTCCCTCTCTCTCTGCCCTCTCCTGCTGGCATACTCACTCTCGCTCTCTCAAAATAAATAAGTAAACTTAAAAAAAATACCTAAGGGAATTGAAGAAGGAAAGAATTTGATTATTAATATACTTAGAAAATCCGGGAAAAGACATTGATTTATCTCCTATTTTCAGGATGTTTTGCAGTCTATTTATTTGTGGTTTTTTCCCCCATGATAAAACTGAACCATGCCGGTGTTTATATCCCTATTTGTAAACAAAGGAACATGGGAAAATGTGAACAGCCTAAGTCCAATTGCAGAGCAAAGTGTGAAATAAACATCCTGTTGTAAGTTTTATGGATCGCATAAAGATTCTTGTGTGTCTGCTGCTCTGTTCTCAATAATGCCAGATTGCCTGTGCCTTATTCAGTGGACCCCCTTGGCATTTAGCCTGCTTCTGCTGCTTAGGACACTTTATTGCCACCTGTGAACACTCCCCCCAGTCGAAGGACAGAGTGATACCAAACACTGATTTCAGAGCTTTCTCATTGCTTTTCTCCCTTTGCCTCCATGTCTCCCCTACTTGAAATGCAATTCTTTCTGCTGCCTGGAACCATTCCAGTATTTGCCTTTCCTCCCCAAATTACTTTTTCTCTGTATATACCAAGTTTCCTATAGTTTCTAAATGCATGTCATTAGGCAATGTTTTTAAAGCAGAATCTGTGGCTAACACAGGTAAGATGTTTTCTATCACACTAACTAGACAACAACACTCGAGATTGCTTCTCAGGTTTCCAGAAAAACTTGAAAATGACCTAACACAATGGGCTTACAATTATAAAATCAAATTAAGGGAAGTTAATCCAATTTGTGAGGATTGATTATTCACTATATCTCAGCATCAAAGGAATGTAGCACTTCAACCTATTTTTTTGGTTGACTAGATATTTTAATTAAAAATGTCGTTAATACCACCACTGGAATTTTATCCCAGTAGTAAGCTGTATGTGGTTCTTAATGTACAGCATAAGGTAATAAGACAGTACCACACTGTTGGCATGTATGAGTTTAATTTATCTTTATAATTATAAGTAATGAGATGAAAGAAAAAATAAAAATTTGATTTATTAGCATACTTGCAACTTTTATACAATAGCAAGCCATTATCTCCTCTTTATTCTAGTATAGCCCTGGGATATAATAATAAATCAGCTTACATTAGACATTACTCATTATTATGAAAGAATTTATCAGGCAATTACATTTTAAATGTTTTGTATTTTACTTTAAGTTGGAGTATATTCCAACTTATTACTTACTTTTAATTTTTTTAATGTTTATTTTTGAGAGATAGAGGGACAGGGCACGAGCAGGGGAGGGGCAGAGAGAGAGAGGGAGACACAGAATCAAAGCAGGCTCTAGGCTCTGAGCTATCAGCACAGAGCCCAAAGTGGGGCTTGAACTCACAAGCTGTGAGATCATGACCTGAGCCAAAGTCGGATGCTTAAATGACTGAGCCATCGAGGTGCCCTTATTCCAACTTATTTTTGCAGTTTAAAGGCACAGAGTTCTAGAGATAACGGCAAATTTTGAAAATAGCAGAATTTCCATTTGGAGGTTTTTACATTTCTTAGTTGTTGAAAATCTACTGGTATCTTTGGATTCTCTCTTGCCGGAAAAATACATTTAGCCACAAGAGCAGGCACGCTTACAAAAACATGTGCATACTTTCAACCTGTGAATCCTCAGATGAAGAATACTTGTCCTCTGGGATATAGAGTATTATCTAGGATAGAATTAATATTTAAGACTAATTAATCAAACGAAAAATTAATTATTAATAGTTAAATCATGAAAATAAAACAAATAATTTAATTAAATTATTAAATTTGAATTATTGATTTAAATTATTCATTTAAATCTAATTAATTAAATTAGTATTTCCTGGATTCATTAATCCAGGAAAACTTTCTAGAAATAAAAGACCTGAATCTTGGGGTGCCTGGGTGGCTCAGTTGGTTAAGTGTCCGACTCTTGATTTTGGCTCAGGTCATGATTCAAGATCATGAGATCTAGCCCTCCATCGGGCTCCCTGCTGGGCATGAAGCCTGCTTAAGATTCTGTCTGTCTCTCTCTCTTTCCCTCTGCCCCTCCCCTGCACAAGTGCTCACTTGTGCTCTTGCTCTCTCTCTCTCTCTCTCTCTCTCTCTAAGAAAATCCAAAAAGACCCAAATCTTTTTAGATTGGCCCCATCAGTTACATGTTAAAAGTTTATTCAGAAAAACCAACCAGAAAATATACCCTAGTGAACCTATTAGACTTTAAAGAAAATAATTTTTAACATTTCCATACTAAAAGAACAAACGATTTACAAAGGCAAGATAACTGTTGTGGCCTCAGACTTCTTAAAACCAACATTTAAAGCAAGATACGAATGGGGCAGTATTTTTAAGAAATTTAAGGAAAGAAAGTGGTAACCAAGGATTTCATATCAAATAAATTCTGTCTTCGTTCTACTAGGGAATTAAATTGCATTCTTAGTTCCTGAATCCTAACAAACTCTCAAAATGATGTTAAACATCTGTATATTCTCTTTTATTTCCATTTGTCCTAACTAACCTATATGTCCACTGTGTGGTAGGCATGTGTACCTGAGAGCATCACATGACAGAGAACAATAAATTCTGGATTTATGTGCTGTTATCATCAGTGCATATTTTAATTTACATATAGAATATTTTGATAAGATCATAGTTCTGTAAAATCAGAACTGCTTGTAAGAAGTTCTCAATTTTGAAGGTTTTAAGCCTATGTAAATTGAAACACTACATTAAATAAAAGATAAGATACACAAAGAGCTTTTGAAAAAATATCCTTGATTCTTATGTGAAAAGAAAGCAAATTTAAATATTCATGAAATCTTTACTTATGTAGAATGCCCGTTATTATTCACTCAGCAACAGACATAAACGTTCTGAGAAACTTTTGGAGATCCTTTTAGCACTATTCTGCTTACAAAGAGGTCGAATCTGAGTCTATGATACATCTTTGATATCTGCTTTCTGTGATGGTGGCCAGGAGAATAATAATGCAATGCTGTTTCTCATGGAGCCTATTTTTATATTCTGAGAATTTTCCCAATTATTATTTTAACCAAACTGTTTGGTACAGTTCACCAGACTGGTGTGATTGCTGTAAATCTGGAAGTATTGGTGATTCTTATCAGTCTCTGGTTTAGAGACAATCTTTTCCTTGACGAACAGTTACATAGAATTTATACCTCTAAGCATTTTACAACTAAGACCTCATTTAATGCTTATAAAAACACTCTGTATTTTATCCCCAACTTACAAAGGAGGAAATTTAAGCACAAAGTAACACAAGATATTAGATGGTGGAAACAGGATTTGAACACAGGCATTCTGGCTTCACAATTTGTGCCCTTCAAATTAAATGAATGAAAAGGTAGACTCACAATTAATCTTGTGTTCCTTCTCATGAAGGATGCTTAAAATGCTGCTGTAGACTGAATGTGTGCATCTTCCCCAAACTCCTATGTTGAAAGGTAATCCCCAATGTGATGGAAATTGACAGTGGGGCCTTTGGAAGGTAATTAGGTCATGAAAGTCCCATTAATCTAAGTGGGACTAATGCCCTTGTAGAAGAAAAGGCACAGAGCTCCTTTGCTTCTGGGGCCTTATGAGAACACAGAAAAAGACTGCTATCTATGAACCAGCCAGTTGGTTCTCTCCAGACATTGAATCTGTTGGTGCCTTCATTTCAAACTTCCCAGCCTCCAGAATTATGAGAAGTAAATTTCTGTTGTTTATAAAACATCTAGGTTATTTTGTAATAGCAGCCAGGATGGACTAAGCGAAATGTCTTATGATTTCTTACACATAGGATATCATAGACAATACAAATAAAATATAAGAGAAAATTCCAGTACACCTAGAGATGAGTTGGAAATTTTCCCAAGTGATCTAACACAAAGCGCTGGTTGTTCTGCGATGACAAAATTGACAGTGGGGACCAAATAGAAATGACCTCGTGGAATCACGTTGAAATTTTAAGCAAGAATGGATAGAAGAGATAGGAGATAGAAATTAGAGCTCAGTTAGTCTATTTCTGATGCTATTGAGACACATGTTCTTAAAATAATTAAATGTATCATGAATAACACAGAGTAAATGAGATGAAGGAAAGTTCTGGATCTGGATAAAGAGTGCTGAAGTGCTCAGACTTAGTCTGAGATGGACCCCTCTGGACTGTGAATCCAGATAGCATTTTTATTATTATACTCCTTCTCTTGGAAGCTATGTCTGATTGCTAACAGCAGCACCCAAGGGTTGCGTCTTTTCAATAGGATTTAGAGAATTTGACAGCTTTGGACTGATTGTCATTAGCTTCATATCTCTGACCCTTGTTTTACAGAGTGGAAAGTAATTACTTTCCTTTTGTATTAAACTCTGTCTCTTTTTACCTTGGACAACTTCATTTGCATTTCTTTCCTAAAATCTCACTTAATTCAAAAGAACCATTTATTTATAAAAATTGGCAAGTGGTAAATCAAATACTTTGAAAGAAATGTTAAATGTTATGTTTTTTTTTTTTTTTGCCTCCATAGGCATTTATCTTTTCCAATAAACTAATAGGACCCTCTCTTATTCACAACTTTGTTATTGATGCTATAAGGCCTGACATGTAATAAGTGGTCAATACATATTTATGGAAGAATGAATTGTTGGAAGCCAGATTACAATAGACTCTGAACAATTTTGAATTGGCTAGAAAAAGCAAAGTTAGCCTGCAGGATGATTTAGGAAACTGCCATTGCCATATTTCCTGGAATGTGCTAGATTTTGATTAACCAGTGTTACCTTAGAACCACATAGTTTGCAGAACCTCACATAGTGACAAATTGTAAAATTTGTTGCCAGTCTGCAAATGTTCCTGTTAGGACCATAGGTGATATTTTCAGTTATAGTAGTTGATTCTTAGTGGGATTCTAATTCAGACTTCATTTATTTCATGCATCTGATTAACAAATCACTGCTGATAGACTAATGACATCACCACTTGAGGATTAGTTTGTTTGAATTGAGGCTTTTCTTCTTTTAAACCAATTGGGATTAGTACCATGACCATGAAATTATAGAAACACTTCTTGATCCATGGTTTTTCAAAGGTGGCGAAGTAGTAGTTTATTAAATGTATGTCCTTTATGTCAATTGCTTTCTTGTTCTTAAAAAATGCTTTTATCTGGGGCGCCTGGGTGGCGCAGTCGGTTAAGCGTCCGACTTCAGCCAGGTCACGATCTCGCGGTCCGTGAGTTCGAGCCCCGCGTCAGGCTCTGGGCTGATGGCTCAGAGCCTGGAGCCTGTTTCCGATTCTGTGTCTCCCTCTCTCTCTGCCCCTCCCCCGTTCATGCTCTGTCTCTCTCTGTCCCAAAAATAAATAAACGTTGAAAAAAAAAAATTTAAAAAAAAAAATAAAAAAAAAAAAAAAAAAAATGCTTTTATCTCCCTGAAGAGAGAGTGCAGATGTGTGGACTTGATTTCTACCAATTACACATTCTTTAATTCTGTCATCTTTTGGTCAACATTACGCTTGTGAGATTCATCCATGTTGTTGTATGTAACTATAGTATAAACATTTTATTGGCTATTTCGTGGGAAATGGAATGAATATCCTTTAATATACTTATTTATTCTGTTGATTGATGTTTAATCACTGTTTTCGATTTATACAAATCATGTTGCTTTGAACAGTGTTAAGCACATCTTGTCTGTACATTCGTGTGGGGTCGTGGAGTATGTATCTGAAAGTAACATTTTTAGATCATAGAGTATGGATGTTTTGAACTTTGCTTCCCAAAGTGATAACCAAATGACACTTCCACCTTTAGTGTTTGACTTCCTGTTCCATCCCTGTCACCACTTGGTATTGTCAGTTTTGTTTTTAAAGACACTCTGGTGGCTGTGTTCCGATATTTCATTGTGCTTTTAATTTACATTTTTGATTACTTAAGAGGTTTAGCATCTTTTGTTACGTTTACTAGTTAATCAGATAGTTGATTTATAAAAGGCCTGCTTGAAATGTTTTGCTCATTTTTTTTATTGAGTTATCTGCCTGTCTTACTGATTTGTGGGGTTCCTTATACATCTTAGGTCTGAGCACTTTGATTATACGTATACATATATATATATATTTCTTCTTCTACTTCGTAGTCTAATCGTTTCACTATCATGATGGAATTATTTGATAAACAGAAGTTTTAATTTTATGTAGTCCAATCTATAAATTCTTTTCCTGCTTAGTGCTTTTGTGTCTTGCTGAAAACAGCTTTTCTACCTTGAGCTCAAGAAGATACTATCTTTTATTTTCTCTTTGAATTTTATTGCTTCACCTTTCAAATTTATTTCTGTAGTGCTATTGGAATTGACTTTCTTTTTTGATGAAAGGGTCAAGATTCCATATGTAAAGGGGAGCCTGGGTGGCTCAGTCAGTTAAGTGTCTGACTCTTGATTTTGGCTCAGGTCATGATCTCACAGTTGGTGAGATTGAGCCCCATGTGGGGCCCTGCACTGTCAGCATGGAGGCTACTTAGGATTCTGTCTCTCCCTCTCTCTCTGCCTCTCCCCTACTCATGTGTGTATGTGCTCTCTCTGTCTCTCTAAATAAATAAATAAATATTAAACAAAAAAAGATTCCATATGTATGTTTATTGACCCAACATCATTTACCAAAAAGACCAGTCTTTATCCATTGCTCTCCCTAAATCAAGTGTCCATATATATGTTGTTCAGTTTCTTAGTTCTGTGTTCTGATCTCCCTGGTCTGTTGTGTACCTTTGTGCCAATGACACCTTCTCTCTTTTTGTTTATTTATTTTTTTTGGCGGGGGGAGGACAGAGAGAGAGAGGGAGAGAGAGAATGCCAAGCAGGCTCCTCACTGTCAGTGCAGAGCCCGATGCAGGGCTCCATCTCACAAAATGAGAGATCATGACCTGAGCCAAAATAAAGAGTAGGACGCTTAACCAACTGAGCCACCCAGGTGCCCCAATGACAGCTTCTCTTAATGACCATACCCTTAGAATAAATGTTGCCATCGAGTAGAGCAAATTGTCCCACCTGGTTTTCTTCAGGAAAATCCGACTACTCTTGACTTTTAGCATTCCCATGTAGATTTTAGGACTAGTTTGTCAAATTTAACACACAAATAAAACTATTGGCATTTTTGTTGACATTGCCTTAAATCAATTTGAAGAGGCCAGATATTTTTACTACGTTGAATTTTCCAATCTATGAATATGATATATCTCTACATGTACTTGTGCCTTATTCAACTTTCTTTCTTTCTTTTTTTTAATGTTTTTTCTTTCTTTCTTTCTTTTTTTTAATGTTTTTTTATTTTTGAGGGAGAGAGAGACAGCATGCATGGGGGAAGGGCAGCGAAAGAGGGAGACACAGAATCTGAAACAGACTCCAGGCTCTGAGCTATCAGCACAGAGCCTGACATGGGGCTCGAACTCACGAACCTCAAGATCATGACCTGAGCTGAAGTTGGGTGCTTAACTGACTGAACCATCCAGGTGCCTCTCCTTATTCAACTTTCTTAATGATTTCTTATAACTTCATAGGTACAGGTTTTGCATACCTGTTTAATTTTATTTCTAGCTGTTTGCTATTTTTAATGATATTATAAGTAGTATTTCAAAACATTTTATTTTCTAATAATTGATGGTATATAGAATATAACTAATTTTTGTATGTTGAAAATATATCCAGAATCTTTGACAAAGTTAGTAATTCTAATGATTTATTTGTAGATTATTCTGGATTTTATGATATTATACATTATCATTTAATCTTCAAATAATGAGATTATAATTGTTTATTTCAAATCTAGGTAGGTTTAATTATCTGTCTTCATCAGTCTGTATAGTCTCTTTGTTCTAGCTAGAATCTATTATTTATTATTATTATTATTTTAAACAAATAATTTAGCAGATTTGGCAAGTTTCTTTTTTTTAGATTGAGTTTTACTACATTCCTTCAATAAATTTTTTAAGATAGTTATATAATGCTTTTTCTTTCATCTGTTAAGTTATAATGATTATCTGATGTTAAATCATTGCATCCTTAAAATAAACCTATCATCATTTACTATGTTTTATATGTTCATGTATTCATTTTGCTACTAATTTGATTAGGAATTTTTCAACTATGTTCATCAGTAAAAGTCTTTCTCACTCTGTCCTCATCAGTTTGGTAACAAAGTTTTACTGGTCACGCAAAATGATTAGAAAATGTTCTTCCTTTTTTTAATCTTTGGAATATTTTATGTTTACCATTTTTGCTTCTTTAAATATTTGGCAAATTTCACTGGTAAAGCCATCTGGGGCCAGGAGTTCTTTTAAATGAAAGCTTTAAAATATAGATTGAATTTCTTATTTTTGTGGAAGCTCCCCCCACTGCCCCCAGGAATTTGTCCACTTCATATACATTTTCAAATTCATTGGAAAAATTCTTCTTAATATTCTCTTATTTTATTTCAATAATCTCATAATCTGTAGCGATACCTTCTTTCTCAATCTTGACACTGGTTATTAGCTTTTCTCTTATTCTAGTGAGTTTATTCACTTTTTACTTTTATTCTATTATTATTACTATTACTTTTATTCTATTATTATTATTACTATTATTATATTCTTTTATTCTATTAATCTTTTCAAAGAACAAACTTACTGTCAATCCTTACTGTCGTATATGAAATTTAATTAATTTCTGCTCTTAATTCAGTTTTCTTTGGGTTTATTTTGCTTTTTATCTTCTGAAGATAAGTCCTTCCCTCATTATTTCAAATTTTTTATTCTTTAATATTTTCACTTGTGGGAGTAAATTTTAAACCCTGCTTTTTACCTTTATCTCATGAGGTTTCATTTGTAGTATTTTAATTGTTCAGTTCAAAATTTTTTAAAATTTCTATTGTGTTTTCTTTTACTTTTAGATTATTTTGTATTTCTAAATACATGAGATTTTCTTACTGTCTTCTTTGTTAATTTTTAGCTTTGTTAATTATAGTAATAAGACTTACTCTCAAAAAATTTTGGGGCACCTGGGTGGCTCAGTTGGTTAAGCGACCGACTTCGCCTTGGGTCATGATTTCACGGTGCGTGAGTTCGAGCCCCGCGTTGGGCTCTCTGCTGACAGCTCAGAGCCTGGAGCCTGCCTCAGATTCTGTGTGTGTCTCTCTCTCTCTGCCCCTCCACTGCTCATGCTCTGTGTCTCTCTGTCTCTCAATAATAAATAATCGTTAAAAATTTTTTAAAAAATTTTGATGAGCTTCTTTTTGTTGGTTTTTTAAAAATTTATCTTTCTTGGGGCGCCTGGATGGCGCAGTCGGTTAAGCGTCCGACTTCAGCCAGGTCACGATCTCGCGGTCCGTGAGCTCGAGCCCCGCGTCAGGCTCTGGGCTGATGGCTCAGAGCCTGGAGCCTGTTTCCGATTCTGTGTCTCCCTCTCTCTCTGCCCCTCCCCCGTTCATGCTCTGTCTCTCTCTGTCCCAAAAATAAATAAACGTTGTAAAAAAAAATTAAAAAAAAAAATTTATCTTTCTTAAAATTTCTTTTTTTTATTATTGAAGTATAGTTGACATACAATGTTGCACTAGGTTTAGGTGTGCAACATGGTGGGTTGACAGTTCTGTATATTACGCAGTGTTCTCCACAATAAGTATAGTTATCCTCTGTCACCAAACAATGTTACTACAATACTGTTGACTATATTCTCTATGCTGTATTCTTCATCCCTGTGACTTATTTATTTTATAACTGCAGGTTTGTACATCTTAATTTCCTTCACTTAATCTTGCCTATTCCCCTACCCCAATCCGCTCTGGCTTTCTTTATGGCCCAGCACACAATCACTTTTTTCTAAATGTTTTGTATGTCCTGAAAAGAGTTGGGTCTTTTGAAGTTACTAGGTGTAGTGTGTAGTGTTGTATACATGATTATTAGATGAAGTTTTTTAGTCGTTTAGATTTTCTACTTCCTAAAAGCATTTTGTCTGTTTTGTTTCTTAGCAACTGAGAAGTGTATGCTAAAATCTCACAATAAAATTATGCTTTTTTCTTTCTTTCTTTAAATTTATCTATTTATTTTGAGAGAGACAGAGAGAGAGGGAGAGAGAGAGAGAGAGAATCCCAAGCAGGCTGTGCACTGTCAGTGCAGAGCCCAATATGAGGCTCAATTTCACGAACTGTGAGATCATGACCTGAGCTGAAATCAGGAGTTGGACACTTAATTGACTGAGCCACCCAGGCACCCCATTTGTGCTTTTTCCTACTGTTTATCATAGTTCTGAAATTTTGTCTCATATATTTTCAAGTCATGTTATTAGATACAATTTGAGAATTTATATATTTTCCTGGTAAATTGAACTTGTCTCATTTTGAAGTGTTTATCTCCAGTAATGCTGTTTGCCTTAAAGTAATTTTGGTTTATTAGGCTTCATCATTGTTTTTTTCAGTTGTTCTATTTAATGTTTCTTGCTGCTTGCTTTTACCTTTGCTGTATCACATTGTTCCAGATGTGTCTTATAAACTGCACATAGTACGTCTGTGTATATTTTAGTCAGAAAATTTTTCTTTTTTTTTTAAATTTTTTTTAAACGTTTGTTTATTTTTGAGACAGAGAGAGACAGAGCATGAACAGGGGAGGGGCAGAGAGAGAGGGAGACACAGAATCTGAAGCAGGCTCCAGGCTCTGAGCTGTCAGCACAGAGCCCGACGCGGGGCTCGAACCCACGGACTGTGAGATCATGACCTGAGCCGAAGTCAGACGCTTAACCAACCGAGCCACCCAGGCGCCCCAGAAAATTTTTGTCTTTTAATTGCAACAGTTAAGTACATCCACATTTAATTGTAATAATGGCTAGATATGGGTTTCAATCTACCATTTTCATATTTTAATATTAAACATATCTAATATTTTCTATTTGTTCTATCTGCACTGTATTCCATTTTCCCTCCTTTCTAAAGTTTCCTTGGGTTTATCAAGTATTTTTAAAAATTTCATTTTTCTCCCCATTAGTTTGGACGTTCACTCTATTTTTATTTACCCTAAAGATTTCCTTCAATTATCATGGTCTAAGTTAATTGCTATTTTTCATTGTTTTGGCAGATTATAAGACCTGACCACTCATAAGTTCCATTTATCTTCTCTTTTTATGTCTTACTGTTACTTTGTACTGTAATTTGGTATATAGTTCAAAAATTCCCGAGTTACTATGATCATTTTATATAGTAGTCTAAACCTACCCATATACCCTTCTCTCTCTCTTTCTCCATTTGTTTTTGCATTCCTAACATCCAATATGGGATTACTTTTTCTCTGACTGGATTTCTAATTTGAGGAAGTATGCCCGTTTATTACATTTGAAACCTCAGTATATTCTACTGAAATTGTGTTATTACTCTGTTTTTCTCAATTGGAGTGGGGGTGGGGGAAGCAGTCACCCTGTTATCAACTAGATGATTGAGTCAATGCTAGGGATTGATTCATATGAGTAAATACACTATGTTGTTTATATTCAATGTGATCTTAAGTGAAAGGCCTTTGGGTATCTAGAAAGCACACTGCATTGACCAACTTTTATGAGTTTTTCTCCACTTCTCTGGTTATTACTTTAGCTTGTTGTTTTTTCAATTCCCTGCTGAATACTTCTGATTCAAGAGAATTTTCTGTGAGTGAATTGAGATGTCGACAATGGAGATAATATGAAAATTGTTTATAGAAATATTTGCAGTTTTTATTGATACTTATATTAACAGAGAGCTGTCAGAGAAAATAATAAGTGAGACTATTAGTTTAAATAACAAAAAGTGAGTACTTATTAATGAGAAAGCAAAAGTCTGTAGATTCAGTGGGTGGCATATACCCAGAAGAGAAAACAGTCAATTTGGGGTATATTGTGAGCTATGTGGCAGATAGCAATGAGAAAGTAAATAAAATTAAATAAAAGGGCAGCACAGGGGAGCTTTAAGGTTTATGAATCAGAATTTTAAATCAATAGGAATTGCTCTTGGGAACACACCTGTTGCTCTAGAAAGTAATTATAACTACTTCATCTCGTTTTGTGAAGTATCTTAGAAGATGGATCCTAAATAAACTATTGCGATTGGGTTTTCTATAAAGCATGCTTTAAACAGTTTAAACAATTCAATTTAAAAGTTTAAAAGTTTAAAACAGTTCAATTTTACTTTATTTTAGAGCTCCTAGGAAAAAAATTTTGTTCCATAGCCAGTATGCCATTAGCTAATAAAAATGCAAACATGTACACAATTATTGTCTCAGGTGTTAGAGAACTTTACTGTTTTGATGTTCTGATAAGACAATGTCATACATATGTGTGTGTGTATACATGTATATATACACACATTTATATATACACATACATGTATACACACACACATATACCAAAAATGATGTATAATAGTTAACCTTTAGATATTTACATAAAGATTCTACTTTTATATCTATAGACTTAAAGCAAGGACTTCCATAATCAATCCTTGTCTAATTAACAGGAATGTACAAATTTATGAAAGAGGAAAAGAACAAGATATACTTGTTGGCAACAAGTAAAGATAAAAAATAAAGAAACTAATATATTAGGGTCTTTTTTCTTAAACCTTTTATCCAGCACATTCCAATGTAGGAATTTAACAGTTTGTTCAATTGGTAAATAGATGATTTAATGACATTAGGATTAAACTTACAAATTTAGTTTACTAATATTTTCCATCAGTGCCACTAAAAATCTTTTAGAAAATGTTTATTTATTTATTTTGAGAGAAAGAGAATACATGAGCAGTGGAGGGGCAGAGAGAGAGAGAGAGAATCCCAAGTAGGCTCTGTGCTGTTAATGCAGAGCCTAAAGCAGGGCTTGATCCCATAAACCATGAGATCATGACCTCAGCAGAAATCCAGAGTGTGACACTTAACTGACTGAACTACCCCGGCACCCCACAATTAAAAATGTTTTAAAACATTTATAAATATTTTTACCTGTCTTTTGCTATACTTTATCACTTAAATCAACTTATTTACAGATTGATTTTACAGCAAATCCTAGAAACTGAACAAATAGTAGAACTCATACTTAAATATATATTACTACTTTAGTTTTAATCTGAGGCTTTTCAAATACTTCATAAAGTTTTCGTTACATTTTAAATTCTCTGTAAGAGTCAACTTGCTAGATAAAGAGATTCTTTAGTGTTTCCTTCTTTCCTTCCTCCCTTCCTCCCTTCCTCCCTTTCTCCATTCCTTCCTTCCTTCTTTCTTTCCTTCCTTCCTTCCTTCCTTCCTTCCTTCCTTCTGTCCATCTGTCTGTCTTTTCTTTCCATTTTTCTCCAAACTGAGATTGCCCAGGTACTCTTTAATAAGAAATGTTGGGTATTTAGAATCAGTGCATAGAATTTGGCTTTCATAGATCAGATTCCAATAAAGGCTCAGATATAGTCAGCAAACCAAAAATCCATGCTTTTTTCAGGCACTCAGCTGTAAATACAAGATAGTTTGCAATTCACCAAGGGTTTAAATTCTGAGTTACAAAATATAAACCAAAATGATGTCCTTTTATTTCTTGTTGGGGAATCCTTCCTTCATTCCCTTCTTCTTTCTTTTTTCCTTCCTTCTTTTTATCTTCCTCTCCTCAAGTTCTCCCTCTACCTCCCCAACTTAGCTCCTTCTTACTGTCCCCCTTTTTTTCTTCTTTTCTTTCTTTTTACTCTTTTTAAAGTAGTTCTTTTTAAGTTTATTTATTTATTTTGAGAGACAGAGTGTGTGTGAGCTAGCAGGGGAGGGGCAGAGAGAGAATCCCAATTAGGGTCCCCACTGTCAGCACAGAGCTGGTCACAGGACTTGAACCTATGAACCATGAGATCATGACCTGAGTCAAAATCAAGAGTCAGATGCTCAGCCCATTGAGCCACCCATGCACCCCTAAATTTTTTTAAGTTTATTTATGTATTTTTTTGAGAGGGGAAGAGAGAGAGAGAGAGAGAGAGAGCGAGCTGGGAAGGGGCAAAGAGAGAGAGAGAGAGAGGGAGAGAGAGAATCCCAAGCAGGCTCTGAGTTGTCAGTGTGGAGCCTGTCACAGAGCTCAAACTTATGATGGTGAGATCATGACATGAGCTGAAATCGAAATCAAGAGTCAGTCACTTAACCTACTGAGCCACCCAGGCCTCTTCCTTCCTTCCTTCCTTCTTCCTTCCTTCCTTCCTTCCTTCCTTCCTTCCTTCCTTCCTCCTTCCTTCCTTCCTTCGTAGTATTTATTTTATTTTATTTTATTTATTAATTTTAATTTTATTTGTTTATTTTGAGAGAGAGAAAGAGAGAGCACAGGTGACAGAGGGGCAGAGAGAGAGAGAGAGGTAGAGACAGAATCCCAAGCAGGCTCTGCCTGGCATGGGGCTCAAACTCACCTACCATGAGATCATGACCTGAGCCGAGATCAAGAGCTGGATGCTTAACTGACTGTGCCACCCAGGCACCCCTAGTTTTTTTTTTTTTTAATGTTTATTTATTTTTGAGAGAGAAAGAGAGAGAGAGAGAGTGAGAGCAAGTTGGGGAGGGGCAGACAGACACAGAATCCGAAGCAGGCTCCAGGCTCTGAACTGTCAGCACAGTCTGACATGTGGCTGGAACTCATGAACCATGAGATCATGACCTGAGCCGAAGTCAGATGCTTAACTGACTGAGCCACTCAGACGTCCCCGACCCAGACCTTTTCTAAGTTGTTTTCACACTAGTGAGGAAAAGGAGCAGAAATTTGTACAGAAAGATGGTGAGATTAGAAAGGATCTGCTGAGACAGCTCTAAAGTTATTTGTGGTGTATTTTTCCCTTTGTGAATTCCTATATCAATGTATTTTTAAATTAGGTTTCAGTTATTGAGATATTCTCTAAATTAAGAAATTGATGAGTGAATTTTTCCACAGATAAAAAAGTGCTGGAAGCCTTCAGATCATGTCTGGCTTTCCTTGTTCTTTGTGATATGGAGAGTCTATTTATTATTAGGGCTTATCACATTCTCCTTCTTCCCTTCCTTCCTCCCTCCTTCCCTCCTTTCTCCCTGCCCTGCCCTTCCCTTCCCTCCTTCCTCCCTTCTTTCCTTCCTTCCTACCTTCCTCTCTCTTTCTTTCCCCCTCCCTCTCTCTCTCTTTCTCTCTTTCTTTCATATAGCCTAATGGATCTTCCCGTAAAGATACTATGCAGACTAGAGACCATATATTTTTTAAATATTTGGTTGAGTATGTTTTGTTTACACAACCTCAGTTTTAAAATGCTGTGGTCAGGGCCCCTGGCTGGCTCAGTCGGAAGGACATGTGACTCTTGATCTTGGGGGTGTAAGTTCAAGCCCCATGTTGGATGTAGAGATTGCTTACAAATAAAATCTTTAAAAAATGAAATAAAATAAAATAAAATAAAATAAAATAAAATAAAATAAAATGCTGTGGTAAATATGCCACTGACAAAGGTAATAGATCTTCCCTAAAACAGATTTTCCTAAAACAGATTTTTGCTAAAATACAAGTATTCCTTGCAGTTTGTTTTGTTAATTTTAAGGTCATGTTTGAGTGATTAATAGGATGACTATCTTGCTCTAGGTGTAAAACCTGCCACTTTCAAGGCCAACTTGATCGATGGTTTTATTTACAGATGCAGGTTTCCAGAGCCAGACAATATCAACTACAATATTACCTGTATTATGTCATCTACAGTTTTTGCCTAAATATTTTCATAAATAAATGAATCTACCTATATAAGTCAAGTAAAGTTTCATAAATTTATGCCTATTAGCAAAAATAAAGTTGTCGCTTTGAATTTTGATAACATAATAAAGATAGGCACAATCAAGATCATTCTTTATTCTAATGATACTCAGCTTTATAAGTAAACATTTTTATATAAGTTTATTTATTCATTTTTGAGAGAGAGCAGGGAAAGGCAAAGAGAGAGAGAGGAGAGAGAATCCCAAGCCAAATCTGTGCTGTCAGCGCAGAGCCCCACACAGGGCTTGATCTCATGAACTGTGAGATCATGACCTGAGCCGAGATCAAGAGCCAGATGCTTAACCAACTGAGCCACCCAGGCACCCATATAAGTAAACTTAATCAAAGGTTTCTATAGCTGTTAACTCTGAAGTTATTATCATCTTGATTTTTGTGTGGCAGCTACAGTTGGTTACTATTTTTAAAGAAGTTATTTTAGAGCAGTTTTAGGGTCACAACAAAATTCAGAAGAAGGTACAGAGATTTCCTATATACCCCCAGCCTCCCCCATTATCAACATCCCCCACCAGAGTGGTACATTGATTATAATTGATGGACCTGTATAAATATATCATATTCACCCAAAGTTTATAGTTTACCTTAGGGTTTGCTCATAGTGTTGTACATGCTGTGGGTTTGGGCAAATCTATGACGACATGTATCCATCATTATGGAATCATACAGTATTTTTGCTGCCCTAAAAATCCTCTGTACTCTGCCTATTCATCCTTAGCCCTATCCTCCAACCCTTAGAACCACTGATTTTATTTTATTTTTTTAGTGTTTCTGTAGGTTTTTCTTTTCCAGAATGTCATATAGTTAGAATCATACAGTATGTATATAGCCTTTTCATATTGGCTTCTTTCACTTGGTAATATGCATTTAAGTTTCCTCTATTTCTTTTTGTGGCTTGAAAGCTCATTTCTTTTCAACATTGAGTATTATTCCATTGTCTGGAGGTATCACAGTTTATTTGTCCATTCACTTACTGGGTATATCTCGGTTGCTTTCAAGTTTGAGCAATTATGAATAAGGCTGCTATAAATATCCATGTGCAGGTTTTTGTGTAGACATAAGTTTTCAACTCCTGTGGGTAAATACCAAGGAGTGAGATTGTTGGATTGTATGGTAAGAGTATGTTTAGTTTTGTGAGAAATAGCCAAACTGTCTTCCAAAGTGACTGTGCCATTTTGCATTCCCACCGGCAACGTATGGGAGTTCCTGTTGCCCCACACCCTTCCACATCTGGTGTTGTCAGTATTCTGGATTTTCATCATTCTAATAAGTGTGTAATAGTATGTTATTGTTTTAATTTGCAATTCCTAATGACATACGATGTGGAACATCTTTTCATACGTTTATTTGCCATTTGTGTATCTTCTTTGGTCCGGGTGGCTGTTAAGGTCCTTGACTCATTTTTGTTTTTTTTCTTAAAGCCAGGTTGTTTGTGTTCTTATTGTTGACTTTTAAGAGTTTAATTGATTAGTTTTATCACTATTATGAGGATATATTTATAACTTATACCCATCAAAACCAAACTCCAACACATTTACACTCTACAACGAATGAAAACGTTATTATCAATGATAAGATCTTGTTATTCTGCCTTGTTACTCAGAAGCTGGAATAAATGAATGGAGATTTCCTTTGGCCTCTTAGAATACGTAAGTTTTTATCATAATATGACTTTAAATACTAGAAGCTGGTAACAGAACAGTTCTTGAAGTCGAGCACAAGCGTAAGACTCCATTTTCTTGGGGGACTTACAAAAAGAATAACTGGTTTTTGTAAAGTGAATGTGACAAGCCAGTTTTGCAGGAATGGCTTGTTGTCAGTGTTTTTTTCCATCACTTTTATTTAGACTATAAGTCATAGACAATTCAACATATTTTCTTAAGACTGTAAATGGGAAGAAAACTGAAATAACATGATGATGCTTGATGATTCTACTACATTAGCAAAGTAGGCGTTGCCTAAATAAAGTACAGATTTTTCAACACCACTGTGTAGAAAGTCCAGAGAGTATTTTTCTCCATTTAGAAGTTTTATCTGTACCAGTGAAATGTTAACATGATTCATGAAAAAGGCAAAACTGATCAGCCAGAAAGGTGCATTTGCCTACGTTGAGGAAACGCGAGAAAAAAGATGGTAGCAAAGCAGGAAGAAGGAAGTAGAAGAAGAAACGAAACAAAACAAACCTACAGTAAGTCTCTACGGCTTTACCCACTACCAAAGACCAGAGTGGACTTGTTTCAATTTACAGCTGTATCTGTAAGAACTTGTTTGCTCTTTTCCTTCTCTCACCGTCTCTGATCCTGCAGGTAGAAGAAAAGCCAGGAGCAAATGGAGAAGGAGAGTGAAAGCACAAGGGGAAGGAAGAAAACCCGACCAAACACCCTTACCTGCTGCTAGTGTCTGCCGTGGCAGGCCTAAGGCAGAGGAGAGATGCCATCACTCAAACGCATATCGAATATTTTGAGTATTGCACTACGTTGACCATTTAAATTATTGAGCTGAACTCTTTTGTGAATAGAAGTAAACGTGTTGCTTTTCATTACCTAAAAACAACGGGACGCGTTATGGATGTTGGCTTCAATTTCGTCTAGTTAGCAAGAAAAAAAATCTACCCACATGAAATTAAGTTTTAAGAGATTGTGAGTGGGAGAGATGAAAACAACGTTGCCTTATCATTTATTCCATGATCATGCTTATTCAACCAAATCACCCCACTTATCACCAGCATCAATTAAAGAATATGGATACGTCCCCCTCGTGTGTCAACTAAAAATATCAGTTTATATGAAATGGAAAATAATTACATAAATCCTTACATGTTCCAGGCAACAAATATAATTTACTTACTATTTTTTTCAACAAAAATTGCAAATTAAAATGCCTACTGGGTTCTTTTAAAATGGGAAAAATGTTTCATTAATAGTAATGTACTATTTTTTACAAACCAACAATTCTATTTTGTCTACAGATAAGGTTGTTGCAAAATTATTTGTCAAGAGTTTTTATGACAGTATGTTTAGACAATGAAGGAGAGGGCGTAATATCTCATTCCTAAAGATCCATCGCTACTCGATGCTTATGTTTGTGGTGATGTTTTCTTTCAAATTTCCATTTGGGAACTGTACATCTGAAATACGTTCTACTTAGACGTAATGCTTGTAACATGGGTTTTATGAGAGTCTTAACATCTTAAATGCTGCTGAAAGATCCATCCCTACTTTCAACCCCGCATTTCTCACGAATCAGGCTGCTGTTGACATCAGCCATTAGTGATTTTCAGGCTGTCGCGTCAAGGTCACATCATCCCCATGTGTCAGCCTGTGAGCAAAGCATCTTTAGTAATAATAATAATAATAATAATAATAATAATAATAATGGCAAGATTAAAAAAATGAAGAATCACTTGAAAAAAAAACTTATAGTACAATTCTATTGCTTGGATAATTCTGGAAAGACTCTCAAATTACATTTTCATGCCAGTTTAAATTCTATTAATGATAAATAAAAAACTAAATTCTATTAATGATAAATACAAAAAAAACTTTCAAAACTTTATTTCATATCATTTTCTCAAACTGTAAAATCAAGATGAGTCTCTGAACCATTTTCTGTGTATTTATAACTGTCTCTATTTACTGAAGATGAAAGGTCTCATATGCATTTTCTCCTCACTTCTCCCATCTTTGGACCACCAAATTCTTGATATTTGTAAATACAATGCATGGTTATAGGGTCACGATTGTTTTAAGGTCTGTAAAAATACATACAAATGTATTCTTCTTTTAGATATATTTTGAGATTTTCACATTTCCATTTACCCCCACCCCCATTTGTTTGCTTCATTGTTAGTCAATTAAAAACTCCTGCATTATTATTTTATGACGCATAGATTAAACATCATCTAATCCTTGCATTTGAGAACCTTTAATGTGGCCTTCAAACATTACTTGGCTGTGTGTGTGCAGGACATTTATGCAGAGAAATGAACACAGAGATAGATGGGCAGATAGAAATGTTTTTATAAATATGGTACTATATCAAAATACTGCTCTTAAATAAAATGTTATGTCTCTTTTTACCTGAATTTAACACAATAAAATGGCATATGTAAAAATTGAAGAAATTACTACTTTTAATAAGTATTTTTAATCACAAGACTTTCTTTCCTTCTCTCTTTCTCTCTCTTTCTCTCTCTATTTTTAGAGAGAGTGTGTGTGTGAGCTGGAGACGGACAGAGGGAGAGAGAATCCCAAGCAGGCTCCACACTGTCAGTGCAGAGCCCAACTCGGGGCTCAGTCTCACAAACAGTGAGATCATGACCTGAGCCGAAATCAAGAGTCAGATGTTTAACCCACTGAGCCACCCAGGCACCACAAGACTTTATTTCTTAAAATATTCTTTTAAGCCTAAGAAAAAATATTGTGAGAAACTTAAGAAGTAGGGTCTGGATATCTCAGTCAGTTATGCACCCAGCTCTTGATTTCAGCTTAGCTCGTGATCTCAGGATCATGAGATCAAGCCGTGCTCTGGGCTCTGCACTGGGCATGCTTGAGAGTCTCCCTTTCCCCCTGCCTCTCTCCCTTACTCACATAAGCATTCTCTTTCTCTCTTTCAAAACAAATAAAGAAAAGGAATGATAATTAGGTTTACCTACTATTCCATGAAAAAATTGTAAGCCAACTATTACATATGTTTTATGCCATTTTTTAGTGACTCTTCAAATTTAATCAATACCTATCTATAAGTTGACTTTGAATTACCTCTTTAAGAGCTCATCTTGGTACATTTTAAATAGATTTAAAATATTGCTTGCTAACTCAAGACTTAGCTCCCTGTATTGAAGAAGAAAATGCAAACTAGAAAATAGGACAACCAGGTTGGAAATAAAGGACAAAGAAAGCAATCAGTGTTGACTAATGATCAGCTTAGTTATATAACATATACTAAAACACAGGATAATTCAGGATGATTTCTTTTGAAGGTCTGCAAGCAGAAAAGTCAATTTTCTTAGACAAATCTGTCAAAAAAAGAGCTTTCATGTCTAAATGAAAGTAGATAAGAATTGTTTTTACTTGTAAATTGCTGTAGATATTTCAGAGAGGTAGAAAAATATACATTAATTTTATCAGCTTTCTAAATGATGAGTAAAAACTATTGAATGAATGCAATTTTAGTTGCAAATCATTAGTTGGGATTTACAAATCCCAACTTAGTTTACAAATCCCCCTTTAGTTTACAAATCTTTGATTTACTGTAAATCTCTTTTGTTGATATTTATGTATTATAACTTATGTATTTTGTTATAAACTTCTTTTATTTTGAAATCTTTGAAACCGTACCTAGGGAAAAGGATGACGAGTTAGAAAGAAAGGAAAGAGAGAGAGCGTAACAGGAGAGAAGGAGAGAAGAATATGGAATTGTGGCAAAAGGGCAGAGACAAGAAGGAAAAGAAAGGACACATCCTCAGAAGGAAAGACTAGAGAAAACAGGCATCATGCGCCAATCCAACCTGCTTTTCCCAGCGTTAGCTGTTTCTTCTGTGACCCGTAGATATTTTCTAGCGCTAGTGTGCAGACTTTACAGGTTTCAGCCATTTTTCTCTGCTGAACTCGCTTTCAACTTGCTCCTGTGCAGCCTTGTGCTGGCAGAGTGACAATACAAGGGCTCCCTCAGTCTCAAAGCTTCCAGCCTTTCTATTGCTGGGCTTCCGGTCTAATTACATTATCTGTCATATGGTTGCACCAGCATACGTCGGGGAACAAAGTCCTTCTCTGTCTTTGTTACCCATTTTGTTGCCTTTGAAGTAAATCGAAAATTTAGTTAACTGTAAATCAATAACCCGTGCCTCTTTTCTCAGGACTAAACATTTCTGTTCCCATTTCTTCAGTGCTGTTAGGTCTGCTTCCCAACCCTGCCACCTCAGAGATTCTTAAAAGGTGCCTAGTACACAATATCCAGGTATCCAATTAACATTCATTGTCTTTGTAATGTCCAGAACGTCTCAACCTTGGTTGCCTTTTAGAGATTCTGCTTGAAGGGACCATCCCATTTTCCAACATATGTTTAGAATATTGGAGGGATACTGTAACAATGAAAAAAAAACCCATTTTTTTAAGTTTATTTATTTGAGAGAGAGACAGCACAAGTGGGGGAGGAGCAGAGAGAGAGAGGGAGAGAGAGAATCCCAAGCAGGCTCCGGGTTGACAGCATAGAGCTTGACACAGGGCTTGAACCCATGAAACCGTGAGGTCATGACCTGAGCCAAAACCAAGAGTCAGACACTTAACTGATTGAGCTGCCTAGGCGCCCCAAGATACCGTAGCAAAGCCTTCATACATGTGCACTGTTCACAATGAAATGTAATCGCCATCAAAGAGCTTATAATGTATTTGGCAAAGTATGATATAGATTCACAGGAAAGTATAATAATCGCATGCCAGTATAAGAAAAAAGAGATAAATGCTACAATATATAACATTATGGGAGATATATTTCTTAAAGTGGAATTTTTCTCTCGCGTTTCCAAACTGTGGCGAGGGTGCTGATACTGCTGTTCTATTTGCCTTGGAATAATCGAGTGGTGTTTTCATCGTATCTCCATCCAGTTCACCTGGTTGGCCTCTGCAAAAGCCAATGGATTGCAGTGGAGGGAGGTAGACTGTAATAAAATGAGCCAAATAAAATGAGTCCCACCCAATTTCTGTTTGGGTGGGACTGGAGATTTAATAAAGACTTCCTACAGTCTCGAGTGGTTGATGTGGCACATCATAAAGTGGAGAGAGAAAACCAACATTCGTTTCTGATGATTAATTTAACCTTTGATTTGTTTGTTGGACATCTTTGCTAGGCACATGGAATCCAGGGTGGCATGGTTCATGGCACTAGGAAGCCCATGGGACAGTGGGGGAGGGGAACGCAGAAATGAACATGTCATTGTATCAACTTTTCATGCTCTGTGTTTTCCAAAAGAGAGCATAAAACGTCAAAACATATTTATGATATTCATACACACCTGTACTGTACAGATCTCTTAATAGGTGGCCCACTCAGTTATCAAGTATTCAGGAAAGAAGCTTGTTTTGGCCCAAATCCTGGGTATCCACAATCCTATAAGGCACAGTCCCTGCTCTCAGAATGCTCCAAAGGAGAAAAGAAAGTAGGGCATTACTCTAGTCCATTTGGGATGTTATAAAAAATATCATAGATGGAGTGGTTTCTAAAAAACAGAAATTTATTTCTCACTGTTTTGAAGGCTGGAAGGCCAAACAAAGTTAGGGCATTGAGAGGTTTGTTGTCTGGTGAAAGCCTGCTTCCTGGTTCATAGAAGGTGTCTTTTCTCTATGTCCTCACGTGGCAGAAGGAGGAAGGGAGCTCTCTGGGGCCTCTTCTGTAAAGGCGCTGATTCCATTCATCAGGATTCTGCCCTCAGGACTTAATCACCTCTGAAAGGCCCTACCTCCAAATACCATCACATTGGACTCTGTTTCAACATATGAAGTTGGGTTGGGGGCATAAACATTCAGTCCATAGCAAACAAACTGTTGAACAATGTGTCTGGAGTGTTATATAACCTTGGGCACTTTTTTTCCCCTCTGCAAACTGAAGTATCTTAATAGCTTTCTGTGGGAATTAAGTAAGTTTATGTACATAAAGCAGTGTGTTTCGTTTATCTTGTAGCAAAGCAGGTAAGAAATAGGAGCTGTTATTATTTTCAATGGGTATGTATAGGATGTTCCAGGAGCACCAAAGGGGGAAACTTGTAAAGCAGTTGTCGGGAGACCGTAGAATACTGCAAGGAAGAAAAAACAGTTGCTTGTAGAAGGTTGCTTTACCAATGAGGACAATGATGGTAGGTAGAGGCAGCCTGTGTATGGTGCGGGGGTGGGGGGGTTGAAGAAGCAAGGACACAGGGCATGTTAGAGGACTCACAGGCCAATGTGGCTGGCTTTGAAGATGGAGGAGTGAGGCTTGAACCCAGGAATTCGGGCAGCCTCTAGAAGGTAGGAAAGGCAAGGAAGTGGATTCTCCTTTAGCCCTCAGAAAAGAATGTAGGGAGCCCTGCTAACACTTTGATCTTAGCCCAGTGAGACACGTTTTGGACTTTGACCTCCCGGACTGTGCTGTCTTAAGCCATGAAATTTGTGATAATATGCTAACGTAGCCATAGAAAACAAACACACACCTCATTGGCCAGAGTTTCTTCAAATACCCTTGCCTAAACTCACTGTCAAGGGGAATGAGACTTCATAAATAGGTTGAGGCAATCACTAAGCATAGGGTCCCCTGATTCCTGAAAAAAAGGGAAGGGCTACCGAAAAGATGATAAACTTTGTCAGAGGCAGGTAAGGATGGAAAAGTATACATTAGCTTTGATAATCTAAAGACCAGCAGTAATCTAGAGAGAGGAAATTCAGCTGGTGGTAAGAAATTGGTAGAAAATTGCCTGTGTGGCTCAGTCGGTAGAACATGCAACTCTCGGTGTTAGGGTTGTGAGTTCAAGCCCCATGCTGGGTGTGGAACCTACTTAAAAAATAAATTAAAAAAGGGTTGCCTGGGTGGCTCAGTCACTTAAGTGACTGACTTTTGATTTCAGCTCAGGTCATGATCTCAGGGTTCTGAGATTGAGCCCCATGTTGGGCTCTGTGCTGAGTGTGAAACCTGTTTGGAATTCTCTTTCTCTCTCTCTTTCTCTCTCTCTCTCCCTCCCTCCCTCCCTCCCTCCCTCCCTCCCTCCCTCCGTCCCTCCCTTGCTCATGCACCTTCTCTTTTTCTCTAAAAATAAATTAAAAACTATTTTAAAGTTATTTGTACTTAAATGAAAGGCAATATAAAAAAATCTATCTATCGGAGCACCTGGGTGGCTCAGTCAGGGAAGCATCTGACTCTTGATTTCAGCTCAGGTCATGGTCTCATGGTCATGAGACTGAGCCCCGAATCAGGCTCTACACTTGTCTGGAGCCTGTTTGGGGTTCTCTCTCTTCCTCTCTCTCTGCTCTTCCTCTGCCTGTGCATGCACACTCTCTCAAAATAAATAAATAAACATTAAAAAAAAATCTGTCTGATGACTTACCTGTTGTCCATCTATATAGAAGTCAAACTTTTTGTTTGTTTGTTTTATTTCAATATGGATAATAGTTGAACTGTGTTTTTTTTTTATTTGTTTGTTTTGTTTGTTTGTTTTTGTAGAAGGGGACAGAGCCAGATGGGAAGAAAAGCAAGAGAGGTAGAAGGTGAAAGAGAGGGACTGATTGAGGATAAAATTCCCTTAATACATTCTATTAGATCAAATATCTAATATATTTATTAGATCAAAGACATTCTACTAGATCTATTAGATCATCCTATTTAGATCAATATTTTTGCTGTAAGAATATACTCTTACGGGAAATCTGTAAAAGGGCAAGCCATCATTTTAGAGTGTAAATAACAATCTCCTAACTCCCCTACCTTATAAGTTCTGATTTTCCTATGATAGTCATTCAAAAGCCATGAGTAGCTGCAGTCCAGGATTAATTTCTTTATGGCTCCACTGGTACATGGCATCATCTCAGTGAAAGCTATGGTTGAGAAGTCTTGAACTATAGGATCTGCTAGACTCTCTGCCGGTTTACTAAGTACAGCTTGAAACTTCATGAAGGAACGCTCCTGAGATTTCCTGCCCGGGACGTCTTCTATTTGGAATCTCCCTTAGTAAGATATTTTGGTGTTTCAGAAACTCAACCTCTTGGATACACTTTACGAGGCATTGACCGTCTCTCTGGGATGGGAATAGAAGGACAATTCGACTGGGCAACCTGAGTGGTCTCTTGCAATTCTGCACCCATGAGTCTGTGAATGCTGTTCTTTAGCAACGTTGTAAACCAGGTTTTTGAGTTTAACTTTCCTTTCAAATTATACGAGGCAGATTTGCCATGGTGTGTTGTTCCATGTTCATTTACTAAAATAACCACGGGGTGAGGGGTGGGGAACAGATGCCCATATGTGGTGATGCATAAAAACTCCCTGCTATGGAGAAGATTGAAAGAAAGTAAATAATCAGTGGCAGCAGGAAGTCTATGGATTGCACAGCAACTCTACAATGTTTCTCTTACCATCAGCTCTTTTCCCGAAAGTCCAAAGGTCCTTTTCAAAACCATTTTCTCTATTGTCACATCTCCTTGCCTCCTAGTCAGGTTTTCTCACCAATTGACTTGCTTTCCTATTTTACAGAGACTAGAGAGTTCCAAAAAGTGAGCTACTCAAATGTCCTCCTAGACATTAGAACTTGACCTCCCCTCCCATTTTTTTTCCTCTCCTTCTCTCTCATGATACAATTTAAGGGTGTATTAATCATGTTTTTTTTTTAAATTTTCTGTTTATTATGACGTTTTGACATCCTTAGAGAACCTTTCTGGCTGGAGAGAGACTGCCCCTCCGGGAGCTGGCCAATTCTTAGAGGTAGCAAAGGACTCAGCTGGGAGATGCCTTATTCGAAGTAACCAACCCAGAGCCATATTTCTGCTACTTGTCCTGTATACTTGAGACAGTATTCCTCTGGCTCAGTCATCCCAGGGCCAGGTACAAAGCAACTGAACACCACCCTTAAAGCCCAAAGCCCGCTGGCATTATTCAGACTAGCCAACCCTAACGAAGTACTTACTCTGCCTACCTTACCTTTCCTTACAGAAACCTCAAATAAAGGCTGTGGCCTAAGTGCTACCCACACTCCTGTCATCTGCCTCCTGACTAAAACCTGGTGTCCTTCTGGTGGCCCTGCCTGCATTGTGCTTCCTGATTTGGGGGGAACTGTAACATTAACCTTTACTTTCATTCAATAGCCTTGACCTTGCGTGTCGTCCCCCAGTCGCCTTTGTAAATTACGACCTAGGTGCACAACAAAGGTATCTATTCCCACTCTAATGGTAATCCCTCTACCTGTCCTCTGGGTCCCATATTTTGCTGCCTATTCAGGATAATTTGATTGCTCCCTCTCTTATATTTTCAATCTTGCCTCCTCTATTACTGGTCCCTCCCTATAAACCTAAACTGGAACAAAATCAGCAACAGCTACAAAGCATCATAAAAACATCCCAGCAGCAGCAAAGCATCACTGTAATTGCAAGCAGCATCAGGAACTCTCTCTGGTTCTTTTTTGTTTCACACTGTATTTTCTGAGAAGTTTGAGAAGTTTCTACAGTAGCTGCTTGCATTGGCTCCTTCTCTCCAGACCTTGTAACCTGGCTTCTGCCTGCTCACTCCATGTCAACAATGGCTGCTGAGTTCTGTAGATAATGTCATTCCTTTTCTCGCATGGCCTCTCCCCCACAAGCAAGCTGCATTTCCTCTGCCCATCTCTTCAGTGTTGGTGTTACTCATCATGTTGCCCAAGCCCCTCCTCTTTTCTCACTGGGATGCCCTCCCAGGATGTTCTCCAATCCCACAGCTTTAATGAGCATCTATATGTTGATGACGTGCTAAGGATTCAATTGCATGATGATATGCTAACACCACGCTGATGATATGATGGTAGTATGCTGGTACTGCTGATGATTCCCTCCTGGACAATAGATTTCTATATCAATCGTGTTATGTCTAAAACTGAAATCAGTCAACTTGACCGACCTAAAGGATGCCCAGATCGTAACGGTACATGGTAAACACTATTCCTGGGTATGTTTGTGAGGATGTTTCTAGGAGAAAATAGCACTTGATTCAGTGGATGGAGTAAAGAAGTTCCACTCTCACCAATGTGGGTGGGTACCATCCAGTTCATTGGGGGCTCGAGGGTAGAGCAAATTCTCTGTCCTTGAGCTGGGATGTCCATCTTCTGACAGACATCAGAGCTCCTGGTTCTCAGCCCTCAGACTCCAGCATTTAACACTAAAGGCCCCTGGTTCTTAGCCCTTTGGACTCACACTGAATTATACAACCAGCTTTCATGGGTCTCTAGTTTGTAGACAACAGATTGCGGGACTTCTCAGCCTCCATAAACACATGATCCGATTCCTATAATAAATCTCCTTGATTCTGTTTCTTTGGACAACGCTGACTGATGTACAAACCTTCTTTTCTTATGTTTTCTGTCTCCGTGCAAACCAGTATCCATCTAGTTTCCTGAACTAGAAAACAAGTGAGCATACTTGATTTTTCCCTCTCTCTTACCACCGCATGTGTAGCAAATTGATTCATTCTACTACCTCGGTGTTTCCTTAACTCATTCATTTCTGTCCATCTGACATGACTCCCTAGTTGTTTTCACCATAATCTCTTACCCGGCTGACATCATGTGCTCGGTGCCAGGCATCAAGTGTCGTCCCCTTCCATAGATGACCCTCTGCTGCAGACAGCATGGCCACCCTCCTGCTTAGATCCTCCTATGGTGTTTCATTGTTCTTATCATAAAGTCAGACCTTCAGCTGGCTTTGTAAGATACTTTTAGGTATGACTCCTGACCGTCTCTTATCTCCTGCTTCTGACCCGGTGTGAAACATGCCTCTTTATTGACACAGTTTTCTTTCACTAGAGCTTTGGATCTTGGCCTTCTTGTTCTCTGTTCTCCTTGAACTTGCAAAATAATTGGGCAAATTCTATCCATGTTTAGATTTTAGCTTTCATGCTACTTCTTCTGGTAAACTTTTCCTGATTGCTCCCCTCCTACCGTGTGAAGCATTTCTGTTCTTCATGGTGTTGCAGGTTAGGTTCTCCGGAAGCAAATGTTGAGATGGAGATGGGGGTGTGAGTTGTTTATTAAGGATCGGCTTCAGTGACGGGAAAGGAACAGGGAGCAGGATGGAGCAAAGGAAGGAGTCAAATGACAATGTAGACTTGATAAAGCCTCGGCCAGTCTGGCAGGATGTTCCGAATGAGTTTCGCCAATTGTCTCTTTGGGGCTGAAATGGCCCAGGCTTCTCCTCTCCAACCTGTTCCCTCACTGGTTACAGGCTACCTCAGGACAGAGGTGACCGTAGGTGAGGCAGCTCTTGTCAGTTGAGGCAGAGCCTGAAGTTGCTGACTACCAGAGCAGGGACAGCTGTCTCCTGAACATATTCCCCACTGCTGGTAGCACGCCCCTCATTGAACCAGAGCAGCTCTATCATTGTTTGCACTGCTTACACTTTATCACTGCACCAGTATGCCCCTTCTTTCTTGCTTTTCAATTATCAGACTCATCTACTTTCTGTAAGCTTCATGGGCAAACCCAGCATTTTTGTCTTGCTTCACCGTTGTGTTCTCAGTGTGTAGCATAGGCTTGATATACAGTAACACTCCATAAATATTTGTTGAATAAGTGGATTGGGGGATCTATTAATATTTTTTCTCCTGATGATTGCTGAAGACGTCCTTAAATTTCAGCTCTGTTACTTGCCTTGATTTAGAGCCATCCAGATATTCTAGTGATAACACAATAAAAATCAGCAAATTGAGAGCAATATTCCCATTCATTCCTGGGGAAGTGTTCGAGAAGTAGGAAATTTCTGCAAAACCGAACGGTAGTTGATAGTAGTAAGGATCTACAGGCAAGGAGAATTTATTCCAGACAGAAAATACTTTAGGTAGCTTTCCATGTTTCCTTCTGAAGACGTACCTGTTCTCTTAATTAGTATAATTTCATGAGACAGGAAAAATTTGGGGGTGCCAAAACCACTTGACACCCTTTACTTTTTTTATTATCACTCATTATCCTGACTGATGAAATTGTAGGAACATGTGCGAAGAAGAGGAAACAGCATGAAACAGATCGCGAAATGGCAGCCTAGGGGCACATGCAAATGTGTTTTATTTTGCAGGTTTGAAAACGTTGCTGCCAACATTTAAAAACTGACAATTTCACATAATTCAGATTCCAGCTTCTTTTGAAAAAAATAAATAAATCTGGCAGCCTTGGGTACAACCTTGGGTACAACCAAGAATTGGTTGGGGCCAAAGTTGTAGCCATAGCTTCTTTCGATAGGACTTAAGAGCACCATTGTGCTACAATTCCCACCTCTCTGTATTATTTACAAATCTAACTTTCGTCACTGGAGTTACTTGCAGGTGCTTATAGGTACTTAACTTCGGATGGTTGCTGATGACAACAGTTTTCAGAGATGAGTGTCTTGGGGACAGGCTTCAACGGAGGCAATGCCACGGAGTAGGAGTCAGTGGCAAACCTATTAAGTTGACCCTATTAAGTCAACCCTATTGACTTGACTACTTAACCCTGTTGAGTGACTGGGTACACAGGAGACATGTTTTTATTTTTATTTATTTCTTTGTGGAATAAATCTCACTTTTTATTTTTTGTTGAGTTTTTAAATTTTAATTCCAGTATAGGTCACATATTTTTATTTTTTGTTGAGTTTTTAAATTTCAATTCCAGTATAGGTCACATACAGTGTTGTATTAGGGGAGGTTTGCTTTTAATTTTTTTTTTAACGTTTATTTATTTTTGGGACAGAGCATGAACCGGGGAGGGGCAGAGAGAGAGGGAGACACAGAATCCGAAGCAGGCTCCGGGCTCTGACCTGTCAGCACAGAGCCCGACATGGGGCTCGAACTCACAGACCGTGAGATCATGACCTGAGCTGAAGTCGGCCGCTTAATCGACTGAGCCACCCAGGCACCCAGGCACCCCAGGGGAGGTTTGCTTTAAAATAGTCATGAGCAGCTTCACTGAAAGTCACTTCCTTTTAAACAATTACTCTACTGATTATTCACTGATCACTGAGTGAAATGGTCATTTTCTGACGAAGGATTCTGTATTCATTTTATTGGCACATGACTATAATGATTAAGAGCCTTGTAGTAAGTTAGTCGGTACAATTTGAGAACCCTATAAGGATTCTTATTCCTGCCTACGTAGGTTTTAAAGCATACCACTCTATAGGAACTTTCGATTCCATTTAAGAACTTTTTGGTTCACTTGACACTACAGCCTTGGGCAATTCAGTACCTTCTGATAACCAAGTGTGATTGGCAGCTCTCACATGTACTCTTACTTCAGGGTTTCTCTTAATCCTTGTCTATGGAAACTTCACGAATATCACTGCCCATATTCAGAAGTGAAATACCCAGTCTGTGTTAGATTTTATCTAGTGTCAACCATATCTCTTCCCTTTCCTGTTAAAGTGAACTGAATTTCACTGTGCCGGGGAATCCACTTTGTTTAGAAGCAAACTTATATCTCATGTGAAAGTCATGATTCAAAAAAATATTTTGGTAATTTTTTCGGGCTCCTGTCTAAGTCTATACTGACCTGTACTTTGCCCAGCCTACACAAATAGCTAAACAAAAGGCTGATGTTTTGAAAGGAAACAAACTTACTTCTGTCACTAACTGATAAAAACTTTCATCAGAGAGTATAACTTACATAGATACCCCCATTATTCATATGTAAAATATCTATGGCAAACATTTAAATCAGCATTTGACATCTTTTTCTTTTTTTTTTTAATATATATATATATGAAATTTATTGACAAATTGGTTTCCATACAACACCCAGTGCTCATCCCAAAAGGTGCCCTCCTCAATACCCATCACCCACCCTCCCCTCCCTCCCACCCCCCATCAACCCTCAGTTTGTTCTCAGTTTTTAACAGTCTCTTATGCTTTGGCTCTCTCCCACTCTAACCTCTTTTTTTTTTTTTTTTTCCTTCCCCTCCCCCCATGGGTTCCTGTTAAGTTTCTCAGGATCCACATAAGAGTGAAACCATATGGTATCTGTCTTTCTCTGTATGGCTTATTTCACTTAGCATCACACTCTCCAGTTCCATCCACGTTGCTACAAAAGGCCATATTTCATTTTTTCTCATTGCCACGTAGTATTCCATTGTGTATATAAACCACAATTTCTTTATCCATTCATCAGTTGATGGACATTTAGGCTCTTTCCATAATTTGGCTATTGTTGAGAGTGCTGCTATGAACATTGGGGTACAAGTGCCCCTATGCATCCGTACTCCTGTATCCCTTGGATAAATTCCTAGCAGTGCTATTGCTGGGTCATAGGGTAGGTCTATTTTTAATTTTCTGAGGAACCTCCACACTGCTTTCCAGAGCGGCTGCACCAATTTGCATTCCCACCAACAGTGCAAGAGGGTTCCCGTTTCTCCACATCCTCTCCAGCATCTATAGTCTCCTGATTTGTTCATTTTGGCCACTCTGACTGGCGTGAGTTGACATCTTTTTCCAAGGTGCTTCTTAATGCCTTTGTTTATACTGAATTGGGCATTTGGGGGCATTCAGTGTAAAACCTGAAATCACATCTGGGAAGGTAAGTCTTCTGTGAAAAGTGTCCCTCTATATGTCAAAGTAAATTAGAAACCCATTTCTATCTTGAAATAGTTATTTATATAATATTCACCTCCATTAGGATGGCTAATTCAATGCTCGCATTGGAAATTGATAAGTTATCATGTGCTTATTTAAGTCAGAATGCAGCACTTGGAGCTAAAGTTGGCTAAGACATAGATAATTGTGCAACTGATGGTGGCACATAACGGGCAGTAATATTTTTAGTGAAACAGGGAAAAGAAAAGTTATGTAGAAATTAGACATAAGACTCTACAGAAGTAGCCTATACAGAAGCTGCATCTTGCATTCTGGGATGCCCTTCTGGTTTCTTAGATTTCTTTCTTTTTTTAATGTTTATTTATTTTTGAGAGAGAGAGAAAGAGAGAGAGAGAGAGTACAAGAGAGCATGGGGGAGGGGCAGAGAGAGAGGGAGAGAGAGAATCCCAAGCAGTCTCTGTGTTGACAGTGCAGAGCTCGACGCAGGGCTTGATCCCACAAACTATGAGATCATGACCTGAACTGAAATCAACAGTCAGACGCTAAACAGACTGAACCACCCAGGTGCCCTTGGTTTCTTAGGTTTCATTTGACATTGATTCTCTTCAGTTCTTCACTTGAGAATGAATTCAAATAAAAATGCAGAGCCATGGAACAGAAGAAGAAAGCCGTAGCAATGTCTACATCAAATAGTTCTGTCTGCTCTAGAATTTCCTTCGGATATTTCCTTTAAAACATTTAAGATCATCTCAGAAGGATTAAGCTATTTAATTTCTCAACAGCAAGTGGTGGGACAAAGTAATAGATATTCCATTACAATTTACTCTTGGTTTTCATGTGTTGCTTACATACTGTCATCCTCAAAGTTTTCTTGTTCCTAACGGCCCTTGAAAACTGCAAAGCCTGTGATGCTTTACAATATGTTCATAAATTGATTGACATCCTCCCATAAGAAGGGCCTAACTTGGCACAAAAACAGACACGCAGACCAATGGAATAGAATAGAAACCCCAGAACTAGACCCACAAACGTATGGCCAACTCATCTTTGACAAAGCAGGAAAGAACATCCAATGGAAAAAAGACAGCCTCTTTAACAAATGGTGCTGGGAGAACTGGACAGCAACATGCAGAAGGTTGAAACTAGACCACTTTCTCACACCATTTACAAAAATAAACTCAAAATGGATAAAGGACCTAAATGTGAGACAGGAAACCATCAAAACCTTAGAGGAGTGGGGCGCCTGGGTGGCGCAGTCGGTTAAGCGTCCAACTTCAGCCAGGTCACGATCTCGCGGTCCGGGAGTACGAGCCCCGCATCGGGCTCTGGGCTGATGGCTCAGAGCCTGGAGCCTGTTTCCAATTCTGTGTCTCCCTCTCTCTCTGCCCCTCCCCCGTTCATGCTCTGTCTCTCTGTCCCAAAAATAAATAAACGTTGAAAAAAAAATTAAAAAAAAAAAAAAAACAAAAAAAAACCTTAGAGGAGAAAGCAGGAAAAGACCTCTCTGACCTCAGCCGTAGCAATCTCTTACTCGACACATCCCCAAAGGCAAGGGAATTAAAAGCAAAAGTGAATTACTGGGACCTTATGAAGATAAAAAGCTTCTGCACAGCAAAGGAAACAACCAACAAAACTAAAAGGCAACCAACGGAATGGGAAAAGATATTTGCAAATGACATATCGGACAAAGGGCTAGTATCTAAAATCTATAAAGAGCTCACCAAACTCCACACCCGAAAAACAAATAACCCAGTGAAGAAATGGGCAGAAAACATGAATAGACACTTCTGTAAAGAAGACATCCAGATGGCCAACAGGCACATGAAAAGATGTTCAGCGTCGCTCCTTATCAGGGAAATACAAATCAAAACCACACTCAGGTATCACCTCACGCCAGTCAGAGTGGCCAAAATGAACAAATCAGGAGACTATAGATGCTGGAGAGGATGTGGAGAAACGGGAACCCTCTTGCACTGTTGGTGGGAATGCAAATTGGTGCAGCCGCTCTGGAAAGCAGTGTGGAGGTTCCTCAGAAAATTAAAAATAGACCTACCCTATGACCCAGCAATAGCACTGCTAGGAATTTATCCAAGGGATACAGGAGTACGGATGCATAGGGGCACTTGTACCCCAATGTTCATAGCAGCACTCTCAAAAATAGCCAAATTATGGAAAGAGCCTAAATGTCCATCAACTGATGAATGGATAAAGAAATTGTGGTATATATACACAATGGAATACTACGTGGCAATGAGAAAAAATGAAATATGGCCTTTTGTAGCAACGTGGATGGAACTGGAGAGTGTAATGCTAAGTGAAATAAGCCATACAGAGAAAGACAGATACCGTATGGTTTCACTCTTATGTGGATCCTGAGAAACTTAACAGGAACCCATGGGGGAGGGGAAGGGAAAAAAAAAAAAAAAAAGAAGGGCCTAACTCCTTTCCTCCTGTCACTGGAATTAGTGACTTGCTTCTAAGAAATAGAATAAAGCAGAAGTGATATTGCGTGAGTTCTGAGGCTAGGTCATCAAAGGCCATAAGGACTTTCTTCTTGATCTTTTTCACGTCACTTGCTTTGGGAGAAGCTGGCTGCTGTCACGTGATGAGACATCACGTGATGAGACACCGAATTCTCTAGTTCACAGTTAGCAAGAAACTGAAGACTCTTGCCAACAGCCTTGTGAAGGAGCCATTGCAGGTGGGCCCTTCAGCTCCAGTCCAGTGTTGCGATGCCCACAACTTTGGCTTACATCTTGACTATGACCTCCTGAGCCCCTGAGCCAGGACCACCCAGCTAAACTGCTCTCAGACTCCTAATCAGCAAAACTTCAAGGTAATAAATGCTCGCTGTTTTAAGCTGCTAAGCCTCCCATGATTGGTTACACAGCCACAGATAACTAACACAAGCACACAGATTACTCTGCAATGTTGAAAATTTGATGGTAATTTAATGGATGAGAACACACTTGGTTTTTCGACTTCCTAAAAGAAAAGTCTCCCCAGTCTTATGACTTCTTCCTGCACTGGCATGAATCGCCCATGGTTGAGAAGTTTTGTGAAGATATGGAAGCAAAAGATGAAACGTTTTTATTCTTATGGTCCAAGTGTTTCTGGCCTTCCAAGAAAAAAATTTTTTTCGAGGACCCAGAGGGAATCCTTTTTTTTTTTTTCTTAAAGAGAAACATAGAGCCCACTCAGAACCATTTTTAAGTGGAGTTTAACAATGATTTGGCTCAATTGGCACATGCTGTTGGTGAAAACAGGGGGGAAAAAGATGATCTTGCTGAGGGCTCTACATTCTGCATTATAAATCCTGATGAAAAATTACCAGTTATTTCAGCAAAGGTACCATTGTGTATGAGCAGACTGGCAAACAAGTATACGAACTTTTCAGCACAGTAAGAATATTTTGAGAAATAAACCTTCATTTTCACTGCAGGTATAAATCTGAAGACATTTAAAACATTTATTTAAAGGCTGCTATTGTTCAATTAAATCTTCTTTCTTTCTCTTTTTTTTTTTTTAATGATAAAAGCCCTAGTCAAAGATGACTTCCTTGCTCTAAGGATAAAGGAATTGAGGTGACATATTTTCGACTTGAAAGTTCCTAAATCATATTGGGTTTTCTTATGTGCCACATTAACAAAATAAATTGGAATCCATTATTTGTTAAGAAAGAAAGAAAGAAAGAAAGAAAGAAAGAAAGAAAGAAAGAAAGAAAGAAAGAGAAAGAAAGAGAGAGAAAGGGTCACATGTATGGCCACATCACAGTGAATTTAATAATTTTAAGCCTCTATTCGAGCCCAAACCGTAGCAACCTTCATTTCATGTACTGCTAAGAAGGAAAAGCACTGCCACTGAACCATATTATAGTGTTTTTAAGTCATTTGAATGTTTTCTTTTATACTTCTATTGAAAGAGCTAGTTAAATACAATTCATTAGGTATGATTTTATCATAATTTTATGAAAATTCATTCTTGTGCATATGTAATAGGGAAAACACAAGTGAAATAAATTTGGTAAGGGGTGCCTGGGTGGCTCAGTAGGTTAAGTGCCCAACTTCAGCTCAGGTCACGAGCTCACGGTTCCTGAGATCGAGCCTTGTGTCGGCCTCTGTGCTGACAGCTCAGAGCCTATAGCCTGGTTCAGATTCTGTGTCTCCCTTTCTCTCTGCCCCTCCCCTGCTCACCCTCTGTCTCTGTCTCTGTTTCAAAAATAAATAAACATTAACAAAATTTTAAAATAAATAAATACATTTGGTAAAATGTTCCCCAAATTTCTTCAAATGCCTGGTCCCGACTTTTAAATAGCTTTTTTTGATTTTTCTGATAAAATATCATTTTCTGTACAGTTAAGAACATTGATGATGCAACCTTTCTCCAAGTCTCTGACATTTTTTCTGTGACCTCTGATAGGTTCGCATGCACAATAACAACTACATCATTAACATTACATACGTACGTGCACATGGCGGGCTCTGGCTAGTGGTGATTATAAACTATTTCTGGATTTCATCAATGTTAAATTACAAAAAAAATGTGTATGCTGAGAGTTGAATAAATAGGATACCATAAATACTTTATTCAATATACATTATTAAAATATTGAAAAAATTACATAATTCATAATATTCCATGCTGTGTAGGTATATTTGTGTCACCCACACTCTATTATTACACTTTTAGACTCTTTGCAATCTTCCCTCCTAGAAAAAGGGCAGCAATGAGAATGCTTTTATGTACACGTTTTCATACCTTTGTTACAAACAATATTCATCCTCTGTTAGTGACAGTGAATATCCTCTAATCAATATCTTACTACTTTATATTTCTTTTGGTGTATCCTTTTCTGCTGATGATTTGTGCCATCTTTTCTAGTTTGAAAAACCGGTTTCCTATGGAAAGTACAAAGGCCAACCAGTTGGTTTGTAACAATAATGTTTAATAGAACTGTTCCATTGTCCCTCTTCCCACTCAAAGGTCTGACCTTCTCTTCCTTCCTTTTTCATTTCTTTTTATTTTTTTAAACTCCTAGCTGTCCTATACAATTCTTTCATGCCATGGAATCAGACATTTATTTATTTTTAAGAGTTATCTATTTCTAAGAATCTGACAGTATTACGAAATTTTTCTTGCCAATGAATATTTGAGAAAAGTAGTGAGAATCATCTAAGCCATGTTATTTTTATTAATTGTATTAACTGAAGACATGGCAAATACTTTATTCAAAATACAACCTTATATTGCTTGCTGCCAAACTCTTATAAAGAGAGTTGAAAAGAATTATATGTAAGAAGCTTTGGATTGAAGGAAAAATAGTTCATTCATTTTTGTAGATGTAGTAGTTTTACTAGGTCTGTGACTGTCAACAAATTGTCCTGATAGGCACTGAAGATCCTTCACGGGGAGAAAATTGTTTTTCTCCATCACTTGCAGCCCTTCGCCATTAAGTCCAAATTTATGGCCTTGGGAAAGGAACAGCACAAACTGTCCGGAAAATGGAAATAATTGCTCAGCATTGAGTTTATAAGCAGATTGGTATATATCTGCAGTGGGACAATGATTTTGAGAGTCTGGATTTTATGAGAGAAAAACATATTTTCTCGGAATTCTAGGTTTTCATGTAGCAATTCAAAGCCTGAAAGATCAAGCATAGAGAAAAGTATTGAGTAGATAAGATGAGGATATGATATAAAGGAAGTTTTTTGCTACACAGGAAGGGAAAGCTTTTCCTATCTTGGAAGTAGTAGCCTGGAAGAGAAATAGGTCAAGCAAGGGGTAGTAAGTCACATAGAGATACCCTAATTCCCATCCAAGAACCAGAATTTCTAGGGGATAAGGGGGAAAATCAGATAGGTTAGAAGAAATATAAGAAGATTGGTATTGTTGATCAATTTCTCTGGGTATCCTTCTCAGAGAAGATTCATATTTCATATGGCTCCATGTTTGATCCGGCATCCATTGTGGCCTGGAAGTGCAAGAATGGTTGGGGGCAATACACATACAATGGTGGACATGAGCACTGTGTGGGTTCCCACTCAGCCTGGGACAGAGAATGAATCTAAAAGTCTCTGGGCACCAGTGAGAGTGTGGATACTGGGATAACCAGGAAGGGGAATAGTCTTGAGGCTGGCAAGAAGGGGCTGGAGAACAGAGGTGTCACTCGTCCAGACGCAGCATCATTGCTGGGTTGTATGGTAAGCCCATGTTTAGCTTTAAAGAAACTGTTGAACTGTCTTCGAAGGTGCATTCTCCTCAGCACCGAATGAAAGTTTCTGTTGCTTTGCTCCACCTCCAGCAGTTAGTATTGTCAAGTTTTGGGGATTTTAGCCATTCTAATAGGTGTGTACGGTACCTCATTTTAATTTCCAATACCCTAATGCCAAGTGATACTGATCATCTTTTCATATGCTTATTTGCCGTCTGTATTTCTTCTTTGCTGAAGTGTCTGATTGGTTGTTTTCTTGTTGTGTTAACAATTTTTTTGTATATTTTGGACACAAGTCCTTTATCAGATATGTGTTTTGCAGATATTTCTTCCAAGTTTATGGGTGGCCTTTTAATTCTCTTTAATAGTGTCTTTTGCAGAGCAAAAGTTTTTAATTTTGATAAAGTTCAAGTTGTCAATTTTTTCCTATCATGGATTGTGCTTTTGGTATTCTATTTAAAAGAAAATTACAAGCCCAAGGTCATACAAATTTTCTCTTACATTTTCTTCAAAAGTTGTTTTTTTTTTTTTATCATTTTGCATGTTACATTTAGACCTATGATCCATTTTAAGTTAATTTTTACTTAAGGTGTAAGGTCTGTATCTAGGGTTTTGTTTTTTTTTTTTTTTTTTGCATTTGAATGTCCCTCCACCGTTTACTGAAAAACTGTTTTTATCTCTACCAAATTGCCTTTGCTCCTTAGTCAAAGATTAGTTGACTCTATTTGTGTGGGCAGGTTCCTGGGCTCTGTTTGGTCCATTGCTCTGTCTATTCTTTAATCAACATCACACTGTCTTGATTACTGTAGTAATCTTACTTTACTATAAAGTAAAACTTACTTTATAGTAAGTCTTGAAACTGGATAAGGTGAGTCTTAGAAATTCTTTATTCTTCATTAGTATTTTTTGGCTATTCTAGCTCTTCTGCTATTCCCTAGAAACATTAGAATTGGTTTGCTAACATCTACAAAATCACAAAGTGGGATTTTAATTGAGATTGCATTGGATCTATAGACTAAGTTAGGAAAAATTGACATGTGAGCAATATTGAGACTTCTAACCCATGAACTTAGAATACCTCTCTATTTATTTAGATCATTTAGATAAAAAATCATTTGATTTTTTAAAAGCAGTGTTTTGTATTTTCTCGCATAAATGTCCTATACGTGTTTTGTTAGATTTATACCTAAGAATTTCATTGTCTTGCTGTTATTCTAAGTGGTATTGTTTTTCAAAGTTAAAACTTAATTGGAGGTGACTGGGTGGCTCAGTCTGTTGAACGTCTGACTTTGGCTCAGGTCATGATCTCACAATTCGTGAGTTTGAGCCTGGCATGAAGCTCGCAGCTTGTGAGTCCGTCAGCACAGAGCCCGCTTCAGATCCTCTGTCCCTCTCTCTCTGCCCCTCCCCTGCTCGTGCTCTCTCTTTCAAAAAATAAGTAAAGCCTTAAAAATAACCTAAAACTTAATTGTTTATTTCTATATATAACAAAACAACTCACTTTTGTTAATAACTTCGTATCCTGTATCATATCCCATACCCAATATCAATCTGGGTACTGAATTTCATCAAATGTTTTCATGCATCGATTGACATGGTCATATGGCTTTTCTTCTTTTGCCTGTTAATGTGTGAATTACATTGATTGATTTTAGAACACTGACCAGGCTTTTGCACCCAGATTAAATTCCACTTGCTTGTGGTGTATAATTCATTTTATACATTGTTTAATTTGATTTCCTAATATTTTCCTGAGGATTTTTGTGTTAATGTTCATGAGAGATAGTATTGTGTCTTTACCTTGTTTTGACATTAGAGTGATGTTGTTGGTCTTATAGAGTAAATATGGGAGTATTTTCTCAGCTTCTTTTTTCTGGGAGAATTATGGAGATATGATTTTATTCTTTCCTTTAATATTTGATGGAATTCACCAGTGAAACCATCTGGAGTTTATGGGAAGGTAATAAGTTATTACTTAAATTTCTTTAATAGAGATAGGCCTGCTAGGGTTATTTATTTTATTTTATTTTATTTTTTTAAGTAGACTCCACATCCAGCGTAGAGCCCAACCCAGGGCTTGAACTCATGACCCTGAGATCAAGACCTGAGCTGAGATCAAGAGTGGGATGCTCAACCGACTGAACCACCCAGGTTACCATGGTAGAGTTATGGTTTGTGTGAGTTTCGGTAGTTTCTGTCACTCAAAGAATTGGCCAGTTTCACCAAAGTTACTAAATTTGTGGGTGTAGAATTGTTTGTGCATCTGTTTATTATTCTTTTAACGGTCATTGGGTCAGTAATAATGACTCCTTTTTCATTTCTCATACTGGCGAATCGTGTCTTCTTTATTTTTTCTTGGTTGGCTGACCAGAGATTTGTCAGTTTCATTTATCTTTTTGAAGTGTCAGCTTTTGATTTTGTTTACTTTTTCTGTTGTTTTCCCGTTTTCAATTTTATCTCAAATTATTAGTCTTTACTTCTTGTTGCCTTTGGCTTAAGTTCTTCTTTTTCTCGTTTCCTGAGATGGGAGCTTGGACTATTGATTTTAATCATTTTTTTTCTCCTTTCATAAATGCACTTAATGCTATAAATTTCTTACTAAGCACACATTTTTGCTGCGTCCCACAGATTTTTCACACATTGTGTTACATTTTCATTTCCTTTAAAATATTTTCTAATATTTTAAGATCTCCTCCTTGACTCATGTGTTATTGAGAAGTATACTGTTTAATCTCCAAATATTTGGGATGCTGCAGCTATCTTTCTGTTCCCGATTTCCAGTGTAAGCCCATTGTGATCCAAGAATAATCTTTCTATGAATACTGTTCTTTTAAATGTATTAAAATGTGTTTTATGGCCAGGGATGTGGTCTATCTTGATGAATGTTCCCTGTGAGCTTGAGACACATGTGTATTCTGCAGTTGTTAGATGTAATATTCTGGTAAGTGTCAATCCGATCAAGTTGATTGATAGTGCTATTCAGGTCAAATATATCCTTCCTGACTTCCTACGTGCCTGATTTATCAGTTACTTACAGGGTGGTGTTGAAGTCTCCAATTATCATAGTGGGTTTGTCTTTTTTTCCTTTTAGTCCTATCAGCTATCGCCTCACATATTTTGACACTCTGCTATTTGGTGTTATGTCTTCTTGGAGAATTGACCCCTTAATAATTATGTAGTGCCCCTCATTATGCTTGATTGTTTCCCTCATCCTGTGGTCTGTCTTGTCTGAAATTAATATAGCTACCCCAGCTTTCTTTTGATTAGTATTAGCAGGGTATATCTTTCTCCATTCTTTAACTTTTAACCTATCAGAGTCTTTATTTTAAAGACCCATACAATTGGGTATTTTTTTTTATCCTCTCTGACAACCTTTGTCTTCTAATTCATGTATTTAAATCATCCCATTTAAAGTGACTATTGATATATTGGGGTTAATAACACCCATGTGTGTAACTTTTTCTATTCATTGCCAGAGGCCTCTTATTCTGCTTTTTCTGGTTTTAGTTGAACATTTTCAAAAATCATTTTTATCCTTTTTAACATTTTTATGATTGCATTTTATCTCCTCTATTAGCATTTCAACCATGCTTCTTTTAATTTTTTTAGTAGTTTCCCTATAGTTACAATATACGTTTGTAATTACTCTGTGTCTACCTTCAAATAACACTTATTCACTTCGTGCGTAGAAAGCGTGTCTTATAACAGAGAATTACCAATACCTCCCTCTTCTTCCTTGTAACCTTCATGTGATTTGTTTCATTTATCAATGTGCTATAATCACCCAATATGTTTTTACTACTATTATTACAAAAATAGTTATCTTTTAGATCAATTAAAATAAGAAAAAGGAAATATTTTATCTTCTTTCATTCTGACGTTTTTCCTTTCTCTATGTGGATCCATGTTTCTGACTGCTCTCCTTTTCCTTCTGCCTGAGAACAATTGTTGAACATTTCTTCCGGTGTAGATCTGTTGGTGCTGTGTTCCCCCAGTTTTTGTTTGTCTGAGAAAGCCTTGCCCATCTTGTTCTCTGCTGTATTCCCAGTACCTACAACAGTGACTGGCACATAGCATTTAGTGTTCAGCAATTGTGTATTGGAAGGAAAGAAGGAAGGAAGGAAGGAAGGAAGGAAGGAAGGAAGGAAGGAAGGAAGGAGAAGACATAGACATATATGTAATATATGTGAATCTATGGTGTGTGTGTGTGTGTGTAGTGGGGGGGACAGAGAGAGAGAGTGCAAGTGCCTGGAGGTGTACAGGTACACATAGAGTTGGATGTTACTAGCCTATAATTGGTAGTGAACAAAATGGCCTAGATAGAGATACTCAAGGAGAGTGTGTGAAATGAGAAATGAAAAGGACCAAATCTAGGACCCTGGGAAGTACAAACATTTAAGGGGCTATAAAGCCAAATACAGACAGAAGCTATGGTTGTAGAGGATTTAAGATTTAAGAGGAAGGGAGTGGTAAAAAGTGACCAGTGTTATGGAGGGTCCAATGAACTGAGGATAGGGATAGAGTCATTGGATTCACGAGTCGATGAGTTCCGTTCATCCAGTGGCTTCCACTGAGGGGAGCTCGAGTCCCGTGGGGTTTCTTCCTTCAGCGCACAGGACTGCCTTCAGTTGCGTTTTTGTATTTTACTCCTAAGCTTATGTTGAAGAATCCTACAAGACATGGCTTCACAGAAACCGCTGAGGAATGAACTCTGGGGGGTATTGCTGATTATTGACCGCTGTCTTTGTGAAAGGTAACAAGAGAAAGTACACAAAAACATTAGCTTGCCACCAGGGACTGACATGTTTCCTCCTGACTCGGTAGCATAACTGAGAGATTTCATTTTTTATGTTTCTATAACCTAATTTATTTATTTATTATTTATTTATTTATATCTATCTATCCATTTATTTATTTGTTTTCTGTAATGGTAAAGTAGAGATAGTAAAGACCTCATATGTGCTAATGTTGTCGGAAGTATTATATGAGACAAATCAGTTAGCATAGTGCTTGGCATATAGCTAAATATTCAATAAGTATTAACTATCATGTACAAAATTATTTAAACATTTTTAATGTTTACTGGTTTTTGAGAGAGGAGAGAGCGTGCAAAGGAGGGACAGAGAGAGAGGAAGACACAGAACCTGAAGCAGGCTCCAGGCTCTGAGCTGTCAGCACAGTGCCCCAACATGGGGCTCAAACCCATGAGCCATCAGGTCATGACCTGAGCCAATGTTGGATGCTTAACTGACCGAGCCACCCAGGAGCCCCCAAAATTATTTTATGTATTCTGGTATATGTTCAGAAATCCTCTGTGGAAGAAGGTAAGGAATGAAGAAAATTGCTGTCAGTGAAGAAAAGTTTTGGTATTTATAAACCAGATCCAGGGGGATGGACCCTACTCAATCACTCCATCCCTTGTTATTGTCACCTCTAATCTCTGCTGCACTAAATGCAGGATGAAGCCATGTTGCTTCCAAGCTTCTATAAATGCTACGTTCAAACTAACTGTAAGGCTCTGGCTGTGAGCCTTATTTGGGATATAGAAAGGTTGCCAAAGATTTCTTACTACGTCATGAACTCTAAATAGTGTTCCATCATAGATGACAGAGTTCGCCTTGACCCATCTCTCCTCTCACCCTGTCTACCCTGTGAGCAATGACATGTGGGATTGCACAGTACTTAGGTGTGTAATTTGTGGTTGTTTTTCTCTGTGAAATGTTAACAGGGCCATTAAATGATAGTGGCCTCATTTAATGCACAGACAGCAAGGATACATTTGTTCCAGTTTCTCACACATATTTTTCCCCCTGGGATTAGATTTTCACACAAGTGATTCATCTTATGTGACTGTATAACCGACAAAGAATTACTAGTTCCCATGATACTTGAGTCATGAATCCTTTAGGTGGCTGAAATAAACTTTCTTCCTGGGATCTTGTTTCTACAATTTAGCTTTCTGCTGTAAAGAAATAGGCAAAACCAAATAGAACCAGTCATTATAGCAGTAGGAACAGAAGGATTAAACTGTAAGGAGAGAAGATATGGTAAACATGTCTTTCTCTTTTTAAACTTGTATTTTTACCCAAAGCTGTTATAGGTCAGTGAAATAGTCATGATCGTGGCATGGGCAGGATGCTACAGAACAGATGGGGTTTATCTGACCCAGGCTAGCCACATGTGGGGAATTGGCCTTTGAAAGCAAAAGGATAACTTCCTTTTTTAATTTGTGGAGAAAGAGAGAGAGTGCATGCATGAGTAGGGGAGAGGAGCCGAGGGAGAGGGAAAGAGAATCTGAAGCAGGCTCCATGCTCAGTGTGGAGTCCTATGCAGGACTCAATCTCATGACCCTGGGTTCATGACCTGAGCTGAAATCCAGAGTTGGATGCTCATCCGACTCAATCATCCAACCACCCCTTTCATTTCTTAATATAACTTATCTTCCAGTGCTGTCTTCTTTTCAAATCCTTGTGCTGTGGCTCTGGGAATCCCGATGTACGAACAGCTAATTTCTGTCTCTTGAATCTCTTAACCTCTTCACCTTAATGAACTCTGCTCTCTAAACTCACTGCTTCCTTTCCAGGCATGTCAAACAGATAGCTTCTTTTTCTCATGCACTATGTTTCTTGGGGCCAGAGACTGGATGACTATCCTTCTTCCCTCTTCATCATCATCCCTCATCACTTCCAAGCCACTGCTATTTCAGACACCCTTGCTCACATATTCGGAGGTCACACCATCCAGATATATCCCCAAGTCCGTTTTTTCACTGTTGTCATCCTGTGACTCTGTGGACATTTATTCATCCATTCATTGCGGAAGTTGGATGCCTGCTCTCTGTCTATTCCTCCAACCCACTTCTGTCGGCATCCACAATGATGTCCATTCTACACCACTTTGTCCTCCCGGTTTCCTGACCTCAACTCCAGCCAATTTTCCTCCTGTATTATATTAGCTACCCATTGTCATGGCCATGCACCTAATTTTTCGTTAATAAAAAATTCCCATCTCTCAAATCTCAATGCAAACTTTCTATTTCTCTTTAACCCCCAAATTCTACCCTGTTAGCTCACTTGCCTGTCTTCACACTACATCAGTTAGTCAGCTCTGTCTTCACCTACCATCGACTGGCTCCAAACCTTTTTTTTTTTTTTTTTTTTTTACTATAGGTTCCTATAGTTTTGCACTTTTCTTTGGAGGGAAGGGTATTGCTCAGTCTGTTGGTCTATCACCATAATTCTTCCTTTGGAAAAGTCTCAACTCACTCCTCCCACATTCTGATTGTTATATTTGCCTTGCAACACCCAGTGCTAGATGAACTCAGCCACATGACCTTGTCATGCTTGCACTTATATAGGTGAACACAGTGAGAAATAAAACATACAGTGGGACTCACTGGTTTAATTGCAAGTGTCTGATATAAAGTATTGGTTGGGCTCTCAACACTGCCGGATAATTCACTACTCCGTCTCTTATCAGCTGAATTTCCTCACTTTCTAAGCCAAACGTTGCAGACACTCTCTATTCTCCTTAACCTCCTGTTTATGCCATCTTCATTTTTCACTGCCACACCCAAGACTTGCGATTTAACTCATCCACTAATTAAAAAGTAATAAACCGTTACAGAAAATCTCCTCTATTTTCCTAACATCTTCAAAACTACTCATATTTGCCTCTATCTCTTCTTCTCTCCTGATAGAACTGAGGAGGTGACCCTCTTGCTTTCAAAGGCCAGGTTCTAACTATATGTTCTGGAACTCATCTGTCCTTATCTCCTCAAGGCTTTTTGCTTCCATAATCCTCTCCCTTTTCTCCCGATGTCATTGGTTTCACATGCTGGATCTAATTATTCTTATCAGCAGGCAAACACCCTAAAATCTTTCCTGCTTAATACTAGGTAATGTGCAGAAGTGCTAAATCACTACGTTGTATATCTAAAACTAATATAACACTGTATACTGGAATACATATAACTGTACTGGAATTAGAATAAAATTAAAGTAAAAAAACTATCTCTCCTGCTCAAACAAAAGGAATATCTACAAGCGTACTTGCCTCGCCCCCATCTGCCGGCATATGACTGCTTTTTTTCCGCCATACATCACAGCATGATTTCTCATTAGAGTTGTTTACACGTATGGACTACACGTCCCCACTCATGAGAGTTCTGGGTTCTGCTTAGTGACTCAACAGTTTTATAGATGCCTTTGATCTAGTTGAGGAACTTCTTTTTTATTTCTAGTTTGTTCAGTGGTTTTTATCGTGAAAATTGTTGGATTTTGTCAAGTGCTGTTTCTGTATTAGTTGAGAGGATCGTGTAGTTTTCCCTTCATTCTATTAATATACTGTGTTAGGTTGACTCCTATTCCCTCCTGGGGGTTTTCTGCTTCATGGATGGTCCATATCACCTCGTGTCATCTTGCTGGTGGGCGGGACTGGGTGAGAAAGCTCACTGCAGGTGATCCTGGATGCCTAGCAGCTTAGGGCCAGTGACTGTAGCACCCTGGTGCCTGCCCACTTGTCTTTCAGTTTTGTATGTTCTTGCTACCCTACAATCAGCTCCCAGCTTCACTCTCAAACTTGATCCTTCTCATTTTACAAAATCGTTAGTGTGCAGGATAGTCTGTCTAAGGACATGACATTTGGCTTGAGGCCTGAATGATGAGAAGGGGCCCTCGGTGGTACGTTGTGGGGAAAGGGATTCCCAATAGCAGCAGTTTGATTGAGAACTTCATTCTAAACTTGGAGAGGAGAGCCTCTCTTGGGTACTCTGTACTCTCTGTTTTCTTAATTTTTTTTAATGTTTTTATTTATGTTTGAAGGAGAGAGAGACAGAGCATGAGCAGGGGAAGAACGGAGAGACTGGGAGACACAGAATTCAAAGCAGGCTCCAGGCTCTGAGTTGTCAGCACAGAGCCCGATGCGGGGCTCAAATTCGAACTGTGAGATCATGACCTGAGCCGAAGTCAGACGCTGAACCGGCTGAGCCACCCAGGAGCCCCTGTACTCTCTGTTTTCTTCAAACTAGGTTTGAGGGACCTCCTTGAGTCAATCGTTCCAGAGAATGAAAATATTTTCGGTCATCGGTGAGATTAACCTGCTGGTGGTTCTGAGGCTTGGACATAGAAAAGGGGATGCAGAGGGCAAAAAGAGTAGAGAAGCCGTGTTTATTGAAGAAGAAACTAGAAGACAAAGAGTAGAGGAGGGAGAGCAAGAGACTTGCCCGGCAGAGAAATGACCTTTATGTTGACATGAGCCCCTATAATGGGTGGTGGTGAAGATTCAGGCTGGAAAAGTCCTCTTCCTTCTAAAGGAATGGAAAAGTTTTTGTTTTTGTTTTTTTCTTTTTAATTGAAAGATGAGTCGGCTACAGCTATGGAAAGAAATAGGTTCATTTACAATTTCTAACTCAATGATGTGTCATTCTTTCCATTTGAAAAATGTAGTGGAAGAAAGTAGTAATTGTTTCTGCTGTGTGCTTGTAAAATTTTCTAGCTTGCAGAGATAATTCTCATTTCATGTTTCCCTTTCAGATGAAAGCAGCATTTTGAATCTGAGTTGTTGCTACTCAGCTGTGCAGCTGCTAACACAAAGGCTAAGGAGGAAACAGTCGCGAAACACTACATAATCAGAAATAAATGCCTAAAAATTGGGCAAATCTCATTAAAACCTCTACCTGCGTAAAGAGGGAACTTACCAATAAAATTAGCTTTGGCTCTTGTGGCTTTTCAACCATTCATTCTCATCATCATGTGCTGCTGTTACTTTTTAAACCTAAAGTTTATTCTATCCAAAGTCAGTGGAATAATACAAATAAACTACAGACAAATTCAGGACTGTACGTTGAGCTATAAACTCTTTCCTGTTAAAAAAGTATGTTCTATCTATCTAGCTTGAACTCGTGACCCAGAGATCAAGAGTAGCTTCATATATTCATAACCGGGTAGATACATCCAAGTCTCTTGTGGATTCAGTGTGTGAAATGAGTACCGATAGTGTTTTCCAGGTACGCAGAATTCATGATCAAAATTGCAAGGAGTGTGGAGAAGACTCTCTGACTACTGACTGAGCCAACCAAACAGCCTGAGCTATAGAGCTCTTGATTGAACACATGAAAAGCAAAAATACTCTAGTTGATTGCTTTCTGATTATTCACAGAATCTTGGGATTTTGAGGTTAGAAGCACTTTGACTGTCTAATAATTTTTTTCTTCAGGAAGTTAATGCTGCCTCTGAGATGAAGTGATTATCCTCACTCACGGTCACAAAATGACTTTTCTGGTCAACCTGCTCTCTTCTCAACTCTCCTTGCAATTTTGGTCATGAATTCTGCTTACCTGGAAGACACTATGGGTACTCATTTCACACATTGAATCCACAAGAGATTCTAATTGATATATCTACCCCGTCCTGAGTACAAATATATGAATGACAGGCTGGCAGGTAATGATGAGTCATCTGGTATGTTCCAACTAAGAAATTCATTAGTCTTCATAAGTCATTAAGTACGAGTAGGACATGATTAACTACAACTCCAGCTTTTTCAGAATGGGCCATCGGGGTAGCATCAACACGAAGTGCAACCTGTTTTAGTTTGGAGGAATTGGTTTCTTGGGGTTGATGGTGCTGCTAAATATCAGGATGTGAGCATACAGAGAAATATTTGTAAGTCCAGAAAACACTTTACACAAACAAAAATTAAATATTAAGAGGTAGGTATATGAGAAGTGATCTCTGCTTTCACAGATTAAGGGAACAAAATGTATTTCTTGAAGAATCTGTGAATGAATCTGTGGGAAATATTGCAAATTTTCCCATTTTTAAAATGCTATTTTGTTGGAAAAATAAATGCAATCGATTACCCATTTCCTAAAGGAGATTTTCCCTTTCAAATCGATGTTATCTTTCTTTAGTGGGATTTTACTTTTTAATCACCGAATGCCTTTTTTCTGTTAGAATGTGTAATTGAAATGGTATTATTAGTCAATGATGATATATGCTTTTATCTCGTATGTGCAGTTTATAAGGCCAACTTTGTCTTTATTTAGGGGTCACTCTTCAGGTTTGCTATAATTTTTTAAAGGCGTCTCCTAGTGTCAGGCCTTTTTTTTTAGAGTATGGCATTTCATTATTTACTCACTTATTCTATTTTTCTCTGTCTATAGTCTCTAATTCTGCTCATACATTTTGGTCTGGCTTTAATTATAGAGTTGTCAGACTGTACATAAAAGCAAAAATGCCTTCCCATCGTGTTTCACTTGCAGAAGGTTTAAAGAGCACAGCTCTGGTTTTTAGGTGAGATCCTTGGACTACTATGTCTGTTTTTTTCTGTAGGATCTCAATGTCACAGATTTCACTTTTATTAGTTTATTAATTTATTTTTTAATTAAAAATTATTTTAGAGAGAGTGTGAATGAAGGTGAGGAGCAGAGGAGAGAGAGAGAGAAAGGGTGCGAATGAATCTCAAGCAGGTTCCATGCTCAGTGCAGAGCCTTATGCAGGGGTCAATCCCATGACCTTGGGTCATGACCTGAGCCGAAATCAAGAGTCAGCTTAATCAAGAAATCAACTGAGGCACCCAGGCACTCTGTCTCTAAATAAATAAATAAACAAACATTAAAAAAAGACTGAGGGGAATAGAGAAAACTTTAGGCAAGAGGGTTTAGGAGCTAGGAAAGTAAAGATATACAAGGGAGGGAACTTAACCAGGCAAGAAAGAGGACATTAGGTACCCTTCTAAGTGGAATGTAACTTAGCAGATCTCACTTTTAACGTGTCTTCACTCACATGTGAGCACTTAATCTCAGGATTGTCATATGTAAACTTTTCCGGTAGGAAACTTACACAACGATGCTTTTTATGAAAGCAATTGTCTAGGCGCCTGGGTGGCTCAGTCAGTTAGGCGGCCGACTTCGGCTCAGGTCACGTTTCATGGTTTATGAGTTCAAGCCCCACTTCGGGCTCTGTGCTGACAGCTCAGAGCCTGGAGCCTGCTTTGGAATCTGTGACTCCCCCTCTGTCTGTCCCCTCCCCAGATCATACTCTGTCTCTGTCTCTCAAAAAATAAATAAACGTTAAAAATAATAAAAAAAAAAAGCAAATAGTCTAAAAATTTATATACACAGAAGATCTGCTGAGACCATTTGTCCCAGGGAGCTAGAAGAATTGCCTATGTTTGCTCTGTAGGACATTTATTTCTTTTACCTCATGGCTATGATAATTCCAAATATGTGGGACTATCTCAGGGGCACCTGGGTGGCTCAGTTGGTTAAGTGTCCGCCTTCAGCTCAGGTCATGATCTCATGGTTCTTGAGTTCGAGCCCTGCATCAGGCTCTGTGCTGACAGCTCAGAATCTGTGACTCCCTCTCTCTTTGTCCCTCCCCTGCTCATGCTCTGTCTCTGTCTCTCAATAAATAAATGTTAAAAAAAAATTAAAAAAAAAAGGAATATGTGGGACTATCTCATTTCCACTTAGAAACCTGGAAAACGTTTTCCTTATTCATCTTTCATATGACTATTTTATCACTTCTTTTTTTCTTTTTAATTTTTTTTTTCAATATTTATTTTTGCGACAGAGAGAGACGGAGCATGAACAGGGCAGGGGCAGAGGGAGAGGGAGACACAGAATCGGAAACAGGCTCCAGGCTCTGAGCCATCAGCCCAGAGCCCGACGCGGGGCTCAAACTTACAGACTGCGAGATCGTGACCTGGCTGAAGTCGGACGCTTAACCGACTGCGCCACCCAGGCGCCCCCTTTTTTTTCTTTTTAATTTTTTTTTTTTCAATTATCACTTCTTTTAAGACTTTGAGGGGGTGGCACCTGGGTGGCTCAGTTGAGCAGCTGACTCTTGATTTTGGCTCTGGTCATGATCTCAGAGGGTCATGGGATTGAGACCTATGTCCAGCTCTGCTTGGGATTCTCTCTCGCTGTCTCTGTCTCTGTCTCTAAATAAATAAATAAACAAACATTAAAAAAAGACTTTGAGGGGAATAGAGAAAGCTTCAGGCAAGAGGGTTTAGGAGGTAGGAAGGTAAAGATATACAAGGGAGGGAACTTAACCAGGCAAGAAGGAGGACGTTAGGTACCCTTTCTAAGTGGAATGTGACCTAGCAGTGTTCTGTCTTGAAGTCAAGGCATAATACTCATACTGTGGGGTTTCAGCATTGTCCAGACGCAGACTTGACTGAGTTGAAAGTTAGAGACAGAAATAGTGTATACAGATGGAGAGCGGTATGTGCTTAGCTTTTAACATTCGTTTTGGCCCATTTAAACTGACATTTGAGCCATGTAGTCAGTTCTTAATCCTTTATGTCAGTAGAGGGAAGCAGTGATGTGGGTAATCTAAAAAATAATTTATTTTTGGCTTTTTTGTTTGTTTAAAATTTTTTATGACCTTTGCACGTTAAAAAGCCATTGTATATAATAGAATAACAGACTTTTAGAACCCAGAGATATTAGATATCATTAGTTCAGTCTTCTCACAACTAAATAATATTGTGAGATTTCTTTCCCTGGAGATATTTTTATTTATTTTTTCCCCATTTTTATTTTTAATATAACTTATCATCAAATTGGCTAACATACCGTGTGTCAAGTGTGCTCTTGGATTTTGGGGTATTTTGGCTTTTAATGGGAATGTTTGTTTATAGTGATATGGATAAGTCAGATTTTTCTAGAACTCGTGACTCTCAAAGCAAAATATTCTATTCGCCTTTACTGGCAAAAAACATTTTGGAAAAGGTTTTATCTTCTCAGCCTTTATCCTGTTTTCCACCCCAAATATTGGAAATGATGGTTTGGGAGAGCATCACATTTTATTCATTTTGGTCCCAAGCCATCGCTAGGCCATGTTTCTCTCCCTTCTAGCTCACTGTCTCTTTAATCCACACATGCCTAGGTGTGGGGAAGAGTGAACTGGTTTTGGCTTACAGAGTTGTTCCCCGGAGCTGAAGTGTTAGCATGAAACTCATGCCGTGCTTGGCTCTCATGAATGTAAGTACCTTTCTACTTCTTCTATAAAATAATACCTAAAAGCATTTCTTAGGAATGACTTTGCACAAATAATTCTACACACAAATAGTCTGAAAAATAACTCTCTGAAGAATATACAACTAATATCCCTATTTATCATTCCTTCAACAAAGGTGAGCCAAATGCCCATTGCTACACGCTGTTCTAGGCCCTTGGGGGTGTAGCCATGGGCAGAAGAGCCCAAACCCAGCTCTCTCTGAGCCTGTGCCTGGTGGAGAAGGCAGGCAACATGCACTTAAAATGGGATCTTACACTTGATATTAGGTGCTGATACGTGTCATAGAAGAGAAACCATACGAGGGCAAATTGTGGATGGGACAGAATTTTAGAAAATGTGATATGTTAGTTTTTTTTTTTTTTCAACGTTTATTTATTTTTGGGACAGAGAGACAGAGCATGAACGGGGGAGGGGCAGAGAGAGAGGGAGACACAGAATCGGAAACAGGCTCCAGGCTCTGAGCCATCAGCCCAGAGCCTGACGCGGGGCTCGAACTCACGGACCGCGAGATCGTGACCTGGCTGAAGTCGGACGCTTAACCGACTGCGCCACCCAGGCGCCCCTGTGATATGTTAGTTTGACATAATAAAGAAAGAAAACTTGTGGGCCCTTGGGGACGATTCTTTCTTTAAAAGGAAAGAGCCGGTGAAAAGGCCTGGGGAGAGAGTAGCTTGTTGCTGGGGAAACAGCACAGACAGGGTGGAGACAAAGTCCAATGAACCCAGGAAACAGGACCCAGCAGGAACAGGGACCTGAGCTTGAGAGGTGGGTAGGGGGTCAGGAGGATTTGGATTTTATTCCAAGATGGCACGGACCATCATATAGGGTTTTAAGAAAGGAAGTGACACAATCCGATCGACACTTTTACTGGGGAGTTTTTCTGTCCAAGATCACGCAGCTTGGATTCAAACTTGGGTTCTCTTAACCACTGAATTCACACAGTCAAATCTGGTAATGAAGTGCGTTTAAAGAGAAACATGTTCACGCAATTTTGGAGAAACCTCAAGATTAATTTCAAATCCGTCAAACCACTCCTCTGTTACTTGAGGCCATTTTCTGTCATTTCTGCCAACTGCTTCTGTGGTCCTTTTCCTACACGTGAGACAGGGAGTTCTACATTTCCTGAAAGGAAACCCAAAATTCTTTTGTATTGTTTTGAATGCGAGAGGATTCTTTCTTCTGCCGCCCTGTGTATCAGTCAGCCCAGGCTGCCGTAATAAAGTACCCCAGACGGGGGGCTTAAACCACAGAAATTCATGCTCTCACAGTTGTGGAGGCTGAAAGTCTGCCTTCTCCAACCTGTGTCTTCGAAAGGTCTTCCTCTGCATGTGTTTGTGTTCTAATTTTTTCATATAGATAGCAGTTGTATTGGATTAGGACCCACTCTAATGACCTCATTTAACTTAATCACCTCCTTGAAGACTCTATCTCCTAATATGGTCACATTTTGAGGTAGTTGGTGGTTAGGACTTCGACATGTGGATTTACTTATTTAAAAAATGTTTAATATTTATTTATGTATTTTGAGAGAGGAGTGGGGAGGGGCGGGGAGAGAGGGAGAGAATCCCAAGCAGGCTCTGCACTGTCAGCACAGAGCTCAATGTGGGACTCAAACTCACGAACCATGAGATCATGACCTGAGCTGAAATCAAGAGTCAGCCGCTTAACCAACTGAGTCACCCAGGTGCCCCAGGACTTCAACATTTGAATGTAGAGGGGTCACAATTCAGCCTATAATTATCTGTAATCAGTATTTCTATGCCTTCTCCAAATAGGTTTTGGTTCTAATCGGGAAGCCAGATGGAAACAATGTGAACTAAACACAGCTTCCCCACTTTCAAAGTAACCTTCTGGTAGTATTCTGGTGTCTCATTTGTGCTACTGCCTTCTTCACTTGGGAAGTTTTTTTGGCTGGCGCTTTCTACCGGATCTCCATCCCTCTTCTTTTCTTTTCTTTCTTTCTTTTTTTAATGTTTATTTATTTTTTGAGAGAGAGAGAAAGAGCGCAAGTGGGGGAGGGGTAGAGAGAGAAGGAGACACAGAATCTGAAGCAGGCTCCAGGCTCCGAGCGGTCAGCCCAGAGCCCGATGCGGGGCTTGAACCCATGAACCACGGGATCATGATCCGAGCCAAAGTCAGAGGCTTAACCAACTGAGCCACCCAGGCGCCCCATCCCCCTTCTTTTCAATCCTGGTGCCTGCTTAGAACTCCAAGGAGGTGTACAAGAGGTACCAATTTGGGATCAAACACACTTTCCTTCATTCCCCCACAAAACTACCATCTATGGCTCTACGGGGTCCCTCTGTCTTTCTAACCTTGTTGGAGGAGTTGGGGCCAACCCAAAAGAATTGCCATGGAGGATATGAGAACTTAAAAGTGGTGTGCTTCAGATGATATCCTGAGTTCAGAAGAAAGTTTCTCACTCAGAAACTAGAGTATATGATCCTCATCCTGAGATCTGCCTCCCGTCTCTGACAGAGTATCTACCTCCTTAAATCTCTACGAGGAGATATGCACTCTCCACCCCCTCCATCCTGGAAAGTCCTTATGGTTTACAAGCTTGGCCTTGTCCTGGGATTCACCCTCAACAGTACATTTCAGAAAGACCAAGTACTGCCATGTTGACGGAAGCAAGAGTGGAAAGGGCTGTGGAAATCTCTCATGTCCAACCTCTTCTAAGATTTTTCAACCTTATTTGTTGTGACTACCATTGTTCCTGGCCATCTAGAAGGTAACATTTTAGCCAGACATTTAGCAGAGACAGAGCCTTTAAATACATAAAAAGGAAAAAAAAATTCTTTAAATACAGCACAAGCTTCACAGAGTTCTGTGTAAATCATATTATGATTTGGAACAGTATCAATAATTAGTATTTTTTATTTGTTTCTTTTGTAGATACAGGTAAACCATAGTTCCACTCAGAGCTGCTGAGTATTTTTGTCCCCTCCCCCCAAGCCTTTTGTTTGTTTGTTTGTTTGTTTGCACATAGTGGAGTTTAAGATGCCTACCTATAGTGGGAGGAAAAAACCAGCTCCAAAGAGTTTTATTTTCTGTTTTTTGGGGGGGTTCCCCCCAATAAATTTAAAATAAATTTAGCTTCCATAACATGTCATGTCATACCTCAAGGTAAATGGAAAAATAATTGATATTTGAGGCTGTATGTTATTTTCAAAAACTGTATTGGGTTCTTTATATGCATCATATAACAATAGTCATATAAACTAAAGGCTAGAGTTTATTATCCCTGCTTTATAGTTAAAAATTTTTTTTAATGTTTGTTTATTTTTGAAGAGAGACAGAGAATGAGTGGGGAGGGGCAGAGAGAGAGGGAGACACAGAATCTGAAGCAGGATCCAGGCTCCGAGCTGTCAGCACAGAGCCTGATGCGGGGCACAAACCCACAAACCTTGAGATCCTGACCTGAGCTGAAGTTGGATGCTCAACCGACTGAGCCACCCAGGTGCCCCAGCCTGCTTTATAGTTTAGAAAACTGAAAGACAAAGTAACTTGCTTAAGACAATAGCACGTGAGGAAAAAGGAGTAAGAATTAACTGCAGTGGGACAGTACTAAATTCTAGAAGCCAGCACCTGGAATTCTGTCACCAACAGGCTGGGGTTCCTGCCGGGGCCAGCACCCTGAGGGGTGGGACCAGGACAAGGTAGAATTCAACAGGCAAAAGAATATGTACATAGTAGGGCCAAAAAATAACCTGTTGAGGTAGACACGTGGTAGAACAAAGGGGCAGGGAACAAGCCAGAAACCCAGTTGCTGATAGTACTTAATTCAAAGAAAGACTGGATCATCAACAAGGGTAATTTGATGGAGCGTTTCAGAATGGTTTCCCCAAGCGCTCTTGCAGGAGGTTAGCTCATCCTCAGAGCTGGTATGAAGCAGATGCTACCTGTGGGCTTCAAAGGTGAGTGAGACAGGAGACAGAAGTAGGGAGCAAGAGGAACCAGGATGGTATTTTACTCCTAAAATAGTAGTAAAGAGAAACTCAAACGGAGTATAAATACCTTTTCAATATTATCTTGCGATTTCGTTAGTTGTCTAGAAGTTGTCTAGAAGATGTGGAGAGGCCAACATCTAAGCAGGTTAAAGCTGCATTACCTCAAAGGAAAATTTAGCATCTCCTCAAGTGCCTGGGTATGCATTTTGGAGCCCAAGGAAAGGATTAGAAGTAAGATTTTTGATTCCCCCTTTTCCAAGGGCATTGAGACAATGTGCCTAATTTGCTTGGTGAATATACTTGGAACCTAACCCTCACCCAATACATTCTTGATGGTGGATTTCTTAATTATTATATAATTATATAATCATTATAGAAGAACTAGATAAAAAAAAAACCCTTTGGTGATTACATTTGTATAAGAAGAACAACAGAAACACTGCAGGCTGTAGTTCTCTGCACCTGTTTGCAATTCAGAAAGAGCATTGAGGGGGCAGAGCGGGAAATTCACACTGAAATCACATCTCGGGAAAAGTTAGACAGCTTGCACACTGCAAAAATCATTAAAACCCACATGCCATGGGTGTTCAAAGCATATCCATTAAATGCCAAAACATTGTTACACCATCCTCTTACACCAAAGTGAATCACCACCTTCTTTTTTTTTTTTTCTGCTGACAATATGTTCTGGGCCCTAATGAGTCATTTCTGGCATCACTCTTTGTTCCACTGAACTGCATAAAAGCATTATGAATTTTTAATAATTCTGTATTGTTTCATTTCTACATTGTATGCCCAAAGATGCTCGTGAAGAATTTTACTTTATTCATTTTATTATTTTATTATTATTTATTCATTTTTATTTATTTTGAGAGAGAGAGAGAGAAAGCTGGGTAGGGGCGGCGGCGGGGAGAGAAAGAGAATCCAAAGCAGGGTTCACACCATCAGCACGGAGCCCAATGTGGGGCTCGAACTCCCAAACCATGAGATCACGACCTGGGCCCAAATCAAAAGTCAGATGCTCAACCAACTGAGCCACCCAGGCACCCCAAAGAATTTTACTTTAATGCCACAAATGGCCTTTGAATGTTTCTTATTTAATAATGATTTAAACACACAGATGGGATAGGAGATACGCTCCTAATGCGTATTTAACTGCAGACCAGGCAGAAGGATTAATGATTTATATTTATGATGCCTAAAAAAAGATGCCTTGGGACTTTAGGAAGAGAGACAATTATCTACTCCAACTAAGACATGTTTCCTGGAAGGCAGAAGTATTTGGGTGATTTACTCCATGAAGCTCTTCTGAAAGAAATGCAAAACCATTTTGCCATCAGTGGTTTCTTCGAAGGCCACAGTACAGACTCAGAAACTATAACTCTGATGATGGAAATTATTTAGGTTTCTAAAAGTATGTTTGTTGAGGCAAAATATTTTAGCAGTCTTCCATATTGAGGGGCTTTATCTCCCTTTTGCTAGCCATATAAATCTAGGCTAGTCACTTAACCTCACCGGTCCCAGTGTCCAGCCTCTGGAAGATTTTACGACAGAATGTTTATCTCAAGGACGTTATGAAGATCATATTAACTAAATCATTAAAAGTGCTTAATACTGTCTTAAGGTCATAGGAAGGGCTGAGTAGAGTTTTGACACTTTCAAAAGTATTCATATGATTTCATTTGTATTATGCATATTTGGAAAACATTAAGAAAATACCGCATCAGGAAATCAAGAGTCCCTGAACATCAAGACTCCTCCACATTCCAGAACTTAGTTCTTCAAACTTCCCCTCCTCCTCATTTGAAGCTACATTGCAGCAAATCCAAGCTATTTATTATTTTCTGAATCTGCTGTGCTCGTGGTGACACAAACCCTTTGTCCACTCTGTCCCTTCTCCTCCTTTAGGTTACCTCTTTCTTCAAGACCTCGCTCAAGCCACCGTTTCCATTCTTGTCTCTCATTTTCCGGGATGTCACGTGTCTGACTTTGCCACTTCTTTGAAATGTTTAGCTATCCAAAGAAAAACAAACATTTAAAATTAAAAAGGCAATGAGCTGTCTACTGAAGTAGACTGCAAGCTTCATGCAGACATCTTCTTTGTATCTCTTGACACTAAACACAATATAAACCTCACTCTCAATGGATGTGACATCTATTCTTTGATGACCTTGGTTATTTCACTTCTCTCACTTTTGCTTGTTTTTCCTTGGCTTGGAAGAAGCAATAACTCAAGTTTGCAAATCCATGACCTAAATAGCAATGGAATTAAATATCATACAAATTCAGTGCTTCAGTCTTATAATCATGGTTAGCACTGAAACATTGAAAACAAATACTCATGCTGTGCCATCTTGCTTCTAAGAGACACTTTTTTACTGGCTAAAAAGCAACTTGTACATTTCAAAAAGTTAACTCACAAGGTAAAATATTGATAAAACATATTTTGAGCTTGAACTATCTAGTCAATCTAAAACAGTTTCAATTTCTTTTCTCTACCAGAGAGAATGTAACATGTATAAGGAATATTTTCCTGATGGTACCATAATAGTACCTTTCATGGGGTGTACATGTTTGAACCACCATTTCTATCAAATGAGTGATTGATAACCAGTATGCTTATATGAGTTGATAGGCACAAAATAGCCTCAGAGCACTAGCCAACAGCCCTGAATTCTGGGTGCTCCCGGAAGGGTCCAAAGTACCAGAATCGGCATGCAGATTTACCCTAAATTCACTTTGTTATGGAATGATGTTTGTGCCCCGCCCCCCTTCATATGTTGAAATCTAATCCCCAGTGGAAGGTATTCAGAGGTAGGGACTTTGGGATGTAATTAGGTTATGAGGGTAGAGCCCTCATGAATGGGATTAGTGCCCTTATAAGAAGAGTCCAGAGAACTAGCTCTCTTTCTGTCATACAAGGTTACGGTGAGAAGTGGGCAGTCTTTAAACCAGAGAGTGTTCTTACTGGACCCTGACCAGGCTGATACCCTGATCTTGGACTTCAAGTTGCCAGAATTGTGAGAAATAAGCTTCTGTTGTTTATAGGCCACCCAGTTTATGGTATTCTGTTATCTCAGCCCGAGTTGAGCAAGACAGACTTCAAATGTTTGGTAACCACTCCTGAAGTTTTTATTGGTAGGATCAGCCCTCCAATGTATAGAACATAATAATATCTTTGTAGATCTTCGTGGCTCTAGATCAGTTCAAATCTATACCACCCAGACTTATTCCAGAGTCTACAGAAGTATTCTGGATCTCTAGGTACAAGATAATCTTGGGGTGGTTCACTATAACCACAGATAGAAGAAAAACTACTGACCTTTATTTAGTTGGGATCTCAGGGCACTGGTATTAGGACACAGAGCTATGGTCACCATACTCTTTTCTAGAAGAACACAGAACTCTTAATACCCGTATGTGCAAATTAAGGTAAATTCAACAAGTAATATAAATGCTAAGAAAAGTCAAAATCAAGTAGTAGGAGCTGGGGGTTTCAAGGACTTTTACAGAGAACTTAGCTTATTGATTTTCATTCTTCTTAGAAACGACCTTTTGGTTGATTTATCAACTTTATAACTTTCTGAGTATAAATTTTCTCTCTCTTCTCTTCTGTTACTGTTAACATTACTCATTACTGTTTTTTCAAGTTTATCTTAAGCCTAAGATTCTTGTTTGGCATCTTGTCTAGATGTGTCTGGCTTTCAGGGTTGCTACCAGGAAAGAGAAATTCTGAGAGTTTAAGAAGCTTAAAACCCAGTACTTAGAATTTTCATGGAAAAAATCATCACCACAGATCCTGTTGGTGTGGATACCACACATGATGGATTTTCCAGGACAGTTCCAATTTCAGGACCATTATCTTGTATCTTAAAACTTCCTCCCTCCATTTACACCTTCCCTTTTTGAGCCCTATGCTGTTAAAGCCTGATAAAGGCATTATTAAAACAATTTCAGTGGTTAACTCTGATAAAAAAAATTTTTCCTTATGACAAGATTTTCACCAGAATATAGAGCATGATAAGTTTTCAGAAATGTTCATTCCAATGCCAATTCCAGTTGACATATTTAGGGTTGATTGAAAGTTAAACTGATGACAGTTATAGAATTCACCTTCTCTCTGACTTCCTAAAGCTTAGATTTCTAAATATGCCACTAATTTCCTTGAGGGAAAAAATCCCAGGACATATAATATAGACTTGATAAAAATAAAGTTAATAAACAATCTATTATAGTATTTGCAGCTGGAGAAATGGGGGCACCTGTGTAGCTCAGTAGGTTGGGAATCATCCCACTCTTGATTTGGGCTCAGGTCATGATCTATCTTCCTTCCTTCCTTCCTTCCTTCCTTCCTTCCTTCCTTCCTTCCTTCCTTCCCCTCTCTTCCTTCCTCTCTCCCTTTTTTGTCTCTCTTTTTTGTCTTCTTTCTTTCTTTCTTTCTCCTTCCTTTCTTCCTTCCTTCCTTCCTTCCTTCCTTCCTTCCTTCCTTCCTTCCTTCCTTCCTTCCTTCCTTCCTTCCTTCCTTCCTTCCTTCCTTCCTTCCCCTCTCTTCCTTCCTCTCTCCCTTTTTTGTCTCTCTTTTTTGTCTTCTTCCTTTTTTCTTTCTTTCTTTCTTTCTTTCTTTCTTTCTTTCTTTCGTGAGTAAGCTATATGTTAAGAAAGTACACTTATTGAACTAATTTTAAAATGAGATGTGAATGACAATTTACCTAGCTACATTCCCCTCAAAAATTTTTTCCTCCAATAAAATGTAATTTTAAATAGTAGAACTTCAGATAGAAATCTTGGGATAGAGGCCTTTAAATCATATCACTTAGTTTTCAGCTAGCATTTTTTTCCTCCAAGTTTTTAGTTAAATTCTAGTTAGTTAACATATAGTCTAATATTAGTTTCAGGAAAACGATTTTGTGATTCATCACTTAACATATGACACCCAGTGCTCATCACGACAAGTGCCCCCCTAATACCCATCACCCATTTAGCCCATCCCTGCCCGCTCCCTCCAGCAACCCTCAGTTTGTTCTCTATTGTTGTTTTTTATAGTTATAAAAATCTTTAATAAAATGCTAGAAGATGGAAAGTATTGAAATCACAGAATCTTCTCAATAGATATAGGAAACTTCTTTTTAAAATCCCATACCTGTTCTCTATTGTTAAGAATCTCTTATGGTTTGCCTTCCTCTCTGTTTTTATCTTATTTTAATTTTCCTTCCTTTCCCCTATGTTCATCTGTTTTGTTTCTTAAATTCCACATGAGTGAAATCATGTGTGATTTGTCTCTCTGACATTGGTTCCATCCATGTTGTTGCAAATGGCAAGATTTCATTCTTTTGATCGCCTAGTAATATTCCTTTGCATATATGTACCACATCTTCTTTGTCCATCAGTCGATGAACATTTGGGCTCTCCCAGCTAACATTTAAAATTAATCTCAAGAGCTTGAAGTCAGGTTGTAATCCTCAGCAAGTGGCATCATCATCTCTCCCTTGGTGTCAATCCTTGTCATAGTCTTTCTCAGATGCAAAATAGTGCAGAATGGACCGATCTATATAATAGCTGGCCAGAGGGAAAGAAAGATGACTTGGAAGTTTGGTTTCCATCGTTTTCAGCCATAATACTTGGGAACACGTATGTTGTATTGAAGATACTTTCTGCTGTAACTAAACAGAAAATCCTGACTAACAAAGCATAAGTGATAAATGGATTATTTCATACAATTGTTAGCACAAAACTAAGGTGCTAATAACAAGGATTCTTCATTGCAAATATGTATCAGCCAAGATTTTGAGCACTGTACATATATTGACTTTGTAATTCCTGGTAGTAACCCTTAAGGTATGTACTATAGTTTTCTCCATTTTATAAATGAGGAGAGTGAGTCACTGGCTTGTTCAGGCTCTGGGGCTGGTTAGTTCTGTGGCCTGGTGATGCCATCGAGGACCAGATTGTTTCTTTCTCTAGGGTCTGGTCACTTTAAGATATCAGTTCTTTCCCTCATACTGACTAACTTAGTGATCTCAAAATGATTCAAGTAGTTCAAAGCATCACGTGCAGACAAAACAGTATCAATAGTAAAGTGAAGGCCTTTCACTACCCTGTGTCTCTTGTTTGAGTGGTGAAGAGATTCTTATTGGCCAGGATTTGATCACATGTTTAGACTTACCTTTGGCAAGGGGATGCAGTTACCATGAGTTGCTTAGACCAATTGTTTGGAAGGCATGGATGTTGGGAGATCAATTACCATAACAATCACGTACATCTTCTATAATGAGCTCTCAGGGTAACCTAAAAATTTGGGGAGATTGCTATGGGAAAAGCAAACAAAACAAAACAAAACAAACAAACAAACGAACAAAAAACTGACCTTAAATCCAGGATCTAGAGAGACTTCCAGTCTATTTTCAGCAAATTGTGATTGGATTTTTACCTTGGGGCTCTTAATACTCTCTGTTTGGCAAAACAACCTCAGTATAGGCATTTATTTGAACTACCTATCATTTGTGTAATTGCCATAGAACACAAGAATTGTGTGTATCATTAAAACTTAGGTCACGTTGTATTGAGATCAAGTATATCTTGCAGGTGCTAATTTAGGCTGATTCTTCACAGTCTGGTGCTTACATAACTTAGCATCTTCTGTAACAAAGTAATTTGTAGGTATTGTGATAAAGATTCTTCATTTTGCTTTACATGACTTAGTGACTCCTTTGAAATGTTAGTGTGTGTGATCCATAAAGGTGAATAAAGATGTAAGTTATGCCAAATCCAACATGTAGAAATTTTTACAACACAATTCAAACTCTGAAAAGTCTGAATTTTTGTTAATACTCGTTTTTTCCCCCTGAATGGATCTAAAAGTTCTTTGGGTTAGAACGTTAGTAGAAAAGAAAAATGGGCTGACAGCAGCTGGGTTTAAACTGCCTTTAAATTAAACCACTTACTACATTTGAAACTTCATGGGGAAAATTTATAGAACTCTTTTGGAAGTTCCACAAAGAAAAGTCTAGGAAGGTAGTGTGTCTATAAAACAGTAAAGCACACAACTTGTCCCCTGCAGGAACTGCAATTCAATGGGAACCTTACACTTTAATTTTCCCAAGATTCTGACAATAGTTTATTATTCCTGTAAGCCTTTCCTTTCTCACAGTTTCTGTCCCTCCAAGCAAATACATTTTTTAGTAGGTTCCCACTGTCCTCTCCTCAAGTTCTGAAAAGTTCCTGCATTTCTAAGATTTCATGGAGGGTTATAATCAACAGGGAGAGAACCTGGCCAATTTAAGAGAAACTTAGATTTATGAAGACAGCTGGTCACAAGTTCAGAAGGAGGGCTGGGTAAGTCAGCTTTGGAGAGAAGCAGAGAAGCATGAACTTCTGCCCAGAGGGCCGCTATTAGGTGGATTCCGCTCCTGTGACTTCTGGTCCCATATTGAAGTGTTCACAGAATAGTGAGTCTTCCTAAACTGAAAATGTTTAAGACACAAATGGCTGCCTGGAGGGTTGGAGAGGAAAGTCCTGTCCGTTGTCTTCTGATATATTTTTTAATCCTCTGCTTTTATGACTTAGTTTTTAAAGCAGGCATTTATAAATTGCCTACCCAGGCATCCTTTCTGCCTCTCCGTTGAATACTTTCCATTTGTTCTTCCAGTTCCACTCCTTACTCCTCTGTACCATGCTTTGTGTGCCTAGGGAGGCTAAATATGACAGGCTTTATCGATGCCCACTCTTCCCTCTGTCTTCTGGCAGAAACTGGACTACAGGAGATAAGAGGTAAGGAAAACTATGAAGTCAAGGTGTTCATTTCTTTGACTCGCTCCCAAATGTGTTTTATGGATTGGCAGAGTTCCTTTTCCAAAAGCTGAAGATCCAAATGAGCTCTCCCTCTATAGCAGTATCTAATCTCTCCAGATTTTTGCAACTGTAACCTCCCTTGTTTGCTCAGCTCTAGGGATGTTTCCAGTCTTCTGCTGTTGCTTTAGCATCTCTTGTTTTCCTCACCCCTGCCCCAAATGTCATAAATATTACCCTTGTTAAACTCTCCTTAATTACGCATTTGGATCTGACATCAAACTCGCTGGAGTGCTCGCTGATATATCTCCCATATTAAGTGTACAGTTAGTTACCTTTGGGGAATAGTGTCTCCACTACGGTGTAGGACCCTATTAGTTTTGTGCATAGCTCTAGGGGTGGGCTCTAATAGACACAGGTCAGTAAACATAATCACATCTCCCCTGTCTAGTGATTGCTACAGGGATGGGCAGTGACTCAGCCTAAACAAATTAGCTCAGGTTTTTCTATGACCACATATTGGCTCAGTTTGGGGCAATGAGAAGGATACTCAGGACTTTTGTAGGATGTTTTGGGAGGCAAGCTTTTTCTCTCCCTGGATGTGAACAAAAAAGGATAGAGTCTTTTTTTAAGTTTATTCATTTATTTGGGGGAGGGAGGGGCAGAGAGAGAGGGAGAGAGCTGTCAGCGTGGAGCCTGACGTGGAGCTCAAATCCACAAAACATGATGAGATTATGACCTGAGCCGAAACCAAGAGTCAGACACATAATTAACCGAGCTACCCGGGTGTCCCAAGAATAAAGTCTTGTTTACTGCTAACACCTGTAACACAAACATAAGGCAAGCAAAACCAAAAGTGAATCTAATCTATGGAAGAAGGAAGAGCCCATTGGGTTTCAGAGAAACATAGATGAATCCCTGAACAAGCCATGTCTGACTTGCACTGTCTCTGAACTTTTCAATGCTGTGAACCAATAAACGCCCAACCCCCCTTTTAAATAAGGCTTTTATTGGAGTGTAACAAACATTTACAAAAGTGCAAAAATCATGGTTACACCCCTGATGAATTGTCACAAAGCCAGCACACTCGTGTAACCGTAACCCTGATCAAAAAACAGAACATTTCAGAACCCCAAATGCATCTCTCATTTCTTCTCATTCATAAAGCTAGCCATCAGTGGTGCTTTTTTGGCACTTTATTGAAAGATAATTATACAGGATGCACTTTTCTGTGTCTGGCTCCCTTGCTCAATTTTGCTTGTAAGATAAATCCCGGTTGTCAGGAATAATCGAAGCCCATTCATTTTTCATTGTTGTATACTCTTCTAATATAATCCACAACTTGTCAATCTATTTTAGATAGACAGGGGGTTGGTTTCAGTTTTACATATAATTTTACACCCTTTTTACACTATTACAAATAGTGCCATTATGGATATTCTTGTGCATGTCTTTTTTATTGAGATATGATTGACATATAACATCATATAAGCTTAAGACATATAACATGTTGGTTTGATATATTCCTATATTGCACTGTGATCACTACAATAACATTACTGAACACACTGATCATGTCAAATATTTATAATTTCTGTGTTGAGAACAGTTAAAATTTAGTCTCTTAGCAACGTTGAAGTTTATAATATGGTATTGTTGACTATAACCGCTCTTCTGTGCATTAGATCTTCATTGCACATGTCTTTAGATGAACACACGTGCATAAACTTATTTTCAGTATACCCATAATATTGAAATTGCTGAATCATAGTATGTGAATGTATTCAGCTTTCAGTTTGCCAATGTGGTTATACCTAATTATAATCCCACAGCGGTATATGCAAATTTTGGTGTGTGTAATGGCATCTCTTCATGGTTTTAAACATTTCCCCATTGCCTAAGTTGAGCCTTTTAGAAATAGTTTGTTGGCCTTCTTGAGAGCCTGTTTTGTAAGTCTGTGGCCTTTGAAAAATTAGGCGTTGGCCTGTTTCTTTTTGATTGATTGGTTGCGTATGTGTGTGTGTTTGAACAACAGCACTCTGTCTTGCTTGAGAATTTGAATTTGACCTTCAGTTCACTTTCTAGCTCTGTTCATCTGGAACCTGTTAAAGGTACAGGATGTCAATTGTGTTGCTTTGGGTCACATAATGACTAAAACTGGAAGAAGTACAAACCCTCCTGCTTCCTGATTTTGGTAACTCTTGTAACTGGGCGTGTCTTTTGCTGAAGACCTAAAAGCCATGCCTTTGGTTTTGTTATAAGAAATTTCAGTTTGAAGCAGGTAAGCCAGGGTGGAACCTGCACCCTCTTCTCTGGATTTAAGAGTGTCTTATGGTTTGTCTCCCTCTCTGCTTTTATCTTATTTTTCCTTCCCTTCCCCTATGTTCATCTGTTGTGTTTCTTTTTTTTTTTAATTGTTTTAATGTTTATTTTTGAGAGAAAGACAGACAGAATGTGAGTGGGGGAGGGGAAGAGAGAGAGGGAGACACAGAAACAAAGCAGGCTCCAGGCTCCAGGCTCCGAGCTATCAGCACAGAGCCCGATGCGGGGCTTGAACTCACAGACGGCGAGATCATGACCCGAGCCAAAGTCGGACGTTTAACCGACCAACCCACCCAGGTGCCCCTTTCTATTGTGTTTCTTAAATTCCACATATGAGTGAAATCGTGATATTTGTCTTTCTCTGACTTATTTCACTCAGGATAATACTGTCTAATTTCATCCAGTCTTATTTCATCTTTAAAAGTTTGGGAAGATTTATTCATGAAGCCATTTGGGTCTGCATTTTATTTATGGGAAGGCTTTTAATTACCAGTTCAATTTCTTTGGTAGATAAAAAGTGTTCAGATTTTCTGTTTCTTTTGTTGTTTTGGTAAGTAACATCTTTCAAAGGATTCATCAGTTTTATCTGCCTTGTCAAATGAGTTGATGTATAGTTCTTTATAAATTAATTCATTATCTTTTAACGTCTATAGGAGTTGTGATGGTCTCCTCTTTTTTATTCCTCATACGAATCGTTTGTATTTTCTCTATTTGTCCCTTGATAAGTCTTACTAGGAATGATCAATTTCATAAATCTTTTTAAAGAACCTATTTTTACTTCGTTGATTTCTCTATTGTGCATTTGTTTACTATTTCCTTGGTTCCTACTTTTATTATTCATTGCATCCTTCTATCTAGTTGGGGTTGATTTGCTTTTCTTGTCCTGCCTTCCCAAGATAGAGGCTTAGATTAATGCTTTCCTTCACATCTTTTATCAAGACATTTTTATTTGTTTTTTTGTTGTTGTTGTTGTTACTTGTAACACAAGGCGTCCTAAGTGATAGTCTCTATTTACATAGCACAGTGCTTCTCAATTTTCAGTGTGCATGGAATTCATGTGGGGATCTTATTAAGATGCAGATACGACTCAATCGGTTTTGTGTGGGGCCTGAGATTCTGCTTTTCTAACACGTTCTTAGGTAAGACCAATGATGCTGATTTGAGGGCTCCACTTTGAAAATCAAGAATCTGATAATAGTGGAAAAATTTGCCAGCGGAAAAAAAGCACAGTTGTTTGTATCAGAAGATAAAGTAACTATACATTGTATGAATCATCTTTTGATTTGTATTTTTCATGATATATTTTGTAGCGTTGAAAACGATTTGGTTTTTTAAACTAGAATTTTAATGTATTAATTTAACCTTGACATTCAAAACATAATGTGAAAACTCACTGGATTTGGATTTCATACCTGTGTTCTAGTTGACCAGGACCCCTAGAGCCCAATTTACTCTCTTATCAAGTTCACTTAAGAAGACTGAAGAGGAACCCCCAGGGCCCATGTATTGTGTCAACTGATAAGAATAAAATGTTGGATAGAAATTTGTAGCAGCTATTTTATTTTTCTTAAATTGTGGTAAAAACACTTAACATGAGATCTACACTCTTAAATTTTTAAGTGGATAATACAACATTGCTAACTATAGGCCTGATGTCGTACAGTTCTTTTCCTTTCGTTTCCTTTCGTTTCCTTTCGTTTCCTTTCGTTTCCTTTCCTTTCTTTTCCTTCCCTTCCCTTTCCCTTTCCCTTTCCCTTTCCCTTTCCCTTTCCCTTTCCCTTTCCCTTTCCCTTTCCCTTTCCCTTCCCTTCCCTTCCCTTCCCTTCCCTTTCTCTTCTCTTCTCTTCTCTTCTCTTCTCTTCTCTTCTCTTTTCTTTTCTTTTCTTTCTTGCAAGAATCCTAAGCAGACTCCACACCTGGCATGGAGCCCGATGCAAGTCTTGATCTCATGACTCAGCAGGCAGTTAGGAACACGAGAGCTGGTGTTTTTTGCAATGTTATAACCATATGGGCAAACCAAAATCTAAAAGCATTCAGCAAAAGAAGCTGGCCTGTGTAAAAGCACCATGGATTCATTCTTGAGATGATCTGTGTATACACAGAAGCCACCCCCATTTTGTTGAAGTGTTAAAGTATGTGAGCAACACATTCTCTTCATTCTTTAAATCAGTTTAAGGTGGGTGTTCCACCCATTGCATTATAGTCATAAATGAAAACAATTGTTACAGTAGGTAAACTACAAGAGAAAGGAATATGTCTAACTCTACATTATCAAATTTGTGTACTTGACTATTGAATAGATTAGATGAGAAATCTCAAGGGCATTTGAATAATAGAACATTTACCAGGGGGAATTATGGGTGCCCTGGACTGACAGGAAGGAAACAGCTAGAAAATACCAAACCAAGCAGTAACTGAGCTCTGTAAGACAAAATGGACTCAGGAAAGAGATATGGAAAGCCAATGACAATGAAGGGAGGTGCATCTGGGACAGCAGTAGCAGAATTCACATCTCAGCAGGAGCTATATCAGCCAACATGTTCAGCCAGTGTCTTTGTAAATTGGGAAGCTGTGAACCTTCAAGGCACTGAATTTTCCTATTACAAAATATGTAATAATTACCACTTTAAACACTATTTCTCATTGCAAAGAGAAGCTTGCCTGATGTGGAGTTGGTACCAACTTACTGGGGCATTCTAGATGAAGATTTTCTAAGGATATTGGGTGGAGCCATGGTCCTGTGGAATTTTGTAAAATAATCCAAGCCCTTCATGGCAAAGACCTTTTTAAGGGGTTATAGTGTGTGTGTGTGGGTTTGTTTGTTTGTTTGTTGTTTTTTTTTTCACAATATGATGTAGCTTACTTTGGTCCTGGGTAAGAATTGTGGTGTTGTAGGAGACCCATGAGAGAGTTTCCTCATGGGGCCGAAAATCCTCTATTGCTGCCATGAAAATATTCTTTCTCTTTTCATGATGTACTAGAGATTGTGAGTACAAAACACTTTTGTAAGAGTAAGTTTCACAGGCATCTAGCTATTTCTTCCTGGACAATAAACATGTTATCTGAAACAATGGAAAAGAATATTGTTGGCAAATACTTTAGGGATCTAGCCCTTATTTAGAAAGGACCATTTTTGCTCTTTATGTTTCTATAAAAACAAGCAAACATGAGAGGAGAAACATGTCCCAGAGGGATTCTAGTAACTTCCCTAAGGAGAGGAAAAAAGAATGAAAAGGCTGATAGCCACCCATAGCTGCAGAGACCCTTCTATAGGTACAGAGAACCTCTCGCTGAGCCTCCCCCTGTCTCTGAAGGAGCACTGCTGGTTTGGGAGCCTAGAATGATTTGGTGACGAGAGAATGTGATCTTTAGGCCAAGGACCGTGCTGGTAATTGGCACCACACTTGAAAAGAAACACGGTCGACCGATTTTGGGCTCCCCTCCCTCTTTTGCTGCTCTAATTCATCCCCCTTGTGATTAGAATAATCAATTTAAGATCTGGCATTCCATATTTTCTCTGTTGTTAAGGTTAAGCAAATCCAGATAGTCTTGATTCATAAAGTTCCCCAAAGTTCTCATTAGACTTAACACACGGTGGTGCTGCCTGCCAAGTGATGTGCCATTCTGTTCATTTTCTGACCATCATTGCCATTTATTTGTGACTTGCTTGAAAAAATGGTAGACTTTTATTGAAGAGTCTTTTTTTCAGTGTTTCTGGCTCATGGATCGTTCTTCCTATTAATGAGCTACTTTTTCTAAAATCAAAGCTGCTTGGTTTATAACTGAGGGTTTTCTAGACCTACAATACCAATGGACAACCTTTACTGATCAGATTTCTGGGAAACCTATCTTGGCAACTCATTTACTCTTCTTTTGAAGGTAGTGACAGTGAAGTTCAGTATACCACAAATAACAGAGTAAGTACAACAGTTAACAAACCCATTTTAGGAAATTCCTGGCTTAAATAAATTCATCTCAGTTGGCCTATTTTCTATACTTCTGGATACCAATGTGTGTGTGTGTGTGTGTGTGTGTGTGTGTGTGTGTGTTAAATTTGTCCTTTAGAATTATCTGTATATATTCTTTCATATTTTCTGTCAAAGATGAAGGCCTCTTTTTTTTAGTGTTTATTTATTTTGAGAGAGAGAGAGAAAGGCAGAGAGAGGGAGAGAGAGAATCCCAAGCAGGTTTTCATCACAGAACCCAACGTGAGGCTTGATCCCATGAACCATGAGATTATGATCTGAGCAGAAATCAAGAGTCAGACGTTCAACAGACTGAGGCACCCAGGCACCCCGGTGAAGGCCTCTTTAATATTCATTATTTAACCCTCGCATTTGCCAAGAGGACTGATCCCCTTTCTGCTGTAAAAAGTACACAGCTGTAGATGATTCCAGCATGCCTCTGACAGGTCCTGAAGCCTACTATTCCTGGTGGCAGGGCCTCCTGCTTTCCTGTTTGATATGTAGGCAAGCCATCTATGAGTGGATAGCTCCTGTTCAGTTAGAAGTGATGTTCACTCCAGCCATGGATGACAGACTATTTTGAAGGAGCCTCCTGCTCTGAACAGAAAAGGGTGAGTGTGGTTAGATCTTATTAATGCCACTGTCCCCTGGTGAGCACTGAGCTTGTCATCTGCCCTCTGGGGTGTGGCAGGTGTTAGAATTTCAGTTCATCTGCTGGTGTTTGGGAAGGCACAGTTCCTAAGTAGAGTTCTTCTTGGTGTAACTAGGGAAAAAATAACTCCAAAGAAAAGGCAACCATTTATGGGAAATTATGGGGAAATGATTTTAGGTATACTACTGAGAGTTTTCGGTAAATAATCAGTATTTTCAGCCTCTTAGTCTGTATTGGTTCTTTGCCTCTGCGTGTAATCTTCCTTGAAGCTAATCCATTTTGAGTAGATGATCCCTCAAAAATATATGACCCTTTCTATTCAGTCCAGCTTGCTAACAGAAGAGTCTGTACTCTGTTCCTCTGCTCCATCATCTCCCGTTCTACCTCTGTGTTTACACATGAGACCCAGAGCATCTGGTATCTGCTTCGATATTTTACTGGAAATTGGCTCTTCTTTTCAAGTTTTGTTTTTCTGGCATTTCATCAAAATCTCACTCATGCTTGCAATTCCATTCTCAAATGAAATACCCTAAATTTCTAGTTGGAGGGTTTTCTGAACAACTTTCAGTTCTTTGTTTCCAGGAATGATTGACCCCTCATTCTTTAAAACTCACTTCTCTCTTGGTTTTAGTTTTTCTCTTGCCTCTATGATCATGGCTTCCTGGCCTGTTCTTTGTTCCCAAACTCCTTAAATCCTACTATTAACAGAGCATCCAGTGCTGGATTGTTTTCCTCCATATTTTCATATTTCTTCCTTCCTTCATCCGTCAATGACCTATTGAACTCTTCTTATAGGCAAGCTCCATTCTAGGTGCTATAGAAGAGACACTGGATATGTTTTAATGATAAGGCCAACAACATATCCTGATGGATCCGAAATGGAGTATAAGATGAAGAGAAATGAATGGCGACTTCAGAGATTTTGTTCTGATCAACTGGAAGGATTCAGTTGCCATCATCTGATGTGGGCAAAGCAGCGAGAGGAGAAATTTTGGATGGGAAAACTAGGGTTTAAAAATAGACTTATAAGTTCAGGATTTTCCATTTGCTATGGATTTGCTAACGTGTCCCCCTAAACTTCACCTGTTGGAGTCTTAATGTTGTGATATTTGAAGATGGGGCCTTTGGGAGGTAATTAGGTAATGAGGGTGGCGCTCCCATGACAGGATTACTGTCCTTATAAAAAGAGGAAGAGAGCTAGCCTCTTCTCTCTTTCTGCCATGTGATGATACAACTAGACAGCAGCCATCTGACAGCAGGAAGAGGGCTCTCCCTGGGAACCAGCTGACACATTTATCTGGCACTTCCTAGCATCCAGAACTGTGACAAAGGCATGTCGCTTAAGTCTCCGAGTCAGTGGTGATTTGTTATATCAGCCTGTCCTAAGGCAGAATTTGTCTTAAAAAGCCAGTGTAGATGTTCAGCAAATAGTTGAAGAGATCTGCGTCGAAGATACACATTTAGGAATCTTCAAAATAGTGGTAGTATTTAATGCTTTGAGACTGGGTGAAATGACCAAAGGACTGAGTATAGATAGGGAAGAGAGCAGTACAAAGCACTGGGCTATGGGGGGTCCAGCCATTAAGTGTTTGGAGGAGAGAGGGGGAATCTGCAAAGTGACTGAAAAGATGCTTTGGGATAGGCAGAAAGCCAAGGATTTGGGTGCTCTGTGACCCAAACACAGCAAGGCAGAGACAGTAGCCAACAGGTTAAAGTGTGTGTCGGTCCAAATAAAATAAGAACAAAACTGACCACTGGATTTCACAATTGGAAGCCATGTGGTCACATTAGCAAGAGCAGTGCTTTTGCCATGAGGGAGGCGAAAGCCTCACAGGAATGAGATTGGAGACAGTGGGAGGAAAGACTTGTAGGTTTAAGACATGTTGACTTATCTTCCACTGTCTGTACACATGCTCATGACTATCAAATTTATATATATATAAACAGGTCTCAAAAAAGCCCACCAAACCCAAATAAGTCAATCTATATCCAGGCTGGCAGTCTACCACGTTGATTTGGAACTCACTTGCCATTTTGCACAACAAGAATTATACATTCATAGTTTTCTGTCCATATCTCTTTACCGTACATACAACAAGACGTAGACATTTGTGTCAGGCTTTATGCGTCTGATCTTTATTCAAAATCTCAAGATTTTCATTTAATTTTGGAGTGTAAGTGCAAAGTGACTCAAGTTTTGAGTTTCCATTCCAGAGAGATGAAGTGATAAAACGTGGAGTAACAACAAAGAGCCAGGCTTGTGTCCTTGAACACTTCCTTTGTAGCCATATCGTTTTAGGTGAAAATAAGACACTGATGTGGAAAAGGTAGAGAAGGGATGTCTCAGAGAGGAAGGTTAGAGGTAGGGCAGAATGAAAATGAGTAGATTTTCTTTCCAATATTGATAGTAAATAGCTAGTAGCTGCATGACTAACAGGTACAAATTATATACAGGCCACAAATTTCAACGTTTTATAAATGATCGAGAGGTAAACAAAATCACACACACACAAAATTACTCTGAAGCCTTGCTTTCTTCTTGAATGAAAGAACTCAGTAAAAATATGAATAATGCATGTTATTTTAAGAAATCATCAGGATCTTGTGAGATTTATATGTAATCTGCACGCATTGTTTTCAACGGGGCCATTCTGAAACTCCGATATTACACCTGAAACGCATTTTGAGTTGAGGCGGTAAACTTTTTGTGAATAAAATTTTAGCGTTGGTGTTTTTTTTTTTCCCTCAAATGGAATAATGGCCAAATTTATTGGTACATTTTCGTTTTTTAATCATATGCAGTAGTGGTTGGAATTTAACAGTGAAATTCTTCTCACTGTTTGAAATGTTAGGCTTAGAAATCAAACCATAATAGTTTCATTTGCAGCTGAGCCCCGTATAAAACCTCACTAAATAGTTCACTGATTGAGTTGCTGAAATTTTCCTCTTGGCTCTGGATTTGTGGGGTTTCCAGGTGCCTCTCAGCAGTGAAAGCATCACTAATAATTGTAAACTATGATTATTAGTTTCATTAACCCAGGACCAGATTCAACAATGACTACCACAAATCAGAGCTCTTTGCCCCCTCAAAGCGGCAGCATTAAATTGTGCCGGGAATCCTTTATTTGTTCAATGCAAATAGAGTGGTTGAGTGTTCCCTCTCACTAAGTACGTTACAAAATAAATACATTATATTCATTAAATTTTCATGTAATATCGAATACATGCAAAAGAGTATTGGTCATATATTTCTAAGTTGTGAAGCATAATATTAAACTGGTTATTCCAGGTAAGAATTAGAACATTACTGAATCCATTCAGACAATCTATGTTTTCCTATCAACTCAACCCGTTACTTCCTTGATTTTTTCTGTAAATGTTCACAATTTCTTTATATTTAAAATAATAAGCATAGAGATTTATTTTTACTTGCTTTGCTTGTTAGAAATAAGTAAAATACTGAAAACAGGTTTGAGTGGATTCCCACCTCTCCTACTAGGGAAGTGAGGATACCCAAGTCTGTACCACCATTTAATATCTTCCAGAGTCTAGACTCTGAAAAGTTCATGAGTATAATTTGATTGATCATTACAATGAGGGATACCTATAGTGACCAGTTCTATACTAGATCATTTAAGTCAGTTATCTAATTTTACATTAATATTTATCATTAACCAGGGCGCCTGGGTGGCTCAGTCGGTTAAGCGTCTGACTTCGGCTCAGGTCGTGATCTCATGGTTTGTGAGTTCAAGCCCCGCGTCGGGCTCTGTGCGGACAGCTCAGAGCCTGGAGCCTGCTTCAGATTCTGTGTCTCCCTCTCCCTCTGCCCTTCCTTCTGCCCTATTGAGAGACGCTCTGTCTCTGTCTCTCAATAATAAATAAACGTTAAAAGAATATTTATCATTAACCATATGATGAGATGATAGATATTATTATCTTCAGACTGTAGATGCTTAGGAAAGTTAAGTAACTCGCCCAAAGTTCTAGAGCTGGTAAATCTGGGATTTGAATTCAGTTGTTGCTTAGTCTAAGCCCTATGCTCTTTCTACTCTCATGCACTTAGCTTAGATCAATATGTAATGAACCAATAGCTGAGCATCAAGATGTGAGCATAAATTCGTTATTTGTAGTGTTTTTAAAGGGTGTACATTTAATACCAGTGACATCAGCTTAGATAATGTTTTTGTGTGTGTGTGTATGTGTGTGTGTGTGTGTGTATGTTACCACTTAAATTTATGACATAAAGTTTAATGGGTATCGATCTTTGAAGAAATGGGCTAATTGGTTATCACATGTTTGGCACATTATCTTTCTAATTAGCCTTTTTCAGTGTTGAATGTGGCACTGAAGTTTTAAAACAATTAGCATTATTGGTGATAACAAATTATCCTTTAAACAAGTATGCTTACATATCCAGTACATTTAAATATATCAATTTATACAAAAAAAGTCAGCCAAATTCAAGGAAATTATGAAATGTGATTTAAGAAAAGATAGACAGTTAACCCCAATGCTGAGATTTTATTGATAGTATTGAGAGTCTGAAAAAAAAAAAGTAGAAAGCATGACTAGTAAATCTTCATTCATGCATTGGCTTATTCACTTACCTTGCATTTTAAAAATAATAACAATTATAATTTTTGAGTGTCTACGTGAATTCAGTGCTAGTCTATGTAACTTTACATCCTTGATCTTATAATTGTCTTTTATCTTTCTAAGATTTCCATCAGACAGGTATTATTACGCACCTTTAACAATGAGAAAAATAACTTCATCAAAATCTCAAGAGCTGAAAAGTGGTGTAACCAGGATTCAATCCTAGAATTTCTTTATGACTTGGAAAACTACTTTTCTGTAGAAGGTTCTTGAAATTCTGTTCAGGGACCTCTGGATGGGGAGTCGGGAACTGGGTCTCAGGTTTCCGTGCTATCACTTATACATGTCACATTAAACAATGTCTCTGAGTCCACTTAGAGGGTTGGATGATATGCTCTCTAAAATCTGTTCTCATTCAAAACTAACTTCTTTTACATGTATTCTTTCTCCGAGTATCATTGGTAATTTGGCAATTGCATTTCCATCAACTACTTTTCTGTTGTAATGTTTATGTGTGCTTTAAAAAAATTAGAACATTAAAATACATTCATTGTTGTAAATTTACATAGTACAAACACACTCAGCAAAGAAACTAAACATTTCCCTTAATAGTATCACCCAGGGCTGATGACTACTAGATTGTTCATGAGTTATGGAAAGTGCTACGTGGGAAGGAGCTATGTAAGTAGATTGGTGGTACTTTCTTTAGACAGTTGATATCTTACTAAATGTTCTGTTCTGTGTATTCCTTGTAACATGAAACAGAAGTCAATATTTATTCACTTGCTATTATAACATCAAAAGCATCAAAAATGCTTTTTGGTAATTTCAAAATATTCAGTTTGGGCAGCAGAGACTTTTGAAGCAGGTGGGGGGACAGGACTATTATGAGCTTTGGACATAGAGTCTAGGTGTTAGGCTAGCTGCTAAGTGGGCAGGAACCCTGTACCTTGTTCATGCAAGTTTAGGTGATTGCTATATAACTCTTTTTAAGTTTATTTATTTGTATTTGAGAGAGGGTGAATGGGAGGGAGAGAGAGAGAGAGCACATACATGTGCAAGTGGGGGAGGGGCAGAGAGAGAGAGAGAGAGAGAGAGAGAGAGAATCCTAAGCAGTCCCTGCCCCCTGATGTGGGGCTCAATGCGGGACTCAGACTCACAAGCCACGAGATCATGACCTGAGCTGAAATCGGGAGTCAGATGCTTAACCGACTAAGCCACCCAGGCACCCCACTATATAACTTTTTAAGTCAACAACAAGTCTTAAAAACCACTCATTTCACCAGTGAAAAAATAAGTTCGAATATACCTCATACTTATCAATTGAACTTTCTGGTGAAAATTTCAATAAAGGTATCTGAGGCTGCTTTCACATCTGGAGTATATACTCCTTACCAGTATTTGAGTTATGCTTCAGATGTATATTTCTTCCCAGCATAATTCAAATACTGACTAACCACCCTTAACAAAATATTTAAGGATGGGAACATGTATCACAGGATTTATAATAAAGTTTTTAAAAGTAAATTCCTACTTCCTGGCATGGAATTAAAAACTTCTGTCCACACAAAAATGTTTATAGCAGCTTTATTCATAATTGCCAAAATTTGGAAGCAACCAAGATGTTCTTCAGCAGATAAATGGATAAATAAACTGTATTACATCCATACAAGTGAATATTAATCAGCACAGAAAGAAATGAGCAATCAAACCATGAAGACATGAAGGAATCTTAAATGCATATTACCAAGTGAAAGAAGGCAATCTGAGAAGGTTACATACTGTATGATTCCAAATATATGGCATTCTGGAAAAGACAAATCTATGGAGGCAGTACGAGGATCATTGGTTGCCAGGGGTTAAGGGAAAGGAGGGATGAATAGACAGAGCATTAGAGGATTTTTTTTATACGTAATTTATTGTCAAATTGGTTTCCATACAACACCCAGTGCTCATCCCAACAGGTGCCCTCCTCAATGCCCAGTGACGCTATTCTGTAGTAATGGTGTATTCTGTAATGTAATGGTGGTTGCATTTCATTATACATTTGTCAAAACGCATAAAATATACCACACCATGAGTGGACTCTAATGTGAACTCTGGACTTTGGGTGGTGACAATATGTCCCTCTGGGAAAATCTTGGTTTTACTGGAGAAAGAGGGAGTAATATAATAGAGGCATGTTTGGAAAACAGGAAAAATGAGTAAGACTCCATCGTAGCACTTGAAGAAATGGAAGCCTACTGTGCCCTGGGTGTGTAGAGAAGTCTGGAGGGGCAGGTTCATGACTAACCCTCATCCCAACTGCCCCAAGAGGAGATACAGAAGTGGAGACAAAGGAGCCAGATTTCCTGCCAGTGGAAGAAGGGGGGGTGGTTCTCAGTGGACAAAGCAGCATTTGAGATGACACTTGAAGGGAGAGAATTGACTGGAAGGACAGCCACCACGCGGGATGGGCGTACTTAGAGCTCTCTGTTCCGTGTCTCCAGTCCCTGGGATCTTTCAAACTCACTATGTGAAAGAATGGACAGGAATAGCAGCAAAGACAAAAACACCATCTGTGTTCTGCTACAGCTTTGGGTTCTGACTGTCAGATCAGTCTGTGTTTAAGTCCTCACATGTATTTTTGCATCCAAATAGAGGAGCCATAGTCAGTCAAGCTTCCTTGCCACTTTTCAGGTGTAAACTTGAACCTCACCATTCTAATGTTTCCACGTGAATGCTGAAAGTTTCTCGGGACTTGTCAATATGTAAAACCTTTATATTTGAATTCAGAAACACCTTTGCATGTGCTCTCTGCCTGTGAGCATTTGAAGGCACTTTAAATGAAAGCAAAGGATAATTTACTGGTAATCCTCAGCCTAATGTATTTTCTCTCTCTTACTTTTAAAGCGTTCGTGAATTGGAAAGTACAGGTTCTGGTTTATGTTACGACGTCCTCTGGGATTCAGGTAGTGCCTTCTTTCCTGCTCATCACCCATCAGCATTAGTGATTCCCTTATTTTAGATCTTTACAAGTATTATATGGATATATTTGTGCTATAGGTTTGGTTTTTAAAGTTAAAATCCTTGATAATGAGTAAACTCCAGTACAGAAAGTAAGCAATAAGTAAACAGCCAGTCCCTTCCAGGTGAAAAGTAGCAGAACTCAATACTGAGCATGTAGTTCTTTAGAGATTGGAAGCCAGATCCCTCAGAGCAGCACCACTGTTTTCTGGACATTTCAGCAGACGCTGGGTCCCTGGTTAAAGGGATAGAAAGACCTTATTCTCTGTTTTTCCTAATGATGGTTGAAAATGGTCTGGTATCAGGAAGTGTAGCTTGACATGTTCGCTTAGATTTTCTAGACTACTTTAATCCCTATAACTGCTGTCTCCCTCCACCCCAGACTGAATTGCCTTTGTGGAATATCAGACTGTTTGCTTGGACAAATTGATTAATCTCTTTGTCTTTGAGAAACAGTCCTAGTTTTCTGGCTCAAGATCTCAGGGTTTTTGTTTGTTTGTTTGTTTTTTGTTTTTTAAGCTGTTTTTCTCTCAATAGGAGCTTCGTTTCTACTCTGTACAAGGAGAATGAACACGTCTTATTATTTGAAATTTCAGTTGTTTTTTTTTATTATTGACTAAGCATCTATCCTTCAATATTTACCCCCAAATGCTACAATCAAATCTCTACATTTCAGTGTTAGATAGTGTAATGTAAGAAGCCATTTGTTAGAGTATATTTAATGATTCTGTGATTTCTGTGTTACTAAAACAAGCAAAGTGTCAAATCCTTGTGAGTAACAAGAAACATTCTTATGCTTTTAATAAGAGTTTTTTTTTTCTTTATACATTCATAGTGCCTACAACCTATAATATGGATTAACATTGTACAGCCCAAAAGTAGCAAGACATTAGAAATGTACAGAGACTGGGCATTGTTTCCATTCCAAAAAAAAAGTCATGAACTTAAATTTATACAACAGATAGTCTCAACCCATGCCTTACACAGAGGAAAAAAGGGTCATCAAAGCACAACGTTCCGGTTCTGTAAGAATGAAGAAGTCTCTTATGCACGTTTCTATCTGCACAGTTAGTATCTGCTAGACAAATCACAGAGGCCGCCTAGAGGATAGCAACAGATGATCTCTTTGAAGGTTTTCCTTAGTTCTTGGCTCCGGAGTGCATAAATTAGAGGGTCGATGATGGAATTACACATGATCAGTATGAGATACAGGTTAAAGTGAGACATGAAGCACACACAGTAAGGATTCTGGGGACAAGAGATGTAGAATATTAAGTGGAGGAAGAACGGGGCCCAGCAGACAACAAAGACCCCAATCAGTATGGTCAGGGTAATTGCACCCTTCATGTTGGCCCCTTGGCGGATGGTGCCAGTGCCCGGGAGGACAGCAATTCTCTTAATGTGCAGTCTGGCCATGAGGAACATGTGGACATAGAGAGAGGCCATGAGAGCCAGCATGGTGAAGAACATGGTGATGAGGCAGATGATGACAGCACTGCTGTCTGAGTAGATGATGAACAAAACGCCCGAAACCGTGCAAGCTGCCCAGATACAACTTATGATGATCCCAACCCGCCTGACCGTCATGATGTTATGGTACTGGAGAGCATAAAAGATAGTAAAGTACCTGTCCACTGCAATTGAAAGCAGACTGCAAATCGATGCAAGCAAGGAGCTACAGATCACCGAGTCAATGACATTATCAATATTCACGGTGAAACTCTGCGCGTCTGTATCTGTACTGTTTAATAGGGTGATGACAATGGTTTCGGATCCGTTTGACACGCTCACCAACATATCAGCCACAGCCAGGCTGCAGATGAAAAAGTACATGGGCGAATGCAGGTTTTTGTTCTTGGCTATTGCCACAATCACCAGAATATTCTCCAACAAGCTGATGACACCCAGAGTCACAAACACCTCAGGGGAGACAAAAAGTTGCTCATAACACCCTCCATCAGAGTAGCCTTTTCCAAGGGACTCACTGGCATTGCTGTGCGGTCCGTAGGTGCTGCGGTTCCAGAAGTGGAGAGAAGTGTGCATTCCATGGTGATGAGTGGAGTTCATCCTGCACCAAGTGGATTCAGATCCCCTCGGAACTGATTCGATCTCTCGGGTCGGGTAGCCTCAGTGCTTTTCTCCACGCCTTTGTCTGCCCGAAAGTTCTGAGGCTGAAATTGGCATGCCTGTTGTGAGTAAATGTCACGTGCTCCAAGGCTGGAAATGGAGTTTTTACTGCCTCCCAGGAACGGCTCTGATCACCTTCGTTGTAAAATCTTAGGCTTCTGAAATACTCATTCTCAGTTGAAAGAGTCTGCTCTTTGCTTTTCTGTCCTCCCTTCCACCCTAACTTTAGCCTGAGGCGTTCAGTCAGGTCTTTTCAAAATAATTTTCCTAGTGGCTGCTGTGCCACTGGGAGCTGAATCTGTGTTTGCATGTTCACACCAGCTGCCTCTGAGGTATTAGTTCCCAACCTGAAGCATTGCTTTGAGTGTTAGTAGCTGCTGCTGATTTTATGGTGTGCAAAGGGAAAAAAATGTTCACAGTGGCTCCTCCTCTGCTTCCTTCTGACCAATCCAAATGCACTGGAAGTCTGTGAGACACGGGTGATAATCCGGAGATACAAATTGCAGGGCAATACCGATTCAGATGCAGAAGCTTGTAGAATTGGGAAGCAAGCAGGATGAGAGAGACTGAATTTTCCTTGTCAAGTTTTCAAGGAAAACAACTTCGTCCCTAGAGGCCATTCTTTGATATCACCAGCCAGGCACCCCAGGTTGATTACTGCTTCAAAGAGAGACCTGTGTGTGTGTGTGTGTGTGTGTGTGTGTTCCTGAAATAGATACACAGTCTTTTTGGTCAAGATATTGAATTTGTTTACTCTCAATTTCTTTGATTTAAGAACCCAGGCAATAATGGTTCAATTTAAAACACCTAAGGGGCACCTGGGTGGCCCAGTCGGTTGAGCGACCGACTTCGGCTCAGGTCATGACCTCACAGTCCGTGAGTTCAAGCCCCGCGTCGGGTTCTGTGCTGACCGCTCAGAGCCTGGAGCCTGCCTCGGATTCTGTGTGTGTCTCTCTCTCTGCCCCTCCCCTGCTTCTGCTCTCTCTCTCTCTCAAAAAGTACATAAACATTTACAAAAAAAAGAACCAAAACCTGTTAAAAAAATAAAATACCTGAAACACAGGGAGAATATTTGATAATACAAGTAGATTATGCTCTCAGTGGGAGAACTTAGGAAGGTAGCTGCAGTTCATCAAAGGGTTCAAGAAGGGGTTCATTTTTTGTGAACTAATATCTGATATTTCTCTATTACAGAGTTTCTGTTGTCATAGCTGGAAAAGTTTTATTTTCACTCATGATATTTAATAACCATATAGTGTTAATATAAACTATATTTGAACTCAACAGGAAAAAGATCTATAATTAAGCAAAACTCAGTTTTTAAGCTTTAGTGAGGTCTAATTGATATAAAAATACATATTTAATGTATACATTTAAATCAGTTTGGACATATGCATATACCCATGATGCCATCATCACAATCAAGGTCCTAAACATATTCACCACTCCAAAATTTTCCTTATGTTCTTGTGTGTGTGTATGTGTATGTGTGTGTGTGTGTGTGTGTGTGTGTGTGTATGTTTTGTGGCAAGATCTATCCTCTTATATTTTAAAATGCATGATACCATATTATTAACATAGGCATTGTGTTGTGCAGTAGACATCTAAAACTTACTCGTCTTGCATAATTGAAACTGTATACCCATTGGGCGACAATTCCTTGACAGTGGTCTTGGCAATGATTTCTTGGGTTAAACACCCAAACTGCAGGTGGCAAAGTCAAAAATAGATGAGTGGGGGGCGCCTGGGTGGCGCAGTCGGTTAAGCGTCCGACTTCAGCCAGGTCACGATCTCGCGGTCCGTGAGTTCGAGCCCCGTGTCAGGCTCTGGGCTGATGGCTCGGAGCCTGGAGCCTGTTTCCGGTTCTGTGTCTCCCTCTCTCTCTGCCCCTCCCCCGTTCATGCTCTGTCTCTCTCTGTCCCAAAAATAAATAAAAACGTTGAGAAAAAAAAAAAGAAAAAAAAATTAAAAAAAAAAATAGATGAGTGGGTGTCTGGGTGGCTCCGTCTGTTAAGCATCTAACTCTTGTTTGTGGCTCAGGTCATGATGTCACAGTTCCTGGGTTTGAACCCCGCATTGGGCCCGAGGCTGACAGTGTGGAGCCTGCTTGGGATTCTCTCTCTCTCTCCCTCTCTCTTTGCCCCTCCCACATCTCTCTCTCTCTCTCTCTCTCTCTCAAAATAGGCTTAGGAAAAAGGGATGAGTGGGATTACATCAAACTGAAAAGCTTCTGAAGAACAAAGAAAACCATCAACAGAATGAAAAGGCCACCTACAGAATGGGAGAAAATGTTTGCAAGCCATCTATCTGATAGAAGTTAATATTCAACATATGTAAGGATCTCCTACAACTGAATCGTAATAAAAACGAAAACAAAAACCAACTAACCAACCAAAATGAGCAGCTCTATTTAAAAATGGCAAAGAGAGAATCATGCTTATAAATACAGAAAACAAACTGGTGATTGCCTGAGGGGGCGGAAAGGGGAGTGGGAGACACAGGCCTTCCAGTTATGGAATGAATAAGTCATGGGGATGAAAGGCACAGCAAGGGAACTATAGTCAATAATTTTGTGATAGTGTTGAATGGTGACAGATGGTAGCCACACTTGTGAGCACAGCATAACGTATAGAGATGCTGAATCACTGTGCTGTATATCTGAAATGAATATGACATTGTGTGTCAACTATACTCAAATGATTTAAAAAATAAAGCAAAAAATAAGATAAAATAAGATAAGATAAAAATAGACAAAGTACTTGAATAGACATTTATCCAAGGAGACATACAAATGGCTACCTGATTTTTGAAAAGGTGCTCAACAACTTAATTATCAGGAAAATGCAGGTCAAAACCACGCTGACTAATCATTTCACACTTGTTAGGATGGCTACTACCAAAAAAAAACCTCAGGAGGTAACGAATGTTGGTGAGGGTGTGAAGAAATTGGAACTGGTTTTTTTGTTGTTGTTGTTTTGCTTTGTTGTTGTTGTTGTTGTTTTTGTAGCAGTCAGCCTACCTCCATAATTCAAAGTTTTGTCAATTAAATGCACGCATACCTTAGCAACTTTGCATATTCTAATACCAGCCAAGTGCTAGTTATTAGAGCTTCTGAATGTTTTGCTGAAGCTAAGTTTGAAAGATTGTGGCAAAGTCACAAATTAATTAAGCTTCAGGTTATAAAATTTTATTTAATGTTCTTCTCTTGCTGTAGTTTTGGTTTTATCTCTTTATGATTCACGGCTACTGATAACAGGGGCACTAAGAAAGAATTGTTCCAGGGCTAATTTGAAGTTCTCAATCATTTAGGTAAGTGCTGTATCTTCTTTACGCTTTGCGACTGAGACGATGCTAGGTATCGTTCCTGAGCAGTGGGTTAAATTAGTACCTTCCAGCCATCCCTGGCATTCAGTGGGGCTCCATGACTGAATTCTACTTCATGCAGTGTGGATAGAAGTGATGCACATTAAGTTATCTCCCTTACGATTGTACACTCTTTTTCTCTCATTGGTAGCCAGCTGCAGAATGTCTTTGGGGTCTCCTGTTCTAGATGGCAGAACCATGTCATGGAAGGAGCCTAGATCTCTGAAGAACTGGAAAGAGCAGAGCTCACTCCTCCACTCCCCTCCCCAACACCCTAGCCCACCAACTATAGGGAACTGTGATTTGAGCAAGCAATAGTTATCACTGTTGTTAAACTACTGAAATATTGGTGTTATCTATTACAACAGCTGTCATTAATTACCTTGATTTAAAATTTGTCATTGGAGCTATTTATAAGCAACAAACCCAAATTACATGAAAATCCTTTCTTTCTTTTGTTTTGGATGTATGTGAATAGTGCATTGCCTACTAAGCAACAGGGAAGAAATCTTTTGAATTGCTGAAGCATCAGATAGTCAACTCTGTCTCATCTTTGTCCTGAGTCAGCTCTTGACTTTGTGCTACTTACTTCTGTTGGTGGCTTAAGCTTAACATTCTGAGTATCTTTGATTTCTCCGTCTTTCTCAGAACTCCCTATATGCAATCGCTTGTAAAATATCTTCTGCTCTACCAGTGTGTCTGATTCCTCTTTTTCTCTTTACCAAACTCATTTCTCACTATTCTTCACAGAAACTTGATTGTAGTCACAATCATATTCTAGATGACACTAACGCTAGGGATTTTCCCATGAGTTTACACCCTCTACATGAAATGCTTTCCCCCCATACCTGTGAATGCACAGTCATCCTTACTTTCTAAAACTTATTGGGGCACCTGAGTGGCTCAGTTGGTTGGGCATCCGACTTCAGCTCAGGTCATGATCTTAGGTTTGTGGGTTTGAGCCCCACGTCGGGCTCTGTGCTGACAGCTCAGAGCCTGGAGCCTGCTTCCGATTCTGTGTCTCCCTCTCTCTCTGCCCCTCCCCACTCGTGCTCTGTCTCTCTTTCTCTCTCTCAAAAATAAATAAACATTAAAAACAATTTTTAAACTTATTTATATGTACTGTGTAATTCATACAGAATTATATAATTATAGCTAAAATTTGTGATTGAAAACACTTTCTTTTAGCTTTTTGCAAAAAAAGGATTTTATTTAGAAACATGATCACACTGAAATCTCAGCAAGCCATATACATTTAATATCTCAGATTTAATTATTTGGTGCAGATTTATAAAACGTTGATCATATGGTTAATCATGCTGAAAGATGACATTTTGTCACCTCCAATGAGCCATGTTAATTGCCTGTCATGGTTTAGTTCTCTGTGAGCCAGAAGAAATACAGTCAGCAATGTAAGACACATTAATGGTGTTTTTGAAAATTTATTGCAGATTTCCTTTTTTTAATAGACACAAAATTGAGTTAGATCAGAATAGATCTCTCTCATGAGCAAAGTTCTTGTTTTATATTTAATAACAATAAATATGAGACATTACTAAAGAGAAGTATTTATCAGACTAAGCTAGATGGATTACCATTTTTAGGTGATGTTAATGTTATTCCATTGCAAAATAAAAGGGAAGATTCCAAGGTCAAATAATTCTGGAAGATATTGCAAACTCACCGCCTTCTTCAAGTTTCAGAGTTTACATTAGCATATAAAGTTTATGAAATTTTTTATCAGAAAAAAATTTGAGGGGCATCTGGGTGGCTCATTTGGTTAAGCGTCTGACTCTCTCTCAGGTCATGATCTCACACCTCGTGGATTTGAGCCCTGTATCAGGCTCTGTGCTGTCTCTCTCACACTGTCCACTCACACTGTCTCTCTCTCTCAAAATAAATAAACATTTAAAAAAATTTGTGAAAACAGGAGTAAAAGTATTTTGATGAAAGTTATTATATTATCTTAGTGTTGTCTAATTTTGAGAGATTTGAAGACAAATTATATATTTATTTTTATTTTTTTTTTTTACAAATGATATATTTAAATTGCCATAGTAGGACCATGTTTGGTTTCTATTAAAGATAATAATAAACCAATTTCAACCAAAAAATGTATTACAGGCCATATATTTATAGAACCCTTACAATATACAATAAATATCATAATTTTAAAAGAAAATTTATTCTTCATTTTATAACAGGCAATAAAATGTTCATGTTAACTATTCAGTTAATGTTTGTACACTCTATTCCCTGAAATAATAACATATATGTGGCATATGAATTGTATATTGACTTTACTAGGACATTCTATGTAGACAGCAATTACATAATCTGGAAGACATGTAAACATCAGCCAATAGACATAAGAGATTTTTATTTATTTTTATTTATTTTCTTAATTTTTTTTAAATGTTTCTTTATTTTTGAGAGACAGAGAGACAGAGAGACAGAGACAGAGCACAAGCGGGGGAAGAGCAGAAAGCAAGGGAGACACAGAATCTGAAACAGGCTCCAGGATATGAGCTGTCATCACAGAGTCTGACGTTGGACTTGAACTCCCAAACCGTGAGATCATGACCTAAGCCGAAGTCACTCTCCTAACTTTCTGAGCCACCCAGGTGCCCCAAGACATATATTTTTATAAATAAGGATTCTATTTCATGTTGAATATGGTAACAAACACTTTTAAATAAGAATTTTAGAGTCAGAATAATTTGTTCTATATGAATGTTTCCCAAACTGTATATTCCAATACATGTTACATTTATTTTTTCAGTTCTTTTTAAAATTCCAATTAGTTAACACACAGTGCAATATTAGTTTCAGGTGTAAAATTCAATACTTCCACACGTCACCTGGTGCTCAGAATTCAGGTTACATTTAGCTCTGCTGTGATGTGACGTAGGTATTCTAAAACTCAGAGTGCTATGCAAAATTATACAAAACAACAATAACTAGGGTTTATCGGAAAAAATGGGGTTAGATACACAACACTCATACACTTCATCAGTGATACATTAAACAAAAAAGAAAGCAACCTACCAAAAGAGTGGAACAGTTTTACACGTATTAAATATACATAAATCTATAAGAAATATTGAGCTTTCCCTAGAAAGAGACCTGCAGTTCCCTTGAGGAAGTGAATTTCAAAAGGGTTACAGCTTGTGAGTTATTACAAAGTGGTAGAGGGATTATCTGAAATCTCACAAGAAGCTGTCATACCGCATGAGGAGGGCAGTGCTTCACGACATACGCAGCGAGCTGAGGCAGCCGGTAAATGTTTGAGTGTGTGTGTTTTACGTCCCCAGTGTCTCGGTTCATCTAGGTAGTTTGCCACATTCACCTAGTGTTTCCCCTGTGTAAACGGTGCAAAAACAAACTTAGAATTTGTGCTCGAAATGTTCCATGATACAGCAATTGAGTTTGGGGCAGACATGCATTTTCAAAATGAGCATTACATCTGAACTGAGTATAATAGGCACTTGAAAAATAATAGTGTGGGAAGGTAGGTTCTATGTACAAATAAGTTTAGGAAGTTACTGGATGAAGCCACATCAAATTTTTTTTCAAAACTTTTTTTTAAAGTTTATTTTTGAGACACACACACACACACACACACGCACGCAGAATCCAAAGCAGGCTCCAGGCTCTGAGCTGTCAGCACATAGCCCGACACGGGGCTCGAACTCATCAACTGTGAGATCGTGACCCGAGCCAAAGTCAGACGCTTAACTGATTTAGCCACCTAGGTGCCCCAAAATACTTTTACTCCTAATAAAATATTATTAAAATGTTATGCTTTATAAAATTGATAACCATGAAACATAAATTTGTCTCAAAATATTAGAAATATTTATTTTTAAAAAAATCACTCTCATTTGACTTATAGCAATAGCCTCTGTGTGGTTTTCCTGCCTTTATCTTACACCTATATCTAGTTTGCTTAATTTTCCTTCCTTCTATCAACCAGTATTTGACTGAGCACTTACTATATTCCAACTATAGAGGGAAAATAAGGCATGGGATCTGCCATCAGGGAACTTCAGTATAGATATCATCTAAATGGGTGGACTTAATTGTAAGCTAATAATTCCTAGATATTGTGACCAGTGGTATATTAAGTCTGCTTGGGTGGAAATAATCTGCTTGGGTTGGTCTTAACTTCTTCATTGGAAGTGGGTTTTTTTTTTTTTGTTTTTCTTTTATTTTTTTAAAAGTTTATTTATTTATTTTGAGAGAGAGAGAGAGAGAGCACACAAGTGGGGTAGGGGCAGAGAGAGAGGGAGAGAGAATTCCAAGCAGGCTCCATGCTGTAAGCACAGAGCCCGAGGTGGGGCTTGAACTCACAAACTGTGAGATCATGACCTGAGCTGAGACCAAGAGTCGGATGCTTAACCAACTGAGCCACCCAGATGCCCCGGAGGTGATTTTCTTTTTAAGGCCGTTTGTTTATTTGTTTGTTTGTTTATTTATATTCAAGTAAGTTAACATACAATGTAGTATTAGTTTCAGGAGTAGAACTCAATGATTCATCACCCAGTGATCATCCCAACAAGTGCCCTCCTTAGTGCCCACCCCCCATCTACCCCTTCCCCCCACCCACCTCCCCAACAGCAACCCTCAGTTTGTTCTCTGTATTTAAGAGTTTCTTATGGTTTTCCCCTCTTCTCCCTCTGTTTTTATCTTATTTTTTCCTTCTCTTCTCCTGTGTTCATCTGTTGTGTTTCGTAAATTCCATGTATGAGTGAAATCATATGATATTTGTCTTTCTCTGACTTATTTTGCTTAGCACAATACACTGTAGTTCCATCCACGTAGCAAATGGCAAGATTTCATTCTTTTTGATTGCCAAGTAGTGTTCCATTGTATATATAAACCACATCTTCTTTATCCATATCAGTATATGCACATTTGGGCTCTTTCCATAATTTGGCTATTGTTGATAGTGCTGCTATAAACATTGGGGTGCATGTGCCCCTTTGAATCAGCATTTTTGTATCCTTTGGATAAATACCTAGTAGTGCGATTGCTGGGTTGTCAGGTAGTTCTCTTTTTAATTTTTTAAGGAACCTCCATACTGTTCTCCAGAGTGGCTGCACTAGTTTGCATTCCCACCAAGAGTGCAAAAGGGTTCACAACTCCAGACTTTAAACTGTATTACAACGTTGTAATCATCAAGATGGTATGGTACTGACACAAAAACAGACACTCAGATCAATGAAACAGAATAGAGAACCCAGAAATGGACCCATCAATGTGGCCAACTAATCTTTGACAGAGCAGGAAAGAGTATCCAATGGGAAAAAAGAAGGCAGTCTCTTCATTTGGAGGTGTTTTATTGAGATGAGAATTGGAGGAAAACAGGATTTAGCTGGGTGAAAGAGGTGGAGAGGGCTAGAATTCAGGGTAGATGGACTGACTTCTGCAAAATCAGGTTGTGTGAAACACTGTTGCAAATTTTGAGGAATGGAAAATACTTTGGCATGGCTGGAGCACGCTAAGACGAGGCACAGAAATGAGTCTGGAGATATTCGCATGGGACAGGTCGTTGGGGGCTCTTTGGCCTCTATGACAATACTTAAAAACGTTAAATGAATCCCACATTGCCTGTAGGATAGAGAGCTTCAAGACTGAAAGAGTAATATAATAAAATTTGGGAATAGCAGAGTGGAATTATGGAGGGTAAAGATGAGGAGTTGAGATAATATTAGATAACCACTAAGATGCTATTACAGAAGCCTAGGTAAGAGTCTGTGAAGATCTGAGATAAGCCAGTGTCAGTTTTGGTGCAGATAAGACTACTAATCAGTTATGAATGGAATGAGGAAAATAAAGAAATATTTTTAATTAAAAATGGTTTTTAAGTTTTTTATTTTATTATTTATTTTGAGAGAGAGAGAGAAAGAGAGAGAGCAGGGGAGGGGCAGAGACAGAAGGAGAGAGAGAAGCCCAAGCAGGCTTCCCGCTGTCAGCACAGAGCCTGACACAGGGCTCGAACTCATGAACCGTGAGATCCCACAACCTAAGCCAAAACCAAGAGTTGGACGCTTCACCGACTGAGGCACCCAGGTGCTCCTAAGCAAGAAATCTTTGATGCCCTCCATTTTTTGGTTTGAGTGAACAGGTGGATGTTGGTGCCATTAATCTGGTAAGTACATGGATTGGCTCTCTCCATTTCCATCTCAACCTGCTTCAATTTAGAGTTCAGAAAGCTAAAATCTATATTGCTCAGTCCCCTTGTTGTCTGCATTCTGTGTGAGAATTAGTTTTTCCCGATTAGATACATTCCTAAACATTTTGGAAAGCATGAGTGAGACAGAAGTCACCTTCTCAGAGCCCTAGCAGGATCTGACAGAGGTGAATTTTGGCAGGAGCCAAATCAAGTGGTGAGAAATTTGAATGAAGGAGAACAGTTGAAGGTCCATAGCCATTCCAAAATTTCCATAAGCACCCATTTCCTGTATTAAGCCCCTCTCTAGTTGATACACTGGGAGTATGTCTGCTTTCTGCCCTGAATTATGATTGTTACACCTGATTAAGGAATATTGGAAAAGGAATCCTCGTATGAGGCCGGATGCATTTAGTTTTTAAAATTCTGAATTTGAAGTACTTTTGAGACATCTACATGAAGATACCTGCTTAGCAAAGATGAGTACGGGGCCCAGAAGAGTAATTTGGTATAGAGACACATAGTTTGGTTGCAGAAGATACAGGCTGTCCTGGAATCTGCAGGCTTCTACTAGAAAGGGGGGAAAGGAGAACCGTGAACAGAACCCTCAGAAGCCCATGTGCTTATGAGGCAAATGTAAGAAATGTAGGCAGAGGAGAGTGGTTAGTCTGGGTCTTCTGGGAGGAGGATTCCACGGTAGGATTAAGATTTTACTGAGGAAATGACTGAGAGAAAAAAAATGGGGAGAGAGCTAGAGAAAGCTGTCAAATCACAATGTGAGCCTGATCGTGAGTAAGGAAAGAGGGAAGGAGGGCTGGATGGAAGCATCACAGACCTGCCACGAAGTCTGAAGAAGGTTGGTAAGACCTACTGGGGAGCCCTCGTGCTAAAGCTGGCCTTCAGAAGTGTCCCGGGTCTCCCAGTGATGGGCCTGGTTTAGTACCCCTGCTGCACAGTTATTGGCAGGAAGCAGCCTGTGGAAAGCGTGATCCTGGAGCAAATGTGGCCGTGGATTTCAGAGGGCAATCGCTGGGGCCCGTGGTCAGTTAGGCTCCCTATAGCTGGGGGTCTACGGGCATATTTTCAGGGCTGCTATGGAGGCTGAAGAGTGGTCACAGTGGCTGAAGAGTGGCGGAAAGACGACCAGGAGAGAGTCACTGGGCTATCAGAGAATAATGGGTTTAAAGGAGATAAAGTGGCTGCAGGTGCAAATCCAACAGAGCCATCCAGTGAGATCAGAATTTGTTCTTTTTGTCTGAATCAGTGTGGTCCTTTTTGGAGTCTGTTTTGTTCACATATCTGTACTGACCAAAACATTTGACGTAAAAATACAAACAAATAACTTCTCAGATCAGCAAATTCTCAGTAATTCTCATAACACTTTAAAATAAAATAATCTACTGCTAGTTACTATCATAATAACTTTATATTTGTGTGTTTGTGTAAAAATTGTTAAATGTATGTGTCCATTTCCTCGGTGCAAGGTTGTCATAATAATTTCAAAGGTTCCTATAAGAAGAGAGTTAACACATATGACGAGTGTCTCGCACAGAGTAAATGCTGTAAAAGCATTAGTCACATTTATTTTTACATGTTTCTAGCAAGATTTTCATGGCTCTGTGGGCTATCTGGGGATTGTAGACTCTGCAGAATCCACCATTTTTGCACACTAATTACGGTTTCAGTTTTTCAAGATACTTTTAGTTATGAAATTTGATTTGTTATTTGTGTGGGCACTGAAAACAATTCCTCTTTGTATGCAAACACTCCATGATACTTTATGTATCATTGAACTTCTGTTTTTGGCACAGCAGTAGTTGAGAGTGGCATTGCTTAATCTTTTCATGCTCAATAACATGTAGGTTACAGTTATACACCCAAGTGGGCTCATTTGCTTATACATAAATGGAGACCTGGAGGTTTGCTACACGGTAGTAATCAAAATCTGCAGATGAATCCTCTTTTACAAGAAACCTGATGTGGTCTTTGTACCAATGGGTCATTTGGGAAAAATCTCATTCTTGCTCTTCAATGGATTTTCCTTAAATTGGGGTGTGGGAGGGGAATAGGAGGTTATTTAAAATCTTTTTTTTGCCTTGGTGGGGAAAGAGAGTATGACTTACTTCGTTAAGCCTTCGCCAATAAATATTCTAAAAACCTAATATTTATTTAGAGTTATAGTGTTCTATGCATAGTGGATATGGTCTCAGAAAATTTCATGTAAATTTCATCTTCTCATTAAATTTTAATTGCTTCTGAATTGATTCTGAATTTTAAATGTTTTTAAATTGAAAGACGCTTGCACCTTTCCCTGCCCCAACTTTTCTATTAATAATCTGTTTAGATATTATAGGTGAGCTTCTACTTTAAGAGATATAACAAATTTGAAATCAAACTTGGAATTCCTCCATTTCTGGTTTTTTAAATTTGAATTTTCTTAAATAACATGCCTGGGCGTTGCTATTTTTCTGCATTTGATTACATCTGGTAAAATAGATAGTTTTGTACAATAGTATATAAGCAGAATCTTGGCTTTTCCAGTGACTTGTAAGATACGATATTGCAAAACAACTAAGCTCTTTGTATATGAGTTTATGTTGTAAGATACAGAAGCAGTAATGTTACTCAAAGTGATGCTACAAGAACATGTCCATAAATGCCTGTGGAATGTTTTGTAAAGTCAAATCCTGTAAGTGGTGAGTTTTGTCATTTTGTGTCAGTGAGAGATTTTAGACTCCCTGAGATGTCCTGCAACATCTAACAAACACATCTTGGAATTTCTTTCCTGAATTATGTTTACTCAAGTTGCTTCTGCTTTTCGCTAGGAAGTCTTCACTTTGTTAAAATTTCATAAGTAACTTTGAAGATATATAAAGTATCTTCTCTCCTTTGAGCTCAGCATGTGTCTATGTGTCTGTGTACCTCTTGCTAGATTCAGAAGGTGATACTGTTTGCACACCCTTAAGTCAGACTTTTGCCTGGATGGAGGGAGAAAAATAGGGGCAGAGTCTGATTTTGTAGTGAGGCACGAGATGTCAGAAATGACCATTTCCTATGTCCTTGTGTATAAGGCAACTTAACACTGAGCCATGGCTGCTTATTGCCACCCACTTTTTTTTTTTCAGGCAGGGATTTAGTAGCAAAGAGGAAAGAATTTTACCCAAGTTACTTCAAACGAGGGGGTTTAATTGTGAGACTGTGTCAAGGATTGAATTGCTGTTATAACGACCATTGCCTCTTCGATCTGTTCCAAGGGCCTGCATAGCTTCTTTCTCTGTATTCCCCTTTTCCATCTTTCCATCTATATCTTTATCTATATCTATCTGTACCTATATCTGGATTTCTTTCTTTCTTTTTTTTTAAGTAGGCTCCACTCTGGGCTTGAACTCACAACCCTGAGATCAAGACCTGAGCTGAGATCAAGAGTCAGACGCTTACCCGACTGTGCCACCCAGGAGCCCCTATATATCTGGGATTTCTAATCCTGTGCTCATGCCTTCTGTATAACCTAACTTCAGTCTGCTGGATTCCTGGGAGGGCATTGGATGCCATAACGTGTCATAGGCCACAAGCCAGCAAGGGTAGCCCATCTTGTGTCAGCTGCCATCCCCAGGTCCAGTGATGGGTGTAGGGTAAAGTGATACAGGGTGGGTTTCCGTGGGCAGTAAGGATGGTGGCCTGCTCGACCTCCTTTGAAGGGGTGGTTGTCAGTGAGGCACCGTGGATGATGCCCAGTACAGATGTCCTGGCCACAGCCTTTGCTAGGCCCTCTCTCCGTAGTTTCACAATTTGTCACAGAGCCACGGGAAGGGAGTTTTGCCTCTCTTTGAGCTGCTGTTTTAAAATAAGGGGCTTTTTAAAGATTTTATTTAAATTCCAATTAATTAGCATACAGTGTAATATTAGTTTCAGATGTGCAATATAGTGATTCAACTCTTCCATACACATCTGGTACTCATAAGTGCACTCCTTAATCCTCATCACCTATTTAACCCATCCCTCCTGCCCACCTACCTGCTGGTAACCTCCTGTTCTCTATAGTTAAGAGTCTGTTTCTTGGTTTGTCTTCCTCTCCTTTTCCCCCTTTTGCTTGTTTGTTTTGTTTCTTAAATTCCATATATGAGTGCAATCATATGATACTTGTTTTGACTTATTTTGCTTAGCATAACACTCTCCAGCTCCATCCACCACATTGCAAATGGCAAGACTTCATTATTTTATGGCTGAGTAATATTCCATTCCATTCCATTTTTATGGCCGAGGGGAGGGAAACAAAAGCAAAAAAATAAACTATTCGGGCTTCATTAAAATAAAAAGCTTCTGTACAGCAAAGGGAACAATCAACAAAACTAAAAGGCATCCAATGGAATGGGAGAAGGTATTTGCAAATGACGTATGGGACAAAGGGTTAGTATCCAAAATACGTAAAGGACTTCTAAAAGTCAACACCGCAAAAACGAATAATCCCATTAAAAAATGGACAGAAGACATGAATAGGCATTTTTCCGAAGAAGCCATAGAAATGGGGAACAGACACATGAAAAGATAGATGCTCAACATCGCCAATCATCAGGGAGATAACAAATCAAACTACTATGAGCTATCACCTTACAACTGTCAGAGTGGCTAAAATCAACAATGCAAGAAACAACAGGTGTTGTTGAGGATGTGGAGAAAGGGGAACCCTTTTGCACTGTTGGTGGGAACGCAAACTGATGCAGCCACTCTGGAGAACAGTATGGAGCTTCCTCAACAAGTTCAAAATAGAACTGCCCTATGACCCAGCAATTACACTTCTAGCTATTTACCCAAATAATACAAAAATATTAATTCAAAGGGATACATGCAAAAAGCCTCTTATATAGATGAAGTCTTTTCTCTGCAGACTCAAGTGAGGTGTCTTTTGTTGCTGTGTTACTTGTTTGTAAAGATAGAAAATAAGCTAGTAATTATCTGGAAAGATTAACTAGGGCCCCACATATGTGGGCAGCATTGGATACCGGGAGAATATTTTAAAAACCCACTTGAAACATTTCAGGTAAGGGGTAGATTTGGCTTTTTTCCATGCCCAGGATAACCACCTTAATGCTTTCTATAAACGTTTCACCCAGTGCCCACACATCTTTCTGTTTATTATATGTAGGGCGCTGAAACTGACCTGATTACTGAAAAAATAATAATGATAGCACATCTGAAGAGATTTCCAGCTTCATAGTATCCTCAAAATTTAGTACAAACTCAGACTATAACATCAGAAGCAGGAAAACTACAGACATACAAAAAAATCATTAGAAAGATTAATTATTTATATGCATTTTATACTTATTTTGGTGAATTTTGTTTTTTGTGTTTTTTTTTTTAATTTTTTTTTTCAACGTTTATTTATTTTTGGGACAGAGAGAGACAGAGCATGAACGGGAGAGGGGCAGAGAGAGAGGGAGACACAGAATCGGAAACAGGCTCCAGGCTCTGAGCCATCAGCCCAGAGCCCGACGCGGGGGGCTCGAACTCCCGGACCGCGAGATCGTGACCTGGCTGAAGTCGGACGCTTAACCGACTGCGCCACCCAGGCGCCCCTTATTTTGGTGAATTTTGAATAAAAATATTTGTTATTTTTTTTCAGTTAATGTTAGCCATCTTCAAAGAGAAGAACTAAAACAAAAAAATTAAAAACCAAATATAGTTAAAGGTATTTGCATCTTTTAACAATAGGTAAATAGAGATTCTGTGTTTTTAGAAAGAAAAATGAGACTCTGAAATTAATTAGAATGATTATTCTGTCCAGCTTACTAGAAAATATTTAGGTTGCCAATTACACTAATAATTTTCACCTAGTTGAAAGTTAAGACATAATACAATATCTCCTGGTATTTTTAGTTAGGTCTGGATAGGCCCAAATGGTGAATTTAGACAGATCCATAAAATTTACAGAAAAATGTAAACCTTTTATAGAGAATCAAGGGGAAGAAATATAATTTCACCCATTACAATGATCTGTCTCTCCTTAAGCTTTACTCATTCATTCATTCATTCATTCACTCATCCACTATCTACTATGGTAGGCAAAGCATTGTGCTAAAAGCTTCAAGAGAGTCTTAAGTAATTAAAATATAGTCCCTTCGTTTAAGCTTCTCTTTTACAACCGAAGAAGAAAGTAAACAGAGACAATAAAATAATGCAGAGATGCACAGAAAGAGGTTTATACAGGATATTAAGAGAGTACTGTGTATGGATATATAGAAGGGTGTCTATAACTCCCTTAGGAAACAATACCTTCAGCAAATCTTAACCTTCTTAAGCAGAAATTAATCATGTGGAAAAAAAGACAAAAGAGGATTTCAGATCCAGGGGACAACTTCAGCAATGGTATAGAGTTAAGAAACCGCATGAAGTGAAAGGGACACGAGTCATATGAGGATTATTGGAATATACAATAAGATCAGGAAGGGTAAGGAAAGAGGGGAGGTAGATTAGCAGAAATCTGATAATGAAGACCTGTACAGTCTGAAGATGTTGAACCTTATTCTGTAAAGTTATAATTTAAGGTGCAGTTGTTGAATGCTAGGTACGTAAACAGAACTAGGGCATTGGTAATGGGATTGGAGATAAGAGGACACTTCATATACATATTAAGTTAATGGAATTCAAATTAGACTTCAAGGTGGCACCCCAGCTCGCAAACTCAAGGATGATCTTGAATAGTCATTTTTATCAGGTTTTTCATTCTTCTACATCTATTAGTATAACATATTTATTTCGTATTATATATGTATTACATTTACAGCCTTGATACCTTGAGTTTTTTCATTACATATGCATTTTGCATATTAATGTAATTACTTGCATGTTGATTTTGATTATTAGCTAATGAACTGAGGAAAAACTAAGAAATTATTTCTCAACAATTCAATGACAGTCAACTGTGTGAAGTTTTTATACAAAAGAATGTCATTGAATTATTTCAGATTTTACCATTATGTAAGATATTTGAATAAATGTTGGACCTTTGGATTCTAGTTAATAGAAGACAGCTTTTCTTTTCCTAAACTGTATGTAAGAGAGGAAATACACTGTTTTCTTGTCATTCTTTGCCTTCCTCTCCTCTGGTTTACCGGCAGCCCCTTTGGTACTGAACAAAAGACATCCTAACTTTTTTTTTAGATTTGTGCTTCAAATTTAATTATTCTTTTCAAATGTGATAAATCAACGGTTTTCCAAAGCAACTGTGTCACTCTATTTATAGATTTTCTGTCTAGTTCAATCAGTGGAATATAGTCTAACCTAAATGATTCTAACACTAGACTTAAGACCCTTTAACAAGATTAATAACATAGTGCTTAAATTAATAAGATTTAGTGCTCCGGCAATTAAATAATAGCTTTTGGCTCAGTTGACCCTCATGCTTCTTCAGTAAACAATGCTGTTCCATCTGAATTCTGTTGCTCTAGGATATGACTCTCATTTACCTTTAAAGTTTTAGAACTTTAGAATAATATTACTCTGTAACTGGGATTTGTGGCTGTTTATCTTGGAGAAGTTTCCAAACCTAAGATTATAATACTAAATGAGTTTTGCCTCTTTCAAAATAAAGGATATAGTGAAGGTTTATGTAGCCATTAATATTTTAAGCTCTGCACACTCATTGGATATTAAAGCACTGAAGGATTTTTAACAAGGACAAAAAAAAATTGCATGGTTAAGGACTGAGCCATTTTTCTATCATAGCTCAATAGCACTAGCCTTCTATTTTTTCTCAACATCACATTTTTACTTATGTATGTATAATTGGAAAAGACTGAATTTCCTATAAAAATTAAACGTAGTCACACACAGCACATCGATCACTTCTCAGCAGTCTAAGTAGCCTTATTAGCCTCATGATCCTGGTTTGGAATCTTTTTCTCCATAGTATAACCTTTGCCTCTGTTTGGGATCTAATAATCACTGGTCTTGGATCAAGCGACTACAATTGACAAGGTGGAGCTCTATGAACATGATCGTTGACGGAATCTATCAGGATGATAAGGTTTGACTCAGTTTCACAAATGTCATTTTGACTTCACAAGAGGGACCAAACCAGTGCTTTTAATTCATCACTGGGGGGCTACGCCATATTTCGTGATCATAGCTTGATCATTGCTGCACGATGAAATTTAACACTAATTACAAATTACTTTTTTTCCAAAATTCTATGCATTTATTTATTCATTCTGTCAGTCAAAAAAGCTCATTAAATACCTTTGTTAATTTCCTAGGGCTGCCATTGTATCAAAGTGCCAGAGACTGGGGAGCTTAAAAAACAGAAATTTATTTTCTCACAGCTCTGGGGGCAAGAAGTCTGAGATCATGGTGTAGACAGGATTGCTTTCTTTTGAGGCCTCTCTCCTTGACTTGCAGATGGCCATCATGTCCCCCTGCCTTCACATGATTTTTTCCTCTCTGTGTGTCGGTATCTGAATTTCCTCTTCTTATGAGGGTACCTGTAATATGCAATTAGGGCCTACCCTAATGACCGCATTTTAACTTAATTCTCTCTTGAAAGGCCCTATGTTCAAGCACAGGCACATTCAGAGTACTGGGGATATGACTTCAACGTTTGAATTTTGGGAGGGAGGACACAATTCAGCTTCTAACAGTACCTCCTCTGTATTTGGCATAGGACTATCTGTTAATAGCCAGATATTTACTTTTTTAAAGTCTATTTATTTATTTTGAGAGAGAGAGCATGCGAGTGTAAATGGGGGAGGGGCAGAGAGAAAGGAAGAGAGAGAGAGAGAATCTCAAGCAGGCTCTGTGCTGTCAGAATAGAGCCTGCCATGGGGCTTGATCCCATGAACCGTGTGATCATGACCTGAGCCAAAATCAAGGGGTGGATGCTCAACTGACTAAGCCTCCCAGGAGCCCCAAATATTTTCTTTTTAATTCAAAATATGTTTAGGAGGCCGGGGACTATTCTAGGTGCTGGGGATGTGGGAGAGACCAAAAACAACAGAAGTCATGTTCTAGTGGACAACACATAGAGGCTAAATGAATCAGTGATGCTCAGAATTGGTTTCATGTAAATGTAATTTGTATTAAATTCCAAAGGCATATAAATTAATATGGAAAGATTTTGTGAGAATTTGTAAGCAAATCAATGTTTGGTTCCAACATGCATAGCCATTACTGGTCTCCTGGGACCTTCTAAATTCCTCATTGTTTTCTGATAGTATAAACGATGGCAAAGTTAGCTTTGAATCAATGTAAAATAATATTGAATATTACAAAGGATACCCTGATTTTTCTTTTGCACAAGTGTAAGGTTCCAGGTGTTTGACGGAACTTGAAAATTTAAGCTACAGTTTTGTTAAAATTGCATTTCGTTTATAAATGTGTATTTTGTTACTGCTGACAAGTTTGAGATATCCAATGCAAATCTGCTGTTGTCATAGAGCCAACATTTCTGCATTTTTGTTTGTTTGTTTTTTCTTTTCCTTTGGTCTTTGAATGAAAATCGTTTATATATTTAACATACACTACTAATGCAGTGTGTAAGTTTCAAACAAAAGCTCAGGTGTTTATGCATGTATCTATGTATTTTTTGGCATTTTAAAATTTAATTTCATGTAAGTTAACATACATTGTAGTATTGGCTTTAAGAGTAGAACTCAGTGATTCATCACTTAGATGTAACACCCAGTGCTCGTTCCAACATGTGCCCTCCTTAATGCCCATCACCCATTCATCCCATCCGCACCCCCCATCCAGTAACCCTCAGCTTATTCTCTATATTTATGAGTCTCTTATGGTTTGCCTCTCTCTGTTTTTATCTTATTTCATTTTTCCTTCTCTTCCCCTATGTTCATATGTTTTTTTCCCCTTAAATTCCACATATGAGTGAAATCATGTGGTATTTGTCCTTCTCTAACTTATTTCGCTTAGTATAACATACTCCAGCTCCATCCACGTTGTTGCAAATCGCAAGATTTCCTTATTTTTGGTCGCTACGTAATACTCCATTGTGTATATAAACCACCTCTTCTTTATCCATTCATCAGTTGATGGACATTTGGGCTCTTTCCATAATTTGGCTATTGTTGATAGCACTGCTATAAATGTTGGAGTGTATATCTATATTTCTGTAACTGAATTTTATCTTTTTTGTCATGATCTCTCATATCCCCTCATTGATAAAATTGAGAAGTTTTGTATAAATAAATACAAACCAGGGATTTGTTAGTTATTTTCATTGAAGAATTCAGCCCTATTTAAGGGCTTTCTTTCCTTCTCAGGGTTCTTATTGGTCTAGTTTGGCTTTAAGTTTCCTGTGCTTGTTAAGTTGGCCCACTGTGGTACCAGGGCGAAAAGCCCCACCCTGTTGTAAGCCTCATGTGGCCTGATGTTTATATTGACCCTGGCAGCTGGTATCCTGGTTCCATCTATTTCTGAGCAGGACTGATACTGGATGCTCAGGCCAGCAGTAACCAGGTAGACTATAGGCATCCATTATGCTCCTGGTGGCCCTCTGACATTGCACTGCTCAGTGGGCAGATCAGGCCAAGCTTTCGATGTGGACCCTCCTTGCCTTTACCGTGCAGCCTTCTGATAGATAAGTCCATAGTCATTTAGAGCTAATTAATCACTTTGCCTAAGGGACCAATTTTTGAATTCTTTCTGTTTTCATTCCAGCGATGCCATTTCTCTTCCTTATCACTGGTCGTCTGTTCATATAGCTTGGAAATGGCAGACGATGATTGGGTAAAGGGAAACTCAAACTGTTGGCCTATTAGTAAGCGTTGGAAGGGTTGGGTGGCTTCCAGTTGCCTGAAGTTTTCTTTAGAAAGTGGAATACTTGACCATTTTGTGTCCTCAGCATTTGGCCCAGGTTCCAGAGAAACAGGAAAAGTTCCACTCAGTCTTTTGTTCTTGGCCATTTCTTTGTTACTGGATTTCCCTTAAGGGGCATCGTTTGACATATTACAAAATGTACCAGAATTTGTGTATTTGTATCTGCTCTGGAACAAATGTTCTATCAGTAGAAACATAATGTTGTCTTTATCAGAGTGAGAGGCTTAAGTCTTTGGAGGGATAATTTAAGGTTTAAATCTTTGATCCTATCTCTGGTATGCAACCCGACTTAAATGAATATGTCAGTTTCCTGATCTGGCTCTTATAAAGGCTTCAGGTATTTATTGGCAGAGGGTCAAGTGGTGTGGAGATTAGAAATGATGGATTGTACAATAATTGAAAAAGAAGCATTTCCATTAATTTTGAAAGAAAATTTATTACTGAATAGATTTTAAGGAAAAGTTTCTTTAACTGATGGACGATGACTTTATCTTATTTGGTCAGAACATTATGCTGTCCTTTGGTCAGAAAAATGACATATAAGAAGTTCTCCAGGGCTTGCTTTTCAGCAACTCATTTTAAGTCTATAAAATTATAGCCTAATAACATTTACCCCAAGAATCTCATAGATCTTCATTGCTCAAAGGAATTCATATTCCCAGTGTATTATGAAGACGGCAAAAATGATTTTGCTAGGAAAGCATAGTCTAAGAATTTACTGCAAATTGAAGGTAAATATACTTTATAACCACTACAGAGATAGCTAGGGATGTTGTTTGCTTAACTCTCCGATGAAAGCACTTACAAGAAAAATAAACTATATAGCTAAAAAATCTCAAGCATTCTTTTCTTGCCTTTTGATCTTATTCTGTGGAGAGGTACTGAAATTAAGGATTATCCTACCCCCAATATGCACTACAAATGTAAACGAATTAGCCAGTTAAAACGTTTGTTCACAAAAATGCCCTGGAATTGCTAACTACTTAATAGAATGCCATAGTTGATAATGCATAGCCTATTTTTATCATTGCTTTTTAGAAAGCATCTAATTATAGTAATAGGACTTGAATCACCAATATTATTTGTTTCCCATTAAATATGTTGACCAATTCATTTATCTCTTTGGATTTCATTAGTTAAGATCATTTGAGGAGTCTGCCCTAATGAATCTCTATTGTTGCTGTTAATAAACTTGTGTTGAGCAGTGCCCCTCATTAGACCATGACAGAAATGACCACATTTGTCTCATATTGCTATCTCCATCATTATACTTATTAATTGCCAAATTAAGCAAAGAAGATAAACCACACCTCAGCTCTGTAAAAATCAGTCTTACTATGCACAACAACTTGTTTCTCATAATTTTAATAAGTTGAGCATGCTATTGTATCTTTTACCAACATTTTATTTTTAAAAATAATAAATGACTATAGTTTGAGCTATCAAATGAAATATTTAAGTAGGGGAAAATAGGAATAGTAAGAGAATAATCTTTTAGACAAACATCAGAGAAAGAAAATGATCTCCATACATGTCCAGCTTTTCATTTTAACTGTGAAAATATTTGAAATTGTAAGGAGATAGAATTCAGGATACAAGCATTTCAAGTTCATGAGTTTCTTATTTTAAATAAGCTTTATTTTTTAGAGGATGGATTTCTTTTTAAGGAAATACCATATTCTTAAGAGTGTGCCATCATCCAACACCAACAAAGGGCACTAATTAAGAATTTGTTTCACGTGGCAGTGCATTAGTTCACAGAGAAACAAATTCTCTGAATGTTCCCTCACTTGTAATTGTGTGACATCGTTTTAGGGCAAGCTGTAAGGGCAAGGAAATTTGGAATGAACAAAAAATATTACTTAGTGTCGTGGTAGAAAAAAGCATGATTTAGAGCACAGCCTTCTGCAATATCTGAATCTAATTCTGTGGGCGCTCTGAACCTTCTATTGCCTTTTTTTGTGATTTTACAGCTCTGTAAGTTGCAATAAATGATAGCAATGCAAATAATTCTCATTTATAAGCATGCGAATGAATTCTGTCAGGTGGAGGTTCAATATACTTCCCTGGTGGGGAGTCCATTTACAAATTCACTATAGTACTCCTGTCTATGCATGTGTCTGTGTTTGGATCCTCTGTGGAGCTCCACGATTTTAACATCTGCCTGATTCCCTTATTAATAATGAGTTTGTAAGGTCTCATTTTTTTTTATATTTTATGTTTTATATTAGCACTAAAGTCATGATTTTGTCTTTATTTGAAAATTTCCTTTTGACACAAAATACAAAAACAATTCAGTGCAAGTCATATTGACGGGCGCTTAGTAACTCCTTGTCTCGCACCCCCTTTTGGAATTTATGTTATAGAAAATTTTTAAAAATGGAATTGAACATTTATTCAGTGTGATTGGTGATTGTATGTACTTCCATAGTCATCTGGATAGCTAATGAACACTGAGATGTCAGTTATGAGATTTAAAAAAATTTTTTTTAGTGCTTATTTATTTTTGAGAGAGACAAAGAATGAGAGTGGATTAGGGGCAGAGAGAGGGGGAGACACAGAATCTGAAGTAGGCTCCAGGCTCCAAGCTGTCAGCACAGATCCTGATGCGGGGCTCGAACCCACAAACTGTGAGATCATGACCCGACCTGAAGTCAGACACTTAACCGACTGAGCCACCCAGGCACCCCAGTTGTGAGATATTTTTTAAAGACAGCTTTGGCTATTGAAAAGTACTTTCTTACATCAAGCTAAAATCTACATGCAATTTCTAACTGTTGGTTCTAGTTTTATTTCTTTTTTTTTAATGTTTATTTTTAAGAGAGAGAGAGACAGAGTGTGAGCGGGGGAGGGGCAGAGAGAGAGGGAGAGAGATGAAGACAGAGAATCCGAAGCAGGCTCCAGGCTCTGAGCTGTCAACACGGAGCCCAACGTGGGGCCCGAACCCATGAACCGTGAGATCATGACCTGAGCCCAAGTTGGACGCTAAACCACCGAGTCACCCAGGTTCCCCTCTAGTTTTATTTCTTTTTTTTTTTTTTAATTTTTTTTCAACGTTTTTAATTTATTTTTGGGACAGAGAGAGACAGAGCATGAACGGGAGAGGGGCAGAGAGAGAGGGAGACACAGAATCGGAAACAGGCTCCAGGCTCTGAGCCATCAGCCCAGAGCCCGACGCGGGGCTCGAACTCACGGACCGCGAGATCGTGACCTGGCTGAAGTCGGACGCTTAACCGACTGCGCCACCCAGGCGCCCCTCTAGTTTTATTTCTTATGCGGTGCAGAATACATATAATCTCATTGCCACATAATTATGCTTCCGATATAGAAAATAGTTATATTAACTGTTAAGTCTTTGTTCTCTCCTCCCAGGGGAAGATCTGCTGAGTTCTTTAGCCTTTCCTAATCTGAGAGGGATTCGATCCCTTAATTATTTTAGACGCTCTGATATGGCGCTGCTTTACAATAGACCCTGTAATTCTGTGGGTAGACACTGAAGATTGCATTAGCAATTTCGTCAGCACCATCACTGTTTCTGCCTATAGAGATAAACCCATAATATGAGCCGCTGCCGTCCTTATTTTCTGTACACGACATTTGAAAATTCACCGTATTAAATTTAGCGCATTGTTTTAAACTCTTAAGACTATTTTAGGTCATTGCTCTTTCTTTTGTTGTAATTACTCATTCTTTGAACATTTTTTATGTCTGCCACTGCCATGTGGATAACAAAGATAACAGGTGATTGCTCTTTTTTGAAGTCTAATGAGGGAGGCAGACATTTAAAAGCAACTTATTAGACGCCAGGTTCTTAAGCGCTCAGAAGAGCCTAGCCACGTGAGCGTAGGAGTGGCATGATTCCGCTTTTTGGGTGACAAAGATGACTCTTTGGTTTCCCTACAAGCTTTCTGCAGATTAAAATTCTTCATGTACAAGTTTCAGAGTAAATATATTTTTGAGGCACCAGCTAGGGCACATTTCGGGGTCTTCAAGTTTAGACTTGAATGAAACTAAGAAAAATGGCTTTAATTTCCTGAAAATATTAATATTTCAATAATCAGCTAAAGAAAACAAAGGAGAGAGTTGCTGCAATGAAATGTAGCTTAATGAGCTCTCTATGTATCAATTTATCTGAATCCTCAAGATATGTTAATATGATTTGGCTTTTATTTATTTATTTATTTTAATTTTAATTTTTAATGTTTTTTTATTTGTTTCTGAGACACAGAGAGACAGAGCGTGACTGGGGGAGGGGCAGAGAGAGAGGGAGACACAAAATCCGAAGCAGGCTCCAGGCTCTCAGCTGACAGCACAGAGCCCTGTGTGGGGCCTGAAATCACAAACCCCGAGATCATGACCTGAGGCAAAGTCGGACGCTCAACCGACTGAGCCACCCAGGTGCCCCATGGTTTGGCTTTTAAATACTGGAATTCTTCTAGCTCCTTTTACTTCATTTGCCCCTTTGTAGGCCACTATTAAAATATCCAACTTCAGGCAAATGGATTAGATGACTTGAACAGAACTCACTTGGTATGGACCCAACTCTCCTTTTCCCTGTAACAACCCAGGGCATGATGCTCGGAAGTGCTGTGTGGTGGTAAAGCTGTGCAGCTTATATTTATGCTCTTTTTCTAACTTAAGAAAAAAAGGAGTTGAAAATACACGTGGTACTTCATTGTCCTTTAATCTAATCTAATATATTCCAAGTTTATTCATGCCACTTGGCTTTGAGCATGTTTCTTTTTAGATTTTTTTGTAATGTTTATTTATTTTTGAGGAAGAGAGAGAGACAGAGTGTGAGTGGGGTGGGGGGGCAGAGAGAGAGGGAGACCCAGAATCTGAAATGGGCTCCAGGCTCTGGGCTGTCAGCGCAGAGCCTGACGTGGGGCTCGAACCCAGGGACCTCGAGATCATGACCTGAGCCTATGTCAGTTACCCAACTGACTGAGCCACCCAGGCATCCCGAGCATGTTTATTTTTTTTAACCAATTTTCCATGTATTGTAATTATTTTCTTGCAATTCATGCTATTTTTCTTCGTATTCTTACATTTTACATTGTGTATTTTGGTGTTGGTATCAGTTTCCCAAGATTTCATTTTTCTTCCTAAAGTACCGTGAAAGCACTTAAAGACTTGCTAAATATTTTCCTAGCTCATGTGCCTTAGTCAGCTCAAGGGGCCACAACAAAATACAGCAGACTAGATGGCTTAAACGACCAAAATTTATTTTCCCCCCCGTTCTGGAGACTGGAAGTCTGAGATCAGGGTGTCAGCATGGTGGGGTTCTGTTGACAGCTCCCTCCTGTGTCTCCATATGCTTATCTTCTCGTCGTGTCTTCACATGGCCTTTCCATGGTGTATGAGCATGGAGACAGATTTCTCTTTTCCTTTTCTTATGATCTGCCAATCCTGTCAGATTTAGACTCCACCCTTATGACTTTATCTAACTTTAATGAGTTCTTGAAAGCTCTGTTTCCAAATATAGTCACATTGGGGGTGAGGGTTTCAACATATGAATTCGGGGAGGGAGGACCACCTGTCAGTCTGTGACACTCATGGCATCACAGGCCGAGAGTAGGCACGCATTTGCTCATACCGTGCTCAGCTCAACTTAAGAGTTTTACATCAGGATTTTCAATGACTCTTAGTGATTTTCTAGGAAAAAATAAACAATAGTTATATCTGCTCCTGGCTACTGTAGCCTGGTACAGCAAAGCAGAATAGCGTATGTAGAATGAAGGGAATTCTGTCAGAATCCTAGCCTTGTCACTTGAGAGCTATGTGACCTCAGCTAAAGTGAAACATTAGATGAGTCAATATTAAGTCCGGGGATTTGAGCAATACATAGTAAATATTCTACAGGCATTAGCATCGAATATCATTACTATTACACTCATCAATTTCCGTAGGCCAACTTTCCCCGTTTCTTTGCCATTTCTCATTTGATGTGAATCAGGCCCCCCTCAGTGTTCTGCTCACTCACTTTTGGAGGCTTTGTAGTTTGTCTGTGTCACTTTTTAAGATATGCTGTCCCAGAGCCGAACAAGCAACAGTATATTTCCTAATACAGCTAAAAGTTCAGAATTGTCCAACCAGATCAAACAGTAGATCAAAACACTAGATCAAAACAGTCATAGTCGTCCATAGGGGGAAATTATCTATGTGATTTTTCCTGGCTTCATTTAATTTTCCTAAGAGACTTATCACCGAAATGAAATAGAAAGGCTAGTTTTGAAATACTGACTTGCGGGACAAAATATTACACTCATCTTGTATATTTAAATTTTTAAACTTGGGATATTATTTAGGTGTAAGCTTTAAAGAAATTTCATTTAATTGATAAAAGTGTTCATTAAACAATAACTTATGTTCTGGGCTTAGTAATAAGTCACTCTATGAGAGCAGGGGTGAATTATTTCTGTGACGTCATTAGAATGTAAGCTCCATAAGAACAGTGATTTCTCTGCATTTTTAACTGCTATGTTTTCACCACTTGGCATAGTCCTTGGAATGTACTATAACTTCAACAAATAATTACTGAATGAGTGAATGGCCAGTAGCTCACTGTAACTATTGTTTATATGCCTGAGCCTATAACATGTTCTGGAGATATAAAGAGTACATAATCCCCGCCCGTGGGGGCACAGTGCAATAGGAGAGGTCAAAAGTAAACAAGCACAATTCAAAGTAACCTTTGACACAGTACAGGTATGGACCAGGCGACGAAGATCACAATGGGGACGGCAGGTGCCTGAAGGTGGTAGAGAAAGTCAGGAAATGATTCAAAGAAGGAGTGATAGTTTTGTAGAGTGTTAAAAAAACGTGTGGAATTTTACTGGTGTGCCAGGGTACAGGAGTGTTTTGAATGGAACACATTTCAGTATAGAAAAGAATACATCGTAAATCTTGGAAGTGGAAAGCCAGTAGACTCTGAACAGCTTTGTGACCCGTACTAAAAACTTTGACCTCTGTCTTAGTAAGACACTGCAAGACTTGAACATCTAGAGACATTTTTAGAAAGCTCACTGTGTCTGCAGAGTAGACAATAGATTGAAATATATTCAGGGCTCCTGAAAGTGTGTCTGCTCAGAGTGTAATGGAATTGTCTGACCCCCTAGTCGGGTAGGTTTCAGTGAGGGCAGCCAGAGTAGAGGTGGAATTGAGGGGGTATTTTGCTCTCGCAGGGGGATTCAGATGCTAGAATGGACAGGATTCAACAAGGCAAGTGAAACATCAGGAGGGCTCTTGGATGATTCCGAGATTTCCGGCTCAGGTAACACCGAGTGGATGCAGGTGTCAACAACTACGAATGAAATCTAAGCCAAAGAAGGTAAACTTGGCATGGAAGTTGGATGGTAACAAGGTGTGTTTGGCTGAGTTGAAGTGCTGGTGGAAGATCCTCGATCGAAGGTTGGGGTTCAGAAGAGAGGTCAAGCTTGAATATTCAAAAAATATAGATAGGCGGTGAAGGCGCGTGTTTGGACAACAGTGTCCACGGAAAGTGGCAAGGGCTTAGAATCCAGAACAAAACCCTGTGGAAAGCCGGCACTTAGTTTTTCTAAATGTGGCAAGTACGTAGGAGGATCCGTGAGAAGGCAGAGGGGTAGGAAGGGAATGCAGAGCAGATGGCATCGCGAGATATCAGATGCCAGAGTGGACCAAAGGTCAGCTGCATCAGAGAAGTCAAATTAGATGAAGATAGCGACGTTTCGCTTGTACTGTGCCTGTAGATGCCCCTGTGACTTCGGCAGGAAGAGCGCTGTGAAGGCGGAAGCCAACTGCAGGGGCCTGAGTGAGTGGGAACAAAGATGTAGAGGCCGAAAGACCACACCTTTAAGCAGTTCAGTTGTGACTGCAAAGACAAGGGAGAAACAGAGGTTTTGGTAAATAATCTCTGGGCCATTGCATCTAGCCTTTCAGAAAGATGAGTCCTAATTCTTGATGACTTAGTAATCTAAACAAATAATTTCCCCCTTTTGCTTTTAGTCTGAGTTGAGGAAAGTTGCCTGGGTGGCTCAGTCGGATAAGTGTCCGACTTTGGCTCAGGTCACAATTTCATAGCTCGTGGGTTCGAGCCCCGCATCGGGCTCTGTGCTGACAGCTCAGAGCCTGGAGCCTGCTTCGGATTCCGTGTCTCCCCTTCTCTCTCTCTGTCCTTGCCCCACTCATGCTCTGTCTGTCTCTCTCTCAAAAATACATAAAAACATTTAAAAAATATTCACCAAGAGTATGGATCTGTAGAGATTTAAGGGAAGAACAGCAGAGGCAAGAATGAGAAATAACAGCAATCCATGTGGAGTCTGTTTGGAAACCCAAATGGGCTTGGCCCAGAGTGTAGAAGGTCTTGAAAAAGGAGAAAGAGTCCACGAGGACAGGATGTTTGTGTATTTTGTTCGCTCAACAATAGGCACTCAACAAATACTTGTGGAACGAAGGAATACAGGATCTGGTGTGTTTGGGTGTGGTGAGTGAGGGCGGTAATTTTACTCTGTTAGGAGTGTGGTGATAAACGTTCAGCTTCCGACATGCAGGACTGGCGATCGCTACGTGGTTGCCCAGCGCAAACATGTAACGGGTACGTGCAGTCTCAGTGGGAGAAGGTAGACAGAGGGAAGAAAGGGGAATCCACGCTTAGAACTTCCTAGGTTGGGACATCGAGTTGCCAGATTTGCCAAATAAAAACATAGGCGACACTGTCACATCTGAATTTCAGGTACATAATGAGTAATTTTTAGCGTAAGTATGTCCCATGGAGTATTTGGCAGTCCCAGATAGAAAAAAGAGAGAGAAGGATAAAGAGATCCTGTACATTTGTGAACTTACCCTGTCTTCATGCAGTGCTAGACCTGGGGACTCTCCTCTATTCATTCCTAAAAAGTTCATTACACAGAGACAAGAAATGGAGGTTATGAAAGTACTGAGACAATCATTCTCTGAAAGCCTATTATCAAATAAGAGGAGAAAAAAGTGTAGTTATTCTTTGTCACGTTTAGAGGAAATGGATTATTTCAAGGATTTCTGAAACAACAAAAATCCTCCACCAGTTTTTCTGCATTAACAGGAGAAATTTTATTCTGGGGAAGGTTTGGGCAAAGACAAGTCAATAATTTAATTTTAAGAAACATTGCCTTTTGCTAAAACCCTTTGTCCTTTGTGTAGATCAAACATTGCTATCTTGCTCAAGCCATAAATCATACACCATGTATGAATAAAACAAGTAATATGAGGTCTTTTGGTTACCTAAAATATTTATGCTGACTGAATAGCTAAGGAAGATGGAATATAACTGTGCAATTTCAAAATCTGTTGTTAGGCTTGAACATATATATAGAAGTTAACATACATTTTCCCCCTTGTTTGGCAAAAGCATGTGATGAACCTGTCGTAACTTATTTTGTAAGATCCTTGTGATTTATGCATCACTGAGCCAGACATAATTTGGGCCTAGAGCAGGGAGGTTTTTGTTTGTTTGTTTGTTTGTTTATTAAAAGGATATAGATTTTTCTCCTTTTATCTAAAATGCTTTGTAAAATTATTTTAACTGTTATTTATATGAATAGGATATTAATTATATATATAATTTTAACTGTTATATATATAAATATATAGTTTCACAAAGGCATAGCTTTTATATAAATGCATTTGTTTTTTAAAAATATTTTTATGTTTATTTTGAGAGAGAAAGAGAGAAGGAGAGAGAGAATCCCAAGCATGCTCAGCACTGTCAGCACAGAGCCCAAGGCAGGGCTCGATCTCATGAATGCTGAGATCCATGAGACCATGACCTGAGCTGAAACCAAGAGTCAGGCACTTAACCGACTGAGCCACTCAGGTGCCCCATAAATGCACAACTGTATTTGTAATAAAGAGACTGCATTTTTGATGTTTGACCTCTGGCAGCTTCTACCTTCCCACCTTTCCCTTTTTTCCTTTGCTAGACTTCTGTGCAATCTGGTTACAAAGCCCAGCATCTGCCTTTCCTTGGTGCTGGTGGGAATTTCACACCAGGCTAATCCTGCCTTGTGGGTCCCTTCATCCCAGCTCCACCCACTTACCACTGCCTCCCTTCATTCTTGTTTCACTCCTCATGGAAAGTGAGCCCCTCCTAGGGAATCCTTCTGCTGTTTGTTAGGTGAATAATAAACTATTTCACATGCAAGGGTGCACGTGTGTCATTTGGCTGGACATCTATAAATTTCCGCAGGGGGCAGGGAGGGGAAATGGGTGCTGCCCAGTCTCCAGCAGGGGATGCTGGGTACCAAAAGAAGAGTGATCATATACATTTTTTTCCCTAGTATAGTTATTTGTGTGGTTCTATACTTCCCTTCCTCTTTCCCCCATTCCATATCAGCAGCCCCATATAAGGTACCCACTATTTTGACTATTAACACCACAGCTTAGTTCGGGCTATTTTAAAATTAGCATACATAGAATTATATGGTATGTATTCTTGCTGGTATTTAACATTTTGTTTGTGAGCTTTATTAATACTATCATTCTGGAATAGTCCACTTTCACTGCTCTATACTATTCCAATGAATGTCCCACGATTAATCCAGTTCTGTGCTGTTACGAACAGTGCTTTTATCAGCATTCCTGTCCACATTTTTTGTTGCACATTTCTATTAGGTACTTACCTAGGAGTGGGATTACTGGATTGTTGGGTGTCTCTGGGCTGTAATAGAAATGGCCAATGGTTCTCCAAACAGGCTATGCCAACTGATAGCTATCGCAGGTGTTTTTGACTTATGATCTATACTTCTAAACAGAATCAACCTTCCTCTTACATTTAGGGCCATGGATGAGTATTTTATATACATGCAAGTATCCTGAATTATTTTAGTGTTTATAAGATTCAAAGTTTAGACTTCTTTGTTATACAGATAAAAAGTATGAACTGATAGAAAGTCTTTGGAGTGCTGTAACAGTTTCTCAATGGCATTCTAATTATTTCTGTATGGCGTTATTTTTACAGAAGAGTTTAAACCTATAATTGGAATGGTTCCAGTGAAGGGTTGAGAAGGGGATGGGGGACCCAACTAACCCTCGTACCTCTCAGAACAGAGACTCCTTATGTTATGTTGGTCCTTTAGCCAGGCTTCTTTGCTTGCATATATTGGAGATCATTTATATTAGAAAATGGTCCTTTAGAGAAAGCAAAATCAGGGGTGCCTGCGTGGCTCAGTCGGTCAAGCGTCTGACTCTTGATTTCTGCTCAGGTCATGATCTCACGGTTTGTGAGATCAAACCCTGAATGGGGCTCTGTGCCGACAGCAGGAAGCCCACTTGGGATTCTCAGTCTCGGGCTCTCCGCCCCTCCCCCACTTGCATGAGCTCTCTCTTTCAAAATAAATAAACTTAAAAAAAAAGAGAGAAAAAGAAAAATCATTTTCTTTTCTTCTGTTATAATGAGCATCCGATTTAGTCCAGGCACTTCATTTTCACTTCCTATTTGAGGACTTTCTTAGTTACGATGATCACTTCAATAACACATTTTGAGACAAAATGTGTAACACTTGAAATTCAGTGACAAATGCTACATTGGGCTATTTATTTTTCTTGGTAAGTATTAAATGCTGATGATAAAGTGATGATCAATATTGCTACCAAGCACACCCTCAACTATCACATGAATTCACCAGATTAATCTCATCTGTGGCAAAATAAACAAAATCATGGTTTAATGATTTTTCAATAATTCCGTGGATGATTCAATGATTATGTAATTAAGTGTGTTGAGAAAAGGGGCCAGCTAGCTGTGAGTAAAGCGTTTAATTTTTCCTCTCTTTATTTATTTATTTATTTGGTCCACATTCTATTTCACAATCAGATCAAGATGGATTAAAAATTAAATGTTAAAAAAAAAGGAAGAAAGAAAAAGCAAAAATACTCTTAAAGATGGGTCTTTATCTTATTTTGAGAGAGGATGCTATTGCCTAGATTATTTCCTTTAGGCTTTGTTCCCTTGCATGTGTGTATTTGTGTCTACATGTGTGACTGTGTATCAGTCAGAGGTCAACAGAGCCAGTGGGATGTGTGTATGTCTGTGTGTGTATGTATGTGTGTACATACATATGAAATGGGGAATTGGCTCGTGTGATTATGGAGACTGTGAAGTCCTACGGTCTGCCATTTGCCATCTGAAGACCCAGAAAAGCCAACTGTGTAATTGAGTCCAATGCCCAAAGCTTGAGAATGAAGGGAGCCAGTGCGGCAAAGACAAGCCCAAGGGTAAGAGAAGATGAGGTGAGATATTTTAGCTCCAGCAGTGAGGCAGGTTTATAGACTCAATATGTAGATGACACATATAAAATTTTCTTGTTCAAAATTACCTTAATAGATAATATATAGAGCATATGAAACATACAAAAGAGAAAACGTGAATGCAAAGACATTTGTGAAAATGTATCTAACCACTCTAATATTTAATGAAATACGCTTTCAACCAGTATTGTTGCTGTTTTGGTTATCAAAATGGACAGTATGAACAAGGTGATTTTAATTAGTACCAGCAAGGGTATGGTGGTTTAAGTTGTTTTCCCATGGAAATGTGAATCCATCCATCTTTCTGGAAAGCAGTTTGCAAGATTATCAAGACACTTTGAAATGTTCTGAGCCTTTGTTTTCCTTTTTTCTACAAACTGAGGAAGCGAGCTTATGAAAATCAGAGTTAATGTATAAAAGTGTTCATACAATTGTGATTTATAATGCTCTCAAGCTTGATAAATTTCTAATTAAGGAAATAACTTATTACTATACATCCATATGGTAGGATATTGTGAGGCTGTTGAATCTGATTTCCTCAAAAGTTGCTAAAGATCATGTAAATCAAGTGAAAAAAAACAGGATAAATTTGATATGATAGCATCTGCTAAGTATTAATCAAAACCTGTTTCCTCTCTTTTCTGGAAACACAGCTAGGATGTGTTTGTAGTTAGGTAGGGTCAGGTGACTGAGCACTAATGAAACATTTGCAGAAATTATTTTCCTGTCCTGGTCCCAAAATATTCTCAAGAAAGATGATCTGTGTGTGTTACCTTTCCAGTGAGTAGAGAGAGATGACCCTGGTCACTTTGGGACAAACAGATTGATGTTGGAGAAACTTGTTCCTGAATGAGCATCCCTCCCAGCTCTAAAACACACACATGTGCTGTTACAAAGGACTCTACCACATTCAAGCCACTGAAAAGTTTGGGATATCAATTTGTTAGAGCAGCTACCTCGCATTACCCCTCTGTAGTGAATGTAGTATATGGAAACAGCGAGAAGGAAAAAGATACTGGTAGGAAATAGGATGTACATCAGAAGATTGAGGGTGGGTATTACAGACTTAGGCTTTGCTTTTTTTTAGGGGCACAGTTTTCCCTAAAACTTAGCAAGGGCACAGAGGAGCAGGTAACCTTAAAAGCAATGACATAATTCCCATGGCTTCTTTCCATTTTGGCTTCTGGAAAGTAGGATGCCGCTCATGTATTGTTTGAAGTCTCCAGGAGTTGCCCTCTATGTGTTGTGCATTGAAGATGCTGCTTTAGCTATAGTAGCCTCTTCCATGTAGACCCTTTCCAGAGCTCTGGGAATGTTCCGGAAGTGTGTTGCCATGGCTACCAGGTACCTTCATCTCTCTTGGGGCATCTCTGAGGTACAACAGAGTGAGAAAACCTGAAACCATATTCAACATTTCCATTTTATTCTCTCAGTCTCGGCCCTGCAAATAAACAAAAACATTGTTTATGGTTTCAAAGATGGTGTCCTCTTTGGTGCACTGAAACGTTGAAAGAATTATTTTTGCCTTTGAAGGAATAGTTTTATTGGTGTTTTTTCCCCCTCTCTTTTATGAAAGAAAGGCGGATTGCCACATGCGGTGCCTCATTGGGATGTGTCTGGAATCTTGGAAGCTTAATTATCCTATGTTGTCCTATAAATGAACCTTGAGAGCTTATTTGGAGGTTCTGGGAGGGGAGTGCAGCTTACCTGTATACCCTTGACCAAAGAACGGCCCTTCTCCATCAGGGAAGGTGATCCTCATTGACCAAGCCTAGCATGCAGCTTGGGGAGGGATGCACATGAATCGGGGTGAGAGGAAGGAGACACATGTCTGGCCAGCTGGTTCAGCCAGATCAACCCTGGCGATCAATGGGGTGACAGATGTTCCAGTCAGATCGGCCTCCCATCAGACAATTAATGGTTTTAATCAAATTAGGCTACTCAGTTAATATAGTGTGGTGATATCATTGGAACATGTCCAGAATTTCATTGTTTCGACTTGGAATTAAAATGATTTAATAAAAATTAATAGTATTGAGAGTCTTTTTGATGAAGTGGGGTGGGAGAATTTTATTACGTCCATTTTATTCCTCAAATAATATCTGTTTTATTACCTGTTACCACATTTGATCTTTATAATCAAAATTTGGCTGTATCACAATATTAATTTGATACTATTCCTAATGATAATACGTAGAAAACTTTTCAGCGTTTTTTATATTTATCATAACCTGTATCGTCATATTCTTATTTTATACATTTTACAGATAAAGAGCTGAGGTCAAATAATTTTTTACTTAGCCAAGCCTTTGTAATTTTGGCAAGGTCCAGATGTGATCTGTATTAGCCAGACTCCCAAGAATAAGCAGGTGACATACTTGAAATTAGGTAATTCACAGAGAGATTATTTACTAAGGAGGATATTTCTTAAGACATGTGTGTAGATAGTTCAGGGGCAGGAAGTTACCTGAAGGGATCAGAGAAGGGAATAGTCACTCGACCCCGGAAGGAGAGATTCCTGGGGAGTCGGCTGCCTTAAGAGAATCAATGACCTTCAAAGGAGGGTCAGCAACCTCAAGGCCGAATCACAGGGAAGGTGATGAGAAATGAATGCACAGACTTCACTCTTCTCCTTCTTTTTGATCTCCTGCTAGGGTCTTCTTTCACCAAACCCAACCAAAAGCCAAGGGAAACTTTTATATGGTTCATGTAAGTCAGTCTGAGGGTGGGGCAGAGAAAGGTGGAGAAGGGTGGAGGGGCAGGGCATCTGCTCTGGAACCTCTGAGTCCATTTGACCAACAGGTACTCCTTCTGTTTTCACAGCAGAGATCTTGTCCTATTGACCATCAAAGGTTAAGTGATGATTCAGAAAGTCTCTTTTCCTGTCCTTTTCTCCTCCAGTCTATATTACATTGCTATTGGTAGAAGAGGAGTAAACTGCTGGTTCCTGAAGATTCCACTGAGTTCTAAGTAACACTAAGTAATCAGAGATTGAAAAGAACCTTATCCTATACATTTGCTATTTTTTGGCAGCTTAGCATCCAGGTATCCTTGCCATACACGTGAAGCGTAACAAGCCAAATACATGCTTCTACCCAAAATGGAGGATACATACACACAGGAAGGGACAAGAGAAATTAACTTGCAGCCACAGCAGTGGAGCCAGGAGTCATGCACCAGTAGCCATGGATGTGAAAGGACATTCCCTGCTGGTGGCATCCCTAGTAAACAGCCGGTGATGGCAGCACAGTGGCTGTACTTAACTGGATGGTTACTACGGCTTGACCTTGGCTTTCATCCCTGCTACCCAGAAGACTGCCTTAATTCCTGTTACTTTGCTGATTTTCTCCTTTACTCTCACACACTCTTCTAATTTCCTCTCTGCCTACTTTCAAAGCTTTAATGCTAGAGAAAAACTGACCGTGCTGCATGAAATCTTAGCACACCACTTTTTTTCTGAGGCACACAGTCTTTGTGCTTTGAAAAGCATAAATTAGTTTTCTACTTAGCAAGATTAGGTTTCTGTTATTTACAACAAGAACTCCCACAGGAATAAACCCTCACAATACAAGAATTAGTTTTCAAACTGCAGGTCACAACCAGTAATGGGTTGTGTAATAATAGTTTACCAATATTTAGAATAATAACAGTAATTGGTAATAATAGTTTACCCAATACTTTAAAAATTAGAATACAATAGATGAGAAAATAAATGTATCAGTTCTATTAAAATTATGTATAGTTAAACAGAATTATGTACTGTTACATGAGAACTTTGGGGGTTTGTGCATGTGTGTGTGTGTGACTGTATAAATGTACTTAACTCAATGCAAAATCAATTTTTTTACATGGGAAATGGTCAAAGAAATTTGAAAGACATTATTCTAGAAATAATGAAAGACATTACAATATTCTGGTTATCTTTTTTTTCCAGCCATGGCAGATTAAGGAATTCATGGCCTCACGACAATATGGATAGAAAATTAGTAACTTTTGAATGAGTCCCAGAAGTTTGATGTTATCAGAGAACAAAGATCAAGGTTATGTTATGAGCCAAATTGAAGTCTTAGATTGTGTGCTTTGATAAAAAATGGTGTGCTAAGATTTCATGCGGCACGGTCAGTTTTTCTCTAGCATGAAAGCTTTGAAAATAGGCAGAGAGGAAATTATAAGTGTGTGAGGGTAAAGGAGGAAATCAACAATTAGTATTTGTACTGTGTTAATCTACAAGTTGCTTTCAATCCCACCAAATTTGATTTTCAAAACTAACCTATAAGTAAATCATGTTATCTGATCTTAATGTATGAGAAAACTAGAACTCAGGGGTTGTACCTTGCCCAAACTCATCTTTAACGTATTTAGAGCTCAGAAATGACTTACCTGAACTTTAAATTAAGATCATTTGATTATTCAATACATAATTATTGTCTTTAGATTTCAAGATTTATTCTGTCCATTATTCTGCTAAGTAATTACATTGTCAAGTGGTCCCATTTATTATAATTTTTCATGATCTCTGAGTTAGTCTATAGTGATTCGGAATGATTAATTTGATTTAAACATTTCAATATTAGTCCTCTCTCAGGAATTCACACCAGACTTTAGATTTATTGGGAACTCCAGGTGACTTAAGCTACATGGACTTTATGATGAGACTTATGGACTTTCCTGGAAAATCACTTATTCAAAGAGCCTGGAAAGTCTAGGTCCACAAACCTGGTCCAAAGAAGATGAGTCCGTGTTTGAGGGAAATGTGGATTCAGTGTACCACTGAGGATTCTCTTCTATGCCAGCCTTCTTACACCCATGTCCAGATCCTATGGTAAAGGGGGGGGCACTGTGAGTTCATTAAAGCTAGTGTCACTTAAAAGTTTTTCTGTCCTGTCTATGATACAGATAAGGTATCGACTCTGTATAGGAGTGGATACCCCCATCCTTGACATGGGGTGATTGCTGCAGCATAGATTGGGCACAGCAGTATAAGGAGGTCCATATGGAAAGAAAATAAAGTGGGAGAGAACATCAAGCATCAAGCTGTGGTTGAAGGTTTCAGCAAGAACAGGGAAGCTGCTCCAGATCACCAACACCAGCAAGGAAATGGGGCCTCACACACCAGCCATAGTGGCAAGGGTGGAAAAAAGTGGATGCCACAGGAAGTGGAGAGCACAAATTCACAGGAGGCTTAGCTATGTAGGACTCTTTTTTTTTTTTTTTAATTTTTTTAAACGTTTTTCTTTTTGAGACAGAGAGAGACAGAGCATGAGCAGGGGAGGGGCAGAGAGAGAGGGAGACCCAGAATCCGAAGCAGGCTCCAGCCTCTGAGCCCCACGCAGGGCTCGAACTCACGGACTGAGTGAGTGAGATCATGACCTGAGCTGAAGTTAGACACTTAACTGACTGAGCCACCCAGGCGCCCTGCTATGTAGGACTCTTGACTCATGGTACCCTTACTTATCCAACCCACGTTTATGACTCCAGAGTAGTATTAGTTAACAGGAATACGATGATAAACCAGATAGGTATGGGTCCCATCCCCCAGATTAGAGGCTAGCCAGGAAAATAGGTGAGGAAGTGATATGACCCCCAGTGTTGTTTGTGCACAATTGGGGTTGAGCAGCTAGATTTCCTGCAGTTGAGGGTTGGGGCAGAGGCAGCAGCGAATGCTTTATTACTAGTGATGTGTTCCTAGTGTGCTCTTTAGATTCGTGTGACCTAAGGAATGAGATGACAGCTCTACTGTGGAGTTTCTTCACTCTGTGTTTTACTCTGGTGATTTCTATGTAGGTATCTTTCCCCTACGGGTCCAAAATGGAGTTAAAGATAGAAAGAATATCTTTGTTTGTCTGTATTCCCCACACCAGGATGTCTAGAATAACTTAGTACAAAGAAGTTGTGATTAATTAAGTAATGGGTTGCTGTGAATCGTAAAGTATGATTCAAGAGTCTGTACATTTGAAATAGACTTTAAAGTTGTACCTTGATTATTTATATACCAGGTAAAAGAAGATTGTCACAGAGGTGGAGAAACAGGGTTCCTAGAGAGCACGAGGCATGGACACAGTGCTTATACTCTTCTTTAAGAAAGCAATTTTGCTAGTGTTGCGATGAAGAGGGACTTACTTTATTTATTTACTTTTAAAACTCAATTGTTCTTATAATCAATTATACCTAACTATAGTTAACTATTTTTTCACCATTTAATGCCTGTTGACTTGGTCTTCATGACAGTATCGCAGGCTGAAGACGGACTAATTTTAAATGAAAAATAGAAGCACAAAATACATACAACTCGCAGAGCCTTAAGCTGAAGTTGCCTGTGCTTTATAGCACATGACAAATTGAAATTCCAGTAAATAAGATATTACAAAATCTTTAGAACACTTACATTAACAAAGGTAATGCCTGGAATATCCTTTAGCCCAACATACCTATGTAACTAGAAAATGAGCTTTCCTTTTAAAATTTGTGTCCTGAAAAGACTTGGACATATCTCGATGAGGTCACTGGAGTAGGCATTAGACTTCAATGAACTATATCATAATTTAGTTTTCTTTATACCTCTTGATGTTTCTTTTGGGAAAACAAATCTTGGTTCACTCAACAAAATTTATCACATACTTATTTTTATCCAATTTCCATTTGAAGCAAACATTTTCTTGAAAATTTGACCATTATTTCCTGAGTGCACTGTCAAAACAAGTCTATTTCGCTTGAATTGTTAGATGTTTATGTGTTACAAATTGTTTTCATATTTCTTTTACTTTAGACAGTTTTAACGATCTTGCTGGACTTCAATTTTTAAGTCTAAGGAACTCAAGTCAATGTGTTATTGTTAATATGTTTTTAGCCATTAGTGAATAAATTAACTTATCAAAAATGTATGTTTAAATTAAGTAAAGAATAATATGATTTTAAAAATGTAACTACCCTTTATAACCTCTCCCAAAACATCTCATTTACTTGCCAGATAATGTTGAAATTTCTTAGTTGGGAATTTATGACTTTGCATAGATGTTTGTCCTATGTTCCATGGCAGCAATGTTGATGTTTAAACTTACTAAATTCTATTGTACATCTCCTATGTACAAAGGGTCAGGGGTTTCCTGTCCACAAGGAGGTTTTAGCCTAATGCATTCTATCCACATGAATGGCAAGTGGCATTAGAAGGAGAAATCAGAATTTTAGAATGTTTTTCATCATTTCATACATAATTCCTTCTTTAACATGGGATCAAAAAACTTGATATGATTGAGGAATACATAAAAAACTCTCTTTGGCATAATTATTCCCTACTAGCCTGCTACAGTGCATTTAAAACAGCCATTTGAGTTCATTCCAAAATCTAAGTCCAATGAATTAAATATACTATGTACTCAATCTATAATTGATGAGTAACCTATAATTGAGGTAACATAGCTACAGGGGATTCATATTTTCTTGAAGAGGCTATATGACATCACAGCTAGAAGAGGTGTAGGAATTCCAGAGCTAATGGCTTAGTTTCCAGAGTATATAAAGAACTCTAACAACACAACGACAAGAAGACGAACAACGCGATTGAAAAATCGGCAGAGGAATTGAATAGATGTTTCTCCAAAGAAGTTATACAAATTCCAATAAGCACATGAAAAATGCTCAGCATCGTTAGTCATTAGGGAAATGAAAATCAAAACCCCAGTGAGGTACCACTTTACCCCCACTACGATGGCTACAATAATTATTTTCAAAACCCTAGAAATAAAAAGTGTTGGCAAGTATGTGGAAAAACTGGAACCTTCATTCATTGCTGGTGGGAATATCAAATGGTTCACCTGCTCTGGAACATAGTTCACTCATTTTTTTTTTTGAAAGGGAAACAGAATTCCATATGACCCAGAAAAGTTTAGGTTTATACCCAGGAAAATTGTAAACATGTTCAATCAGAGATCTGCATATGAACGTTCATCACCAAAAAAAACCCTGAAAAATTGTAGAAACAACCCAAGTGCTTATGAACTGATAATTGGCTAAATAAAATGTGGTATACCCATACAATAAAATATTATTTGGCCACAAGAAGGAAGTACTGATACATGCTATAGCATGAGTAAACTTGGAAAACATTATGCTGAGTGAAATCAGCCAGACACAAAAGGCCACATATTGTATGATCCCATTTGTAAAATATGGGAAAAGCCATAAATACCGACAGCAGATTAGTGGTTGCCAGAGATTATGGGGAGAAGGGAACAGGGAGTGACTGCTTAGTGGGTATGGGTTTTCTTTTTTTGGCATGATAAAAATGTTCTTAAATTAGAAAGCAATGATGCAACGTTTTGAATGCACAAAATGGTTAGAATGGTGAGTTTTAAGCTATGTGAATTTTACCTCAATAAAGAATACAAATTTGAAAAACCAATCATGACACCTTACCTGTTCACCTGGAGGAGGGGTCATATGCTGAGATGAAGGTGTCCGTCACATGGCTCTGGCCATATACTGAGTTCATATTCCCACGTGGACAGCTCACACAAAAGTGACTCCCAATGACTCTCTTCTTTCTGAATGTTGGCAGAATTTGTAATTTGTTTGTAACCAATAAAATGTAGCAAATAGGATGCATTGTGAGACAGTAAGAAGGGGACTCAGTTAAGCCCTGCCCTGACCCCTGTATCATTGCAACGTGAGGTAATAATTATGTGTTGTTTGGAGCCACTAAATTTGTGGTAATTTGTTACACAGCAGTAAATAACACATTCAGCGCTACCACTTAATTAGCTATGGACAGGTTCCTTAGCCACTGTGTGACTCAGATTCCTAGTACATAAATATGGATAATCATTGTTGTATCATGATAGTCAATGGAGGATATAACTAATAAATAATCAAGGTTATAGTCAATATTGCTCAAATTCTTAGAGGAGATAGGACACAAAAAGAATATAAAAGCCGATATCAAGGGCTCAATTAAGACTATGAACCTGGGTGGCTCAGTCATTTAAGCCTCCAATTCTTGATTTTGGCTCAGGTCATGATCTTCTGGTTGGGGGGATAGAGCCCCACATTGGGCTCTGAACTGGCAGCGTGGAGCCTGCTTGAGATTCTCTCTCTCTCCCTCTCTCTCTGCCCCTCCCCTGCACACTCTCTTTCAAAATAAATAAACAAAAAAAGTGTTAAAGCTATCACTGTTTTTTTATATTATCTAATTCGTGGTTACAAATCTGATGCAGTTTCTTCTGAAGTACTATTTTTCATCTCAGGTAATTTTTGCTATTCACAAGCTCAATCAGTAATATAACATTGGCAGGAAGGAAAATAATTTAAAAATTTCTAAACACTAACCTCAATTTCTCAACGACTTCTATACTAAACAGTTAGTAGAATTGTTTTGTTATCCTCGTGCATGGGACACCAAAGTTTTGAAATAATCATTTTCTAAAGGAGTATGAAAAGATGATCAAATCAACTAAGTATATCCATTTAAAAAAAAAAAGCCTCTACTTAAAATCAGGGACCTTGAACCTCTAGAAACAATCAGGAAAAGGTTAACAAATCACTGTCAAAATAAACTAATAGAAATGGTAATCTTAATGTCATAAATAAACATTGAATAGAAATCAAAAGTGTCTATTTCAGGTAAAAAAAAGCGCTAGCAATAATTTCTGTAAGTCTTCTTTCTTATTTTGTAAAATGGCAATAATACAACTGATAATTTAAAAGATTTCCTTGATTGTTAATTTTCTATAGTTCCATGACATGAAAATTACATGTGTAGAACACAGATAAGAAGACACATATGGCTCAGAATGAGATCTCGGAGAAACAAACCCAGTTACTTGGCAGCCAAATCCTTTGCTTATTATTTTTCTGCAGTTATATTTTCGATTTTCCATATGACTAAAACAATACTCTTTTTTATGTTTTTCTTTTCTTTCTATAATTTATTTTTTATCATTCACATCCAAGTCAGCACACGGTGCAACAATGACTTCAGGAGTAGATTCCTTAAGCCCCTTCCCCATTTAGCCCATCCCCCCTCCCACACCCTCTCCAGCAACACTCTGTTTGTTCTCTGTATTTAAGAGTCTCTTATGTTTTGTCCCCCTCCCTGTTTTTTTATTATTTTTGCTTCCCTTCCCTTATTAAAACAACACTCTTAAGACTCAGCCGATCTCCTGGGCAGTGTATTATGTTTGGTCACTGAAAATCTTTCACTTTTTTCTTGTAAGTATCCGATGACATAAAGGCATTTATTTATTTATTTATTTATTTATTTATTTATTTTACTTTTTATTTAGAACAAATCACGAAAAGCATTGTCTGAATGTTATAATTTTTAAAGAAAAATCCAATTATCTTTAGACACATCTGAGAATGCAGGAAATACAAGGTCCATGCTGGGATTTTTCCGTTTCCAAAGCTGCTATATATTAAGCTTCTGGTTATATATGAAGTTTTGGCATTAGTGGAAATTTGGAAACTTGGATGTTCAGAGTTCTAGATTGTCAGCATTTATGGGTTTAGTCTATTTATACAGAATAAATTTTGGTTGACTGATGAATAGAAATGGTATTAGAATGATAGTGACTAAATATCCAATAAAAAGGGAAAAATAAAAGGTGTCTTTGTGCCCTAATATTATTAAATTTGAATAATTGTCCTCTATCCTTCGGTGTGCTGTCTCAAGTGATATAACAACTGTTTTGAAGAAAGTTTCTTGTCAAGGGCTATTTTAGAACTGCAGATCTAACTCTTCTGAGGATTTATAGTCTGTACTATGTATCAGTCTATGTAAAATGGCCATGTGACTTATCATCCTGATCAGGACAGCTTTGAGCATGAAAAGGGATGCTCTTGGGGCGCCTGGGTGGCGCAGTCGGTTAAGCACTGGGCTTCAGCTCAGGTCATGATCTCACAGTTCGTGGGATTGGGCCCCGAGTCGGGCTCTCTGCTGACAACTCAGAGCCTGGAGCCTGCTTCGGATTCTGTGTCTCCCTCTCTCTGCCCCTCCCCTACTTGCACTCTGTCTCTCTCTCTCTCTCTCTCTCTCAAAAATAAATAAACATTAAAAAAATTTATAAATGGGGCGCCTGGGTGGCGCAGTCGGTTAAGCGTCCGACTTCAGCCAGGTCACGATCTCGCGGTCCGTGAGTTCGAGCCCCGCGTCGGGCTCTGGGCTGATGGCTCAGAGCCTGGAGCCTGTTTCCGATTCTGTGTCTCCCTCTCTCTCTGCCCCTCTCCCGTTCATGCTCTGTCTCTCTCTGTCCCAAAAATAAATAAACGTTGAAAAAAAAATTTAAAAAAAAATTTATAAATAAAATAAAATAAAAATAAAAATGTGACAACAGGTATAAACTGACACAATCCTGAGCCACTTGTGATGTATAGTTAGCCCTAAAACTGCACTCTTGGAACCCTGATGCAGATGAGATTAAACTGAAGAGCAGAATTCCACGTTTTCTTGCCTTCACTCGTTTTATCTCTTGGTTGTTTTAGTTATTCATTTATTCATTCAACAGATTAGCTCGAGCCCCTATTATGTGCTCGATGTGCAAATTATTCTCCGTGGCAAGAAACTTACAATGCTCTGGGCTTCGTATTCCACCCAAAGGCTGAAATGTCGTCTGTCGTGAGCTGATTTCACAACATGAACAGCTCTGTTGGCCGATGCACAGGATGTAATAGAGTACTTTGTGGTCTTGCTTTGGACAAGCACCTTTGAAGAGTGCTTGTCGGTCCTGTATTAAGGTGCATGTAACGGTTGATTCTCTCACTCTGTTCTGCCTTATGTTGGCTGTTGTTGTGTGATTGTTTGCCTGTCAATCACTCTTCTCTGCTCTGAGCGTCTGCTGCTTGAGGAGTCTCTATTACTTTTGATCTCCCCCCCTTTTTTATCTTCTTGTTTCTATGTTTCATATTGCTTGTATTGTCTGCCTTCAGATGCATCTTTGAAGTGTGTTTTTGACTGCTTCTGGGCCACAGTAGTTCCAAAAGTCTGAGAATTAAAGACATTTGTTCTCTTTGGGCCTCGTATTAGTTGTATCAGGGGAGTGATCTATCATATGAGCATCAAGCATCCAGTGTGAACCAGGCACGATAATGCTTTATATATACTATCTCTTTTCACTACAGTCCTATCAGATAAGATTATTATTTTTCAGATGAAGAAATGGAGGGTCTGAGAATTAAATACATTGCAAAAAAATAAAATCAAAACTCAAATCCAAGTCTTATTTGACTTTAGAATCACGTCTCCCACAATGCTTTGCCTTAAGTTTTAGGAAATCAGAGAATTAGCATGTTAGTTTTATGCTTTTTGGTGTGAAGGCTATTACAATTTTATTTGTAGGCCTTTCCTGGGGTCAAAATCAGAGAAGTCATAAACATACATAATTTCCTATATTTAGTCTTTAAAATTTTATTGGCAGATATGTCTCATCTTCTCACGCTTTGTTCAGTTTTCTTTCAGACACTTGGAAAACCTTAAATAAATTTTAGTTTCTCATTTTGTGTGAGAGCAAGGCATGAATTATACTTTTCAAGCAGCAGGTCCTCCAGGACTTTCCCTATGCTGATTTTCACTTGGTAATGTGTGGGGCTGTAGCTAAAAAGATTCAAATGTCTTTTCCTTCCAAATTTTAGTGTACGATGGAATCTCAACGTTTAAAATCAATATGGTATTCACTGGGATCCTAGGACACTAAACTCAGTGACGGTAGCTATTTAAAAACCAGAGTTAGGGTAGACCTAGAGAACTCAAAGGTTTCATCCAAAAATTATTTATTGAGCACCAGCTGTATGCCAGTAAGTGTTCTAGCACTGAAATATGGAAATTTGTTTTTAGACTTTATTTAGGAGAAATAAATTATTTGCACCACCACCACAACCACCAAAAGAAGGCCACAGACTGGGAGAAGATTTTTTTTTAAGGTTTATTCATTTTCCAGAGACAGAGAGAGACAGAACATGAAGGTGGGAGGGGCAGAGAGAGAGGGAGCCACAGAACCCGAAGCAGGTTCCAGGTTCCGATGCGGGGCTCAAACTCATGGACCATAAGATCATGACCTGAGCTGAAGGAGGATGCTTAACCAACTGAGCCACCCAGGCGCCCATGGGGGAAGATTTTGCAGAGCATACAGTGGCCAGAGGTTATTTTCAAGAACTCATAAAGATGTCAGACAAACCAATAAGAGGCGGTGACAACTCATGAGAAAAATGGATAAAAGACACGAAGAGATAATTCACTGAAGCGGAATTCTTAATGGCCAATAAATATATTTTTTAAATATGCTCCCAAAAATTGAAGAGTTGCAAATCAAAACTATAATGAGGTACTATTTTCTACCCGTTGTATTGGCAACAATTTTTTAAATGCATATTGTAAGTGCTGGCTAGAAAGAGGAGGGATGGGGGTTGCTGATGGAAGTATAAGATAGCAAAAGGACACCAAATACTCTTGAGGGCAGTTTGTCAATGGCCTTTCAAGATAAACATAGACTTCATTCAAGGAATTCCACTTTTAGATACATATTCTGACTCATGTGCATAAAAAGACCTCATAACAGCAGGTTTTATAATAGAAACAAAAATCACCCTGCAACACTAACAGGAGAATGGACAAAGATATCATGTGTTCTTTCAATGAAATAGTAGATATCAATGAACACAAGTAAATTAGAACTACATGTATTAATCATGAATAAATCTCAGAAACCTTATGTTGAATGAAAAAGAATTGCAGAGAGATAGATACAGTGTGATATTCTTTCTGATGTACAAAATAATCCACTGTATTTTTTTTAGCAGCACTTATATTCCTGGGAATGACTTAGGATAGCAGATCTCAGTAGGGGAGGGGGTTCAAAGGGATTATGGGGGAGTAGACATGTAGCGTGCAATCGCATCTGTAGAGTTTTCCTAGTTAGGCTGGGCTAGGGGAAAGTGTTCATTTTATTATTCTTTAGACATTCGCATATGTGAAATACTGCTAACAACAATTGGAAAAGTACTGCTCAGATTATCTCTTTTCTAATAGTATGATTCTGTACCTGTAAAACTCAAGAAACTAGGATAAACCTATTGTAATTACATAATTTGAAAAAATTGTCTGGGAACCAGATAAACTTGATTCAATTCTAGCAATAGATTACTGGAAAAAGAAATGAAAAGAACTTCCATCCCCAACAGCAATAAAAACTGAAAAAGCTTAAAAAAAGATTTAATGAAAAACCCAGGGCCCTTATGAAGAAAACTGTTAGATAGATATAAAATATTATTTGAAAAAAATGTCAGGACATGCCATGTTGCTAATGGAAGGTTTTATTGTCATTAAAATACCAATACTCCAAAATTAATATATTAAATCATGCAATTCCAATTAGAAACCCAGTGTATTTATTTTACTCAAAAAATGATATTACATTTCATTAATAAATGATTTAAAGTATCCAAGAAAAGTATGACAAAAAACACTGGTGGGTGACTTCCATTTTAGATGTTAGATCACCCTTATAAAACCGATACAATTAAATCTCTCTGGTCTTGGTCTTTGAATAGACACAGTGATTATAGGAAGAAATAAAGAGTATCCAGAAATTAGTTTTAGCGTAGATGAAAATTTAATACATGTAAAAATGGTGGCTCAATTTATTAACGATAGAATGCTTTATCAATTAAATGGTACTGACACAGCTGGCTAGCCTTCTGGAAGAATAAAAGTGCACATCTGGTTAGATCACATATAAAAACGAATTCTGGATGAATCGTACTTGTTAAAAATATTAAAAATATAAGAGATAAAGGATACCATCTGTAGGTGAAGGACATTTTCTTTCTCCAAACTGGAAATCTAGAATCTAAAATTCAACCTATTTGAATTTCATACGGTTTTAAACAATTTTTAGATATGGCCAAGGAACACATAACCTAAATCAAGAGAGAACGTAGACTTAGAAAATTAATGTAACAGAAACTGTACTAGCAGCTGTTGTAAAATGGGAAGAAACAAACTGAAATACCCAATTAAAAATGTGTGAGGAATGTGAGGAGACAATTCACAGAAGGTCAACTATACAAGCCCAGCAGATAAACGCTAGGATGCACAAATGCTTTAGCAGTCAGGGCAGGACTAATTAACGTAACAGTGAGCTAGTCCTTTAAACCAATTATACTGAGAAAATCTGAAGGAGCTTGTGTGGAGTGTCTTCTGTCTGCCCCTCCAGATCCCCTTTCCATCCTTGTCCAGCCGCTCTGTGTCCCCGCAGCCTCTTATGAACTGGTGGCTTCTTTAACTCCGTTGTCCTCTGGCCTCCAGTTGGGTTTGTTGGGCGGAAAGCAGTAGCGGCAGCTATAGGGAGATGGAAACGAGGTTGGGTATTTATTTTCCTGCTCCTTCCATCAAACTCAGGTACTTATCATGTGGCCTTCTCTGTTCCCTCCCTTGCTTCTTTAGGCTGAGAGGTGGCAAGACTTCCCATCTGTAACGAGTTCTGGCAGTGATCCCTTGTGGGTTCCCCTTCCTCCTGCCAACATCTTTGGAAATATCAGGGGGCGCCTGGGTGGCTCAGGCAGTTAGGCGTCCTACTTTGGCTCAGGTCACGATCTCATGGTTTGTGAGTTTGAGCCCCGGGTTGGGCTGTGCGCTGACAGCTCAGAGCCTGGAGCCTGCTTCGGATCCTGTGTCTCCCTCTCTCTCTCTGCCTCTCCCTCACCTGTTCTGTCTCTGTCTCTCTCAAAAATGAATAAACATTAAAAAAAATTTTTTTTATCAAAAAAATATCTCTTTATTATACTCTCTTCAAATTTACAGATTTGAGAACCCCATCTGCTTCCTGTCAGGCCCTCGACTAATGGCCAGCTCTAACACTTGTTGCTGCTATGAGGCCAGAGAAAGGGTACTCTTGTAATTGCTGGGCAAAAAAGTAAATTGTTATGACCTTTTACGGAGACATTTGACAACATCCATTACCATGAAAATAGCCATTATACCTGCAATTCTACTTCTGGAAACGTATTCCACAAATGTGTAAAAAAAAAAATGCAGATTGGTAAAGATGTAATTACAAGGATGTTTGTTGTGGCATTATTTCTGGTGCTTCGAATTGAAAACAGTAAATGTCCATCAGCGTGAGAATGGTTGAGAAGACTGGGTTACATACACATGATGAATGTTAAATGCAGACCTTGAAAAGATAAACATGGAACCATAGCAGGTGAGTGGTTCTGGAGAGATTTTCAGGAGCTCTTGTTAAATGACAAAAACAGCATGCCCCATAGTGGGCATAACTGTGATGCGATCTTTTATAAAAATATAGACTGTAGCAAAATTACTGTGTGTATATGGAAACCTATATGAATGTCTCTGACTTTCTGAGCATGAAGAAAAATTTGGGCGAATGAGTATTAGACGCAACAGAATTGAGTGGAGGGGCGGGGATCTATGTGGGTGGACCAGGCAGGTGAGGGGTAGGGTACGGGCAAGCAGGAGAGGGAGAAAACTTGCACAAGGGTATGCATTTATTATATAAAATCATTTATAAGTGTATGATTTATGTGGGCATTCGTTTGTATGCCTCCCAAAAGATGCCTCCTGAAAATTTCGGTGACTCGACTTTACTTTCTGATCACGGGTCTAGTACTTCAACGCCTCAGTGCTCTGGCTTTGATCTCCATTTCTGACATTAGTTCTCACTTTCAGTTGGGTGAATTTAAAAGTCTTCATTCTTCTTAAACCAGAAATGTCCATGTTTTCTTGCCTTGGCATATTTACTCTTGCCCTTTCCGCTGGATTCAAAACTTCACTTATCTAAGTCCTTCTCAGTGATCAAATCCAAATTCAGGTATCATTGCCTTTAGTAAGTCTTCCCTACTTAAACTAGATTAAAGATTCATTGAGTGCCTACAGCGTTCCAGACATTGTGCTAGGTAGGTGCTTACCTCCACCCATTGTAGGGTATCTCACTTCATTTTTCTCCAGTCTTCAAATCCAAAGCACTTTTTGGTAGAAACGATTTTGGTAGGACTCTTGGAAACATAAACAATTCTTTAGATACCATGCTTATTCATCTTAAACCCTGAACACCTTCATTTTCTATATTGATTCTTCTAGAATTTACTCCCAAGAACAATGAACTGAAATGTCTCTTAGATCATCATCAAACTGATCTGTGTTTTCATTTCTTTTATTTAAAATTTAGTTATTTCTTTTGAGAGAGAAAGAGAAGAAGAAAGAGAAAGAAAAAGGAAGAGAAAGAGAGAGAGAGAGCGAGAGCGAGCAGGGGAGGAGCAGAGAGAGAAGGAGAGAGAGAATCCCAAGCTCCATGCTGTCAATGTGGAGCCGGTTGGGGGCTCAACCTCAAAACCCTGAGATCATGACCTGAGCTGAAATCCAGAGTCAGACACTTAACTGAGCCACTCAAGCACCCCTAATTTCTTAATATAATTAGAATTCAGTGATAGGTATTATATATATCATTATTTTTCTTAGAGCTTAGAATTTGAATGTGTTCTATAGATTCATTTGAATACTATGTTATGGAAAATGTGAAGTGTTTAATGTAGATTAGCAGTAATGTTTAAAAAAACACATTCATTGGGGTACCTGGGTGGCTCAGTCGGTTAAGCATCTGACTTCGGCTTAGGTCATGATCTCACATTTTGTGAGTTCGAGGCCCACATCGGGCTCTGTGCTGACAGGTCAGAAACTGGAGCCTGCTTTAGATTCTGTGTCTCCTTCTCTCTCTGCCCCTCCCCCACTGTACTCTGTCTCGCAAAAATAAATACATGTAAAAATTTTTTTAAACATTTATTGAAAGTCTATTATATGCTAATCACCATGCCAAATTTAGAGATATAAATATGCTAAGGCAAAAATTCTTGCTTTCAGGAAATTCAGTCTGTTGAATACAAAATCCTATAAACAGTTGTGTATCAATGTCATAAAGGTGATAATATAATAATACCTAGGGGTGTCTGGGTGCTTCAGTCAGTTAAGTGTCCGACTCTGGATTTTGTCTCAGGTTATGATTTCATGGTTCCTAGGATCAAGCCCCACATCAGGCTCTGCACTGACAGCACAGAGCCTTCTTGGGATTCTCTCGCTCTCGCTCTCTCTCTCTCTGCTCCTACCCAGCTTGTACACTCTCTCTTGCTCAAAATAAATAAATAAACTTAAAAATATATATATATATAAAATCAGGGGTCCACAAATTACTTCCTGTTGGCAAATTGGGCCTGTCACCTATTTTTGTACTGCCCATGAGCTGAGAGGTAAGAATGGTTTTTACATTTCAATTGTTCAAAAAGAATAGTTTAGGGCAAGTGAAAATGATATGAAACTTACATGTAGTGTCCCTAAATAAAATTTTATGGATACAAAGTCATGTCCACTCTTTATTATCTGTGGCTGTTTCACACTGTAATGACAGAGTACAGTATAAAGGGTTTTGCATTTAGGGGTGCCTGGAGAGCTCAGCCGGTTAAACATCCCACTTCGGCTCAGGACATGCTCTCGCGGTCGGTGAATTCGAGCCCCACCTTGGGCTCTGTGCTGACAGCTCAGAGCCTGGAGCCTGCTTCAGATTCTCCCTCTCTCTCTGCCCCTCTTCCACTCACACTCTGTCTCTCTCTCTCTCTCTCTCAAAAATAAATAAACGTTTTTTAAAAATTAAAACAAAGACGGTTTTTGCCTTTAATTTTTAATCCTTTAAAAATGCTGCAAGACAGCTCAAGGGAATCTCTGAAGCTGTTTGTTGGTGTGTAGCTGAACTAAGTAGCACCCAGGACAATACCAGTTCCTTCTGTGGTACTTTGAATTTCATCTGCAAGGTCCTGTTTTTAACTTTTATGTTTCTTCCTATGCCCTATCTTCTTACTGATCAACTCACCTGACTACTTACCTGTAATTTACAAGGAATCATCTCAAAATGAGCAACCATTCCCGGAACTGTTGTGCTCCAGGCCCCTGGAACACTCTGGGTAGTGAAACTCTGTAATCTCAGGGAGCACCCATCATCTACTTTGCTACCATCCCCAGGGATAGGCCGTGCAGATTTGAAGTATTTTAGAGAACCAGACTTAAGTCCTCTACTAAAGCTAATTGATCAATGATTAGTCGCCAAATTTATTAGTGGTGTAATTGAAAAAAATACTTGCTTTTTTTTTCTTAAAAAAAAGTGTCCTGATATTTCAGTCCAGTAGCTGATAATACATTCAGAATGGATGATTTGAATATACTAAGAGACTCATCTATAAAAGGAATCACTGTCACTTTCTTCCTAAACTTTTTCCACGTAAAATATCAATTGTCTCTTTATTCCATAAAAATCATTTTTAAATAATATAATGTATACATTATTTTATTTTAAATGCTTATAAAGTTAATTATATTTTTAAAACAAAATGGAAAGCTTTACATTATCATACAAGTATACATTTATATACAACTATACGTTTAACATTTATACATTATCATACAACTATACATGTATATATGCTTAAACACATTTACTTAAATGTGTTTCAGATATTATGAATTTTTTACTGGAAATTATTACATAAATAGTATACAGAAAATGAAATCAGAATTTGAGTTTTCTTTCTGTTCAAAGACCAACTTATTCTGTACATAGAATACAGGTTACTTGTGTGTGTGTGTGTGTGTGTGTGTGTGTGTGTGTGTGTGGTTGTATCTACCTTTTTTTTTTAATTGAGGTTTAGGTGACACATAATGTTACAGTAGTTTTGGGTGTACAACGTAGTGATTACACAACTCTATAAGTTATGCGATGTTCACAAGTGTAGCAACCAACCATCACCATTCAACCATTAATCAATACCATTGATTAATTCCCTATGTTGTGCCTTTCCTCCCTGTGATTTATTTATTCCATAACTGGAAGCCTGTACCTCCCACTCCCCTTCACCCATTTTGCCAATCCCCCCGCCCCTGTCCTCTCTGGAAACCACCAGTTTGTTCTCTGTGTTTATGGGTCTATTTCTGCTTGTTTTTTGTTTTTTTAATTCCACATATTAAGAGAAATCATGTGGTATTTGTCTTTATCTGACTTACTCCACTGAGCATAATACCCTCTAGGTTCAACTATATTGTCACAAGTGGAAAGATTTCATTCTTTTTTATGGCTGAGTAATATTCCATTATATGTGTGTATGTACATATACATACACACACACACCACATCTTTATTCATTCATCTCTCTGTGGACACTTGTACTCCTTCCATAATTTGGCAATTGTAAATCATGCTGCAGTAAACGTAGGCATACATCTGTCTTTTTGAAACAGTGTTTTCATTTTCTTGGGGTAAAAACCCAGTAGTAGTATTACTGGATCATACGGGATTTCTATTTTTAATTTTTGGAAGAACAAAAAATGTTACTTTGTATGAAACTTCCTCCCCCCCTTCCCCATTTCCTTCTTTTTCTTTTATTTTGTGAAAGAACAATGTAGAATGTGGAAATCTCTCTTGGCTTTGATTTGACAATAGAAGTTTTCTGTAGGCATAAAATGAGTGACAGAGAAATAACATTTCGATACCTCTAAGATCCTGCTGGTGATATTAACTGTAATAGCAGTTTACTCTCTGGCTTGCCTTGGGTTGGAATATCCCTTTTTTAGAGTAAGGATGTGAAGATGGTTATGGAAGTTGCAACTGTATATTACATCAATTGTACATTTTTCAATGTCGTTCAAGTTATACTTTTTTATGCCCTGAGACATTTTCTCTAAGTAGTCTCAGATTGGAGGGCAAAGGAATTATATCATTTTATCTTCTTTATAATGCCAGGCTATAAAACTCACACTCATCTGCTATCTGGAAACTCAGAGTAGAATTCCTAAAATGCCTATCTTTGATACATTCCCCATGTCCTTGGTATGATGAGTCAACTGTGTTCCATTTTGTTATTTAGATGAATTATTCTCTTCAAATAAAAGTATAGAGATACTATCTACAGCGTAGAACTATTTTATTGGATCTATAAGTGGGGTATCAGTGTAATTCTATTATAGGCATTTTAAGTACTAGTGACTGAGAGAAAATAGTTTTCAAAGAAATTAAAATTATTGTAAGAAGGAAAAGTACAGAGCAGAGTCCTAGCATTGCGTTTTTTCCAAGTATTTGGTCCAAGGGCAAAACTTATTATCACTGTAGTTCTACTTAAGAGTTGGGAAAAGCTGGCACTAATTTCCTGAGGCACATATATTTTCAGAGCACAGATTAGATACTGCTGTAATTGGAAGATGACTCGTATTCTTACCGTGAATGCATCTAACTCTTCAGAACACCAGATGTACAGGATTCAGAAAATGGGTAGGCTTTTCCCGGAAGCTCACAGACCAATTAAAAGGATTTACATGTGCTACTTCTCCAAGAATACTTTTGTAGGATATTTCACTGAAAGACAAATACACAATCTTTTCGCTTCCTATTTCTTAAGTTGCAAGTACCTAGGTACAAACATTGCCTTTAGCTATCTCCTATAATGTAAAGGTTAATCAAAACTTTAATTTTTCTGAAAGTACATAGTTATGCAACATCTCCAACCTTGGTTCTCTAAGACAGCTAGAGAGTTCTTTAAAAATATATTATTACTTAGATGTTATTTTATACATTTCCTATGTATTATGCATAATTCATGATAATTCTATGATATTGATATAACTATCCTATAATCTATGTTAAAAATCTTGCATGTGATGAAAACTTTGATTTTTGAGATGTCAAAGATAAGCATATTAATGGATGTATTATTTGGGATTTAGAAAAATTTATATATATATATATATATATATATATATATATACATACATATATATCCTGCCTATTATATATATGTGTGTGTGTGTGTGTGTGTATGTGTGTATATATATATATATATATATATATATATATATATATATACTGTTTAGTGTAACCTACCTCTTAGCATGAATGCTTGTCTCAATACTGCATTTTACTGATGGTCCATGATGAGGAGTTAGAATTTATGTTTGCTATAAAAATCACTAGAATAATTAATGAAAACATATAGGTAGTTTGGATTTAAGGAATTATTTTCTGTTATTTGTTGGGTTTTTTTTTGTATTTTAATTCCAGTAGAGTTAATCTACAGTGTTATACTGGTTTCAGATGTACGATAGTGTGTAAGGAATTATTTTAGATCAAACTGAACTCTAATTCTTGAACAGGGTTTCCATTTCCACATGCACTAGTACATATCCATGTATGGAAGAGAATCTTCATGTTTTCGCTTCCATCATCCTGAGTGACACAGACTGGTCCTCATCTCATCTCTGATCCCAACAAATTTCACATTCTCTGGCAAAGCAGACGTCATCAAGTTGGTACTGAAGAAGAATGAAGAAGCTAATTATGGGGAGTGGAAAACTTGCATCATCAGTTATACCACATGGCTGAGGGTCTCAAACTCCAGGTGGAACTTGTTTTTGCTTTTGTTTGAAATCAGTTAGTGGGTTCCAAAGGACCCTTAAACTGCAGATAATTATTCATCACTCTATGTCACAAGCTATAAGAACTACAAACAAATATGTATGTAAATAGCAGTGCGCAGTAAATAATTTTAAATTCAGAAAATAACGCTGGGACCCAAAAGAATACTGGTCTTGGACCCACACCAAGAAGTGGCATTTACAAGTGTACCTATTGGTAGTTGAAACGGGGAAAATTTTGGAGGTCTTTATTGCAAGATAAAGTTCATTTAAAATTTCCCATCATTTTATATGTCTAGGTATTTAGTATTCCCTATCTCTGTTTTTCCCTCATCTTTCTCTTAAGGTTTTAAAAATTGTTCTCCATGTCACAATACAGAAAAAAGATCTGATTTAAACTATTTTAATTTTGCTTTTAAAACTGAATACAATGTGCTACTAAAAGTTATCACCTTCTCTTTCATTATATGTAAATTATGCCTCAATGAAGCTGTTAGAAATTGTCTTCAAAAACATTCATGTGAGAGAGACTTGTGCATGTTTAAAACTTATGCTAATGATTCAGTTGACAAAAGGTGGTTGAACAGCCAAGAAAGTGAACAGGTTGTATTTGAGATAAGATTCCTAAGGTGATGAGCAGGAGAGAGATCTAGAAAACTTACAGAAGGATAGGATCTAATTCAGATGAGACTCCTCTTTTGATGTAACAGAAAGCAAGGATGGAATGTATTACGACTTATCTAGGTTTACATATTGGTTTGGGAAGTTAAGAAAGATATCATCCTTTGTTTCCTCTGTCTTCTGGGGTGCAAAACACGGGTGTCGAGTTTAAATAGGTATTTAAATGAAGGGAACACTGACTAGAAAAAAGTGTTGTTCTGGAAAATGAGCCAGTTTTGAGAGTCTGTTTGGGTAGGTGATTATGAATGCTTTGTTCTATGACTATTTCAAATATTGCCCAACTTCCAGGTGCATACTTGGAGAATCCATCATCGATGGATGGAGTTTTGTAATATGGAAATAATTAAAAACAGAAGGGTACAAGGGTCTTAACTTCAAGGATTTCAATACAATGATGGATCACGGAACTGCAGGGAGAGGAGGAAGTGAAGGGTTAAGGAACAGAAGGAATGAGTCAATAATGGAGACACTGAAGTTAACCAGAGTGTGTAGCTGAAGAAGCAAGCTAGGCAGAGAGGACATTGTGGTGAGAGTCTGGGATGTTTGGATTAGTGAGACTGAATGGAGAGCGATTTGGGGAAGCAATTTGCTCAGGCTGTGTCATCATCATAGGCTAAGAGAAAGGGGAGCAGATCATCAGACATGGGAAAAATAAAAACCTCTGCGTGGGCAGAGTGTTGTGTGGGCATCTGCATTGGCGGTGAGTCACTTAAGGAATAACGGAACTTGGAACATAGAGGAAAATCTCGAGCCACCAGTCACTTCATAAATGAATAAGAGCAGGTGACCGTGAGAGTAGAGGATGACACCAGCAAAGGGGATGGTGGAAAAGACAAATTGAGCAGGTTTTTGGTTTTTGTTTTTGTAAGGGGGTTGTTGTGATTTTTCTGGCGATTCAAAGAAAAGGAAGAACATAAATCCCATCTTCTGATCTTGAGACACAAGTGTTAACACCTGATCAAATTTCAAGGGATACCGTGTCCTCAGATTCAGTTAAGACAAACAAGTATAGGAAGTACTCTCTGAAAGACAGGATGTTTTGGGAGTTTGCCGAAATGGAGCTGTATTTGCCACGGCACAGTGAAAAATCCTTCCAAAGGCGTAGTTGAGTCAGGAGCAAGGATATACTGAGTTTACAGAGGACAAAGGTGTGGCTAAGATTGGATGGCCTTGAGGGTTATAATTTAGGTGTTAATGGATAGAATTAGCGGGGCTACGGGTAGTAGTTTCAACTATCCCATTAAGGAGAGTTGAGCCTCAGCCCTGGGCTAGCATTGGGTAAAAGATGAACTGAGGTACAAACTTTAAGGAGGCACTCACTGTCGGGGTCCTGCACGCACACAGTTGGCACTTGCACTGCTCTGAAAGTGAGTACCTCCATAAATGTTATGCTCTGGGCTCTTCTCTTTTCTCACCCTAGTCTTGACCCTGGTGCCTTCAGAAAAGCAATGTCACTAGACCTGGGACCGGGGTACCATTTATCCCAGTCGTGGCGATCTCTGCACACAGATGCATGCTAAATTATGAACAAGCACAACAATTTGTATATTTATCTTTTGTGCCATTCAGTTTTGTGCGTGTGCCAGTGTTACACTCTTTTGGCTTCTATAGGCTCATGGAGTAGTGCAAATGACTTTCTGTCATTACTCTTCACAGCACTTCCGGCTAAGCTGGTTCTTCCCCGTGATCTTTAAAATGGTTTTGCCCTTGGCTGTGGCAACTTCTCACTAGACATGTCTCTGGAGACAAGGAAAACAAAAGCAAAAATGAACTACTGGGACCTCATAAAATAAAAAGCTTTCGCACAGTGAGGGAAAAAATCAACAAAACTTAAAGGCAACCTATGGAATGGGAGAAGATATTTGTAAATGACACATCAGACAAAGGGTTAGTATCCAAATCTAAAGAACTTCTCAAACTCAACACCCCCAAAAACAAATAATCCAGTGAAGAAATGGACAAAAGACATGAACAGACAATTTTCCAAAGAAGACATCCAAATGGCAAACAGACACATGAAAAGATGCTCAACATCACTTATCATCAGGAAAATATAAATCAAAACCACAATGAGATACCACCTCACACCTGTCAGAATGGCTACCATTAATTAACAACTCAGGCAACAACAGATGTTGGCAAGAATGCAGAGAAAGGGGAACACTTTTGAAATGTTTGTGGCGATGCAAACTGGTGCAGCCACTCTGGAAAACAGTATGGAGGTTCCTCAAAAAATTAAAAATAGACCCAGCAATCGCACTACTAGGTGTTTATCCAAAGGATACAAAATTGCCAATTTGAAAGGGCACATGCACCCCAATGTTTATAGCAGCACTATCAGCAATAGTTGAATTATGGAAAGAGCCCAAATGTCCATCGACTAATGAATGGATTAAGTGATAATGATAATGAATGGATTAATGTGATAATTAATGAATGGATAATGTGAATGTGATACACATGCGTGCGCGCGCACACACAAGAATATTACTTGGCAATCAAAAAGAATGAAATCTTGCCATTTGCAACAACATGGGTGGAACTAGAATGTGTTATGCTGAGCAAAATAAGTCAGAGGAAGTCAAATATCGTATGATTTCACTCATATGGAATTTAAGAAACAAAAGATATGAAACATAGGGGAATGGGAAGGGGAAGGAAAAATAAGATAAAAACAGAGAGGAAGACAAACCATAAGAAACTCTTAAGTACAGAGAACAAACTGAGGGTTGCCCGAGAGGTCTTGGGAGTGGGCTAAATGGGTGATGGGCATTCAGGAGGGCACTTGTTGGGATGAGCACTGGGTGTTATATGTAAGTGATGAATCACTAAATTCTACTCCTGAAACCATCATTACACTGTGTATCAACTAACTTGGATTTAAATAATAAGCAAACAAATAAAATAGTTTGGCCAAGCCTAAGAGAAAATAACATTGAGGGTATTGATTGGAATCATAATGAATTTATAAAAAACTTTGTAGAAAATTTTTATCTTGCCACGTCTTCCCATCAAACAACATGATTTAGTTTTCCATTTATTTAGATAAGCGTTTTGTGCCTTTAGGAAAGTTTGGTAGTATGCATCATGTGGGTCCCAAACATTTCTAGTTAAATTGATTTCTAGTCATTTTATATATTTTATTGCTCATACAATGCAATGATTTTTATGTTATATTTTGAGCTTTTCTGACTTGTATATAGATAGGTATTATTGTTGCCTAATTGTACCACTTCCCATTAATGAACTATCTTGCCCATACTAATAATGCTTCAGTTGATTTTCTTGTATTTTCTACACAGAAAATAATATACATAAAGGATAAAAATGTCTCTTTCCCATATTTGTATCAATTTTTAAATTTCACTTTCTTTGGCACTGGCCAAAATGTCCAATAAAATGCCACATAGTAATGGCAATAGAATGCATTCTATTTTTCTCTTGATTCTCTGTGAATACTTCTACTTACCTAAGTTATGTGTCTTTGCATCTTAATTTTCCCATCTGTAAGATGAAGATAGTACTACCTAATACACAAGGTTTTAAGAGGATTAAGTGAGATGATTACATATAAATTGCTAAAAAGTATGTTTTGTCTTGTTTGCGTTCAGATGGTAGAAATATCCTAAAATGCAGAACATGGTGCAGGAAAAAAGCTCTAAATAAAGGACATCTTGTTAACAATTATTATTACGCTCAATGATCCAAGCAGTAGTTATCAGTATCAAATGTACAGTTTACTACACCTTTTGCAAATCAGATCTGAATCTTTTTAAACAAAATAAGACTGAATCAAGGGTAGAAATTTTTGAATAGCACAAAGATTAAAGATCTGGGGGGAAAATCTGAGGCAGATTGATAAAAGGAGTTGTACTTACTGAGTATCTAGTGTGTGTTAAATAGTGTTTAACTGTTCTCTGGCCGCTGACAGTCAAACTGGTAAGTAACGTTCAGAAACGTATTTTTCTCTTTGTTATTCTAACACATTACAACAGGAATTAATTTCTTCACTGGACATATTTTTGGCCCACTAAAAGTGAATTCTCAAGACTTATAAGTTAAATTAAATACAAATATAAGTATAGTAGTATTTCATTCATGGAAAGACATAATTTGGGCCCCTGGCTGGCTCAGTTGGTAGAGCGTGACTCTTGATCTCAAGGTTGTAAGTTCAAATCCCATGTTGGGTGTAGAGATTACTTAAAAATAAAATCTTTAAAAAGTAATAAGAAAGATATGACTCCTGTTTCTGTGGAACACCTTCCTTTTTATAGGAAAAATCAGGGAAAATAAAAGGAAATATAACTTTGCAGAGGTAGAAGAAATTTTAATACCAAAAGCTATTAAAAACCTGAACGTATCAGTATGTTTAGAAGGATTTTAATACATTCATGGTGTATGTATTACCTATTAGGTAATGTCAGGAAAATATTTTAGTATACCCTTTAAAAATTTTTTTAGCCTTACAAAAGCAATCTGTGTTTTACTTTAACTGAATGTCCTTAGATGATTGTAAATCCAAGAGGGAAAACACTGATGAAAGATAGAAGTACCAACCATGCTTACATTCTTTTTTAAAAAAAAAATTTAGCAGTTTTTATTTATTTTTGAGAGAGACAGAGACAGAGTGTGAGCGGGGGAGGGGCAGAGAGAGAGGGAGTCACAGAATCTGAAATGGGCTCCAGGCTCTGAGCTGTCAGCACAGAGCCCGATGCGGGGCTCGAACCCATGAACCGTGAGATCACGACCTGAGCCGAAGTTGGCCGCTTCGGACGGTTAAGCAACCGATGGAGCCACCCAGGCACCCCAAACATGCTTACATTCTTAAAATAATTTTCTTATAAACAGATACTTAAAGTTTCTGGAAAAAATTCATTTGAACGCACATAGAAAAGATACTTTTAACACTCTTTATCTTGTATAGGTCATTTTGCAAAATTCTATTTATCAGAGACGCCAGTTTTAATGAGTTAAGGACACATGAAGATGAAACCATTTACTGAAAATTTTTGATTAATGTATAAATTACTAAAGTTCTGTGAAATTATTTTTTTAATAAAAAGCATAATATACAAACAGCAGTTACAGCTAAAGCTACTTTTTTTTTCTTAGAGATACCTTCTGTCTTCATGTATGGCACTCTAGATCTGGGTTTTTTTTTTTTTTTTGCATTTATATACATATGAATTTATACACAGAAATATTTTTTGTATGCTTTACATAAATGATATTATATTTTAGGTAGTACTCAGCAACTTGCTTTTTTGTTTTTTCCTGAAAAATATCTTAGTGCTCTCTCTCCAAGTTGCTGTCTATAGAATTAACCCATTTTTAAATATTCTATGATATGGAAATGCTAAAACTGAAAACTTCACTCTTCTTTTTAGATCCTTTAAAGCATATGTAGCTACTGGTGACAATTTAGAGAACTATATATTTTAAGAAAAAAGTTGGGGCACCTGGTTGGCTCAGTCGGTTAAGCCTCCGACTTTGTCATAACCGACTTTGGCTCAGGTCATGATCTCGCAGTTCCTGGGTTCGAGCCCCTAGTCAGGCTCTGTGCTGACAGCTCAGAGCCTGCAGCCTGTTTCAGATTCAGTGTCTCCCTCTCTCTCTGCCCCTCCCCCGCTCATGCTTTGTCTCTGCGTCTTTCAAAAATAAATAAACATTTAAAAAATTAAAAAAAGAAAAAAGTCACTTAACTCAGAATATTGATTTTTCTGTTCTTTCAAGTCTGTAGTTGACAAGTCAACAGTAAGCCATTCTTTATCTTTGTAGACAGTATATTTGGCAAAACAGAAGAAAAGTATTGCCAATAATTAGTGATCTGAGGTGGGAGTTAACTTTTCTCTAGAGCAAAAGCAGCAAAGCTTTTAGGGCCTTAAAGTCTATGCTGTTGCTACTTAAGAAAAAGCAGGAATAGTTTTTCTATAACCACTAAAAGTTTACTTCTCTGTATCAAAGTCCAATCTTCGGAGAGTACAACTAAAGTGGCCCTTTGCAAGGAGACCAACTAGAATTACACATAAACACAGAGAGTTATGGGGTTGCCTGTTATTTTGTGTAATTTCATCTTCACAGGGGACCAGAGTGGCCTCCAAAGCTGTCTCAGTACTGTTCATCTATGAAAAGTAACATCAAAGGAAATCATACAGTATTTGCCGGTCTCTGTCTGACCTATTTCACTTAGCATAATACCATCAAGGTCTATCCATGTTGCTGCAAATATAAAGATTTTTTTTTTTTGGCTGAGTTGCATTCCATTTGTGTATGTGTGTGTGTGTGTGTGTGTGTGTGCGTATACCACATCTTCTGTATGTGTGTACACACACACACACACATACACGTATCACCATTGTGTATGTATGTACGTATGTATGTATACATATATATAGATCACATTTTCTTTATTCATTCAAATGGACAAACAAAACCAAATGAAACTCATAGATACAGAGAACAGATTGGTGGCTGCCAGAGAGTAGGGCGGTTGGGGGTGTGAGTGAAATGGGTGAAGGGGGTCAAGATGTACAAACTTCCAGTTATAAAATAAATGTCAAGGGAACATACTGCACACACAGTGACTAGAGTCAATAGTATTGTAGTGCATACTTGAAAGTTGCCAAGAGAATGAACCTTAAAATTTCTTATCGCAAGAAAAAAAATTGTAGCTTTGCATGGTGATGGATGGTAACCAGACTTATGTGGTGATAATTTTGCAGTGTATCTACAAATATTGAATCATGTTGCCCACCTGAAACTAATACGATGTTATATTTCACTTATACATCATTACAGAAAAAAGTAATGTCACAAGTGCCATTTTTATTGCCTTTTTCTTTCGAGGGCTCATGCCCTCTCAGCCTCTCTCCCTGCCTCCCCATTCTCCCCCTCTCCATAACCCTTACAAGTATACGATTGCTTCTATTATTGACAGAGTAAACACTGAAGAATAAGATTGCGGTACGTTTTCTGATTTACAACACACTTTCTGCCCTTAACCATTAAAGCAGATGGTTATTCAGAAATGTGATGGCAATTCCTTACAAAATCATTTAGCCATTTATTCTATTAGCTCAATTCTTGTGATTTTTGAACTTTTTAAGTTAATGGTCTCTAGGATTCATTTAGTGTTCCTTATGTGCCAAGTGTTGTCATAGTAACTCTGTGGCTAGGTCCTAGTATTATCCATTAATTATAGATTAAATAAATGGAGCACAGATTGGTTAAATAGCTTGTCTAAGGTCACACAGCTAATAAGTGGTAGAGCTATTATTTAAATTCATTTCCTGTTCTTGTCGGAGACCACATATTCAAACTTTGATTTTATTACTTGGGATAAAGTAATAAACATGGGATAAAGCTAATGGATAGAGTTACAGTTTCATAGATACATGTTTTTAGAAATGTAGTTGTATAAATCTGTACATTTGTTTTCCTACATGGAAGGGCAATAGAATGCAGATATATATTTTTGAAAATCTCCCAGATTCTTACCCACGAACAATCCAGGGATGCCTTTTTCAGAGACCTGGGAGTCATCTCTTTGAAAAGTAACCATCAAGAAAGAGTCCCTGTCGCCTGGTCTTTGGGAGGGTAGGAGCCTAACTTTGATAAGGGACAATGAGCAAACACAGATGGCCTCCTCATTGAATAATATCCCCCAGTACTTTCCCATTAGTTCACTTCAGCTTCTAAAAATCTGTCTGCCTGTAGTTTGAGCTGAGTTGAGTTCAATCTCTCCCCTCCGTTGGGACAGTCTTGTCTCATTATAATTGTCTTGGATAAAGTCTTCCTTGACTGTTTAATATCATCTGGTAAAGTTTTCCTTGATAATTGAAGAGTCTTCTTTTTGCTAGAGAAGACAGAACAAAATATGGATTAAAGTCTTCTGCTCGCTTCTGTCATCCAAATGAGGAATTCATGGAACATCAGCAAATCCATTGGCTCACGTATAGTGCATCTTGACTTCTAGTACTTATTTGTCACCAGCTTTTAAAATTTTAGTTGCAGATTTACTAAACAGGTATCTATAAAAGATAGGGGATATGATTAGCAAAAGAGTCAAAGGTTTAAGTTCCATCAAATGGTCTAGTCTCTGAATTTCCCTTGTTTTTCCTAAAGCTGGATAGAGTTTTTAAAAAGTCATCAACTGCATCCCTGTGTAATACTCATTGGCTGTTTGTGCTGCCCGTCTTAGCATAGGTTTTTATATTCTTAACTTTCTAAATCCCAAATACTCTTCCTAAAAATTGGAGAGCATGGTGTAATGACCCCGTGGTTGCTGCTGTAGATTATAGATGGCGATATAAAAGTGGCCATTGGGGTGGCTGGGTGGCTCAGTCGGTTGAGCGTCCGGCTTCGGCTCAGGTCATAATCTCACAGTTCGTGGGTCTCTGCTCCTCCCCCACTCGTGCTCTTTCTCTCTCTCTCTCAAAAATAAATCAACATTAAAAAAATTTTTTTTAAAAAGTGGCCATAAATTTGGTACTCTTTCTGTGCTGGTTGAGGACTAAGCACCTTACATAATTAACAAAGTTTATTCTCACAAAACCATGTAAAATAGATACTATCAGTTCTCTCATATTACAGGTGATAAAGTTGGATAATAGGAAGTAAATAACTTGCTTAGAATTATTTAGTTAGAAAATGGTCTTTTCTCATCCACCAAGATCTTTCTGTATCCAGTGCTCTTACAGAGAACCACTGCAATTTCACACTCACTCTTTCCTTGGGAGATAGTTAACCCTCCTGGACCCGGTTTCTTCATCTCTGAATGTATTCAAGAAATGCCATATAGGCTTTTGTTAGAGGAGTTCACGCATTAACCCTTCAGCACAGTAATCAACCAAAATCAACATCAATGGTGGCATTTAGCTTTTAAGGAGTTTGGGTTATTCTGACTATTCCAAAGTGCTTTGATGTCCCTTAAGACATTACAGTTCCAAGAACTATACACTGACTGGTACATTACTATTCACCGAATTCCTAATTGACCAGAGTGGGCTTTACCATACCAAATACATAAAGTACTTTTAATATTTGGGCTAGAGAGCTTGTAGAAAACTGGACAAGGGACCTGAGAATATTTGAAGAAACTTTTCTTTTTCTGAAGAGGTAGATGAGAGACAGCTAATGGAGGTCAGATGAAGGCTGAGAAGTTGCAGGGGGGAGACTGGGATTGAAAGTCAGACGCAATCCGGAAGGCGACGAAATGCAATGGCCTCATCACCGCACCCGTGATGCCTGTCTACCTGAATGCAAAAGAAAAACTGCCCTCATTAATCCATGAGGACGTCCCCTTCTGATACCATTGCATTCCCCATTGTGGGGTTTGAAGTTAGCTTCTGTTGGAAAATTCGGATACCTGAGGGACTTGACAGTGCTTTTCTGAAGGAAATGGAACAATGTTACTTCAAATAACACGAATATTACATCAGAACAACACTACATAAATTCTTTTTCCTTAAAGTTTTCTTTTCATTTGTTTAGGAACTGAACATAAATTTGATTCTTTTTTTTTTTTTTTACATTTACAAACTACTTCAATAATTCAATTGCCCTTTCTTTGATTCTGTAATGTGGGAGATAGTTGAAATTCAGACGCTGTTGAATGGCACTCTCTTTTGCCTTCTGTCTGATCGTTAAAAGAAGGGGGTTATCATTGATTCAACACACTTCTGCTTCCTTGTCTATTATTCAAAAAAATATTGTACATGAAATGGGTTTAAAAATATCATTAAATACCTTCTAAACATACATTCAGCTGTTTAAAATAAACCAGTTCATATAGTCACACACATATATATGCACACACAATGAAAGCAAGTAAGGAAGAATGTAGACAGCATCCATTTTTACCATCACAGCCTATACAACTGCCCACAAATATACATTATATGACCTTTGATTTCTGAGAACTTTGGTCTTAAGACGTTAATTTAATGTTTGTGCACACACATACACATAACTTATATACACATACACATATATACACATTTGTGCATATGTGGGTATGTTTATATATGATTTATATACACATGCATGTGGTATATGTACGTAAGTTTTCAAATGGGTGAATAAAAGTACTTCTTTTATTCATAAAAATAACACATGTTCAAATGTGCAATTCAGAAAACAACATAATTTGTTAGTCGACAAAATCCTCTTTGGAATCTGGCTGACCTCAGGTAGAGTCCGGCTCTGATCTTCACCACTGTGTGACCTTGAGTAAGTCACTTAACCTCTCTGAGCCTTAATTTCCTCATTTAAATGCAAATAATAACAGAACCTATTAAATATGGTCATTGGAAAGATCAATTGAGACATTGTCATTAGATTATAATTAGTTTACCTATAAAACCATAGTATCCAATGAATGTATAAAAATCACCCCAATTCCACATTAATAACCAGGCACTGTTACTATGTGGGGCTAGAGTATTCTAGCTTTAAATACAAATATAGATATAGTGAGAGATTGTTCCAACTGTTTCTTTGGATTTTTGTATTTGTCTATTTGGCATTCATTCATCACAGGGCCAATTCTATTAAATGTATTTTCTTCTTTTCTGTGTTCTTTGTGATCTGGCATTTGTGGCCTCCCTGACAGGGAACAGACTGCTCGGCCCAGGGCGAGGCATTTCTAAGAGAGGGCAAAGGGCTAAACCCAGAGCATGCCTTTCATATGCAAACCCACCAATAATCTGATGTTCAGTTCCACTTTCAGCATAGAGCTGCTGCCTCTCTTTGCAAGTTCAAGCCGTGGACTTGGAAATTGTTTCTGAGTCTGAGCACCAGGGAACATTTTCTACCAGGCTGCATGTATTTGAATGTGCGCTTTCCCTTGGAGACTTAGGCTGCTTTGGTGCTGTTTACATCTGGATAATTTTGCAGGGAGATGAAAGGCAGGGTAACAAAACTAGAGTTGTTGTCAGAATAGGATTTGAATATGGAAACAGGCTTTGGAGGTACACGGTTTCACATAATATCTCCTGTAACACACTGCTGCGCTGGGTAGGAATTTTATTTGGGAGTTTGACACTTGTCATCTCAGGGTATATGGTCAGTCTGAACACGTGGCAGCTATCTCCTCGGCCGAGTCCTCCCCCCTGAGAAAGCAATCATTGGTGCCCAATAAAGGGATGGGTTCCCAGGGAACCATGAAATCATGTCTTTTTTACAAGCACGAATACTTGGGAATGGTAAAGGTGGAGGGTACACACAGTTTGGCTTTTACAACTAGAATTGAAATGTGCTGTAGTCTTTTTTTTTTTTTTTTTGAGATAATAAACAAGGTCTTTGTTTTCTTATTTCGAAATTCTTTCCGTGACTTCACATTTCATTTATATCAATCTGGAATAGCAGTAACGATCAACTCATACAATCAGAAAGTGATTTTGCAGCATGTCAATGATTCCTACTTTTGTTTCTGTTATCTCTGTTCTTATCATTTACTTCTCCATTCATTGGACCTTTGGTTAAAACGTAGATCACAGGTGCCACCAAGACTGAGAGAAAGGAGTAATTCAGAGAGATTGACAGGGATGATCATCCATGGATTTAGTTTCTTCCCATAGGCAACAAGGGATGTTTTAGCAAAGTACAAAAAGAAAGTTATTTTATATTATTTATTAATAACTTCTTTCTTCCACAAAGTATTTGAGGCAGCATACACAAGAACACACACGCTAAAAACGTACCAGCCACAAATTATATATGGCTAGTGCAGTGAACTTCACATTTATTTTTGAAGGGATGGAGACATTTTTATTTAAATAATTCTCATTAGCTTAGAGGAAGGAACTTACCAATCATCGGATGCTACAAATTATTTTAAGAGTACCTCTGAGTCACTGAAAAAATAAACAAACCAACCAAAAAAACATTAAGCCTCTGGCAGAATGTTGGATTCACAAGATAACAGCATGCACAGTACCCGAACATGTGGGAATTAACAACTCGAGGGTTTTGTCATTAGGCTGGTACAAAAGCCAGGGCAAATTTTTCACAAATATCACTGATGCATTTTGGTCTTGGTCTTAATGAACATGGACAATAACACCATCACCACCAATAGGCTCTTTGTAGCAATTAGTATTCTAATACATTTTTCTAAGCACTATATATATATTTTTTATACATATATTTTATATATATATATTATATATATATTATATATATATTATATATATATATTGTATATATATATTTTATATATATATTTTTTTTATGTTTATTTTGAGAGAGAGAGACAGACTATGAGTGGGGGAGGGGCAGAGAGAGAGAGGGAGACACAGAATCTGAAGTAGGCTCCAGGCTCTGAGCCGTTAGCACAGAGCCCGACGTGGGGCTCAGACTCACAAACCATGAGATTATGACCTGGGCCACAGTCAGACGCTGAACCGACTGAGCCACCCAGGCGCCCTGCACTTTATATTTTTAAAATGCATTAAATTCTCTAGTAACTCTATGATGTAAGTATTGTTCGAGTTCCCATTTTGTAGAAGAAAATGGAGACACAGAGAAGTTGAATATCCTGCAGGAGAGATCATGCAGTAAGTGACAGAGCCAAGATCTCAGATAGTATTTATTATGTCCATAATCTACAAAAGATGTTTGACTTTTACAGAATGGAGATGAAAGAGAAGATGAAAATGCATATTATTGTTTACACTATTTCTCACTACTTTGTAAAACAAAGTCTGAGGGAAGAAAGGAAAGTCAGTATCTGTTGTTCGGTATCGACACCAGGGGGCACAGCTGGTTAAAGCCACACCTTGAAAATGAAGGTCGAGGTTGTAGCATTTATATTTGTTTGGACCACTCAGCTTTGTTTTATTTTCCAAACTGCCCAGGAAGAGGATTGTGCAGAGTTAGTAAATACCGGTGTGGATAGAACCATCCCCAGCAAAGGAAAAGTAACTCAACCACACGCCTTTCTGTAAGTACGCGGCATATTCCCCAAGGACAAGGCAGCGCATCCTATCAATGACTGTCCTTAGTGTAGTAGTGCCTGGTCGTGCCCAGTCTTTCATCCACAGGTGAGCATCAGATCCATTACAACAGTGCTGAGACAGTGGGCTATATGAAAATTGTAATGGGACAAGAAAGTGTGTTTGTAATAGAATATGGAGGGTCCTTCTGTTAACTAGCTTCCAGGTGGCTCTTTATTTTTTTTAAATTTTTTTAATATGAAATTTATTGCCAAATTGGTTTCCATACAACACCCAGTGCTCCTTCCAACAGGTGCCCTCCTCAGTGCCCATCACCTCCCCTCCCCTCCTCCCACTCCCCATCAACCTCAGTTTGTTCTCAGTTTTTAAGAGTCTCTTATGCTTTGGCTCCCTCTCTCTCTAACTTTTTTTTTCCCCTTCCCCTCCCCCATGGTCTTCTATTAAGTTTCTCAGGATCCACATAAGAATGAAAACATATGGTATCTGTCTTTCTCTGTGTGACTTATTTCAGTTAGCATCACACTCTCCAGTTCCATCCACGTTGCTACAAAAGGCCAGATTTCATTCTTTCTCATTGCCAAGTAGTATTCCATTGTGTATATAAGCCACAATTTCTTTATCCATTCATCAGTTGATGGCCATTTAGGCTCTTTCCGTAATTTGGCTATTGTTGAGAGTGCTGCTATAAACATTGGGGTACAAGTGCCCCTATGTATCAGCACTCCTGTATCCCTTGGATGAAGTCCTAGCAGTGCTATTGCTGGGTCATAGGGTAGGTCTATTTTTAATTTTCTGAGGAACCTCCACACTGTTTTCCAGAGTGGCTGCACCAATTTGCATTCCCACCAACAGTGCAAGAGGGTTCCCACTTCTCCACATCCTCTCCAGCATCTATAGTCTCCTGATTTGTTCATTTTAGCCACTCTGACCAGGTGGCTCTTTAAAATGAAGTGAGATCTATAATAAAGAGCATTAAGATTTCTGTTTCATTAAGTCAATAGATTTGCCCTTAGAGAAATGAGGTCGTGGGTCACTTTCCTTACTACTCTGCCACTAAACAGATGATATAAATTATACATAATGCCCCACACTTAGTCAACTTTCTCTTTTTTTGTCTTTGAGTACTCTCGTATTTAGAATATGCATGTGTTTATGGAATATAATATCCCTACTAAATACTCCTGATTTTGTCTTTTTCATCCTCTAATTTCAAAACAAGTTTAAAAAATCAAGTAACATCTGATGTGAAATTTTATAAATTGTATTTATTAGTACAATGCTTTGTCTAATATGATGAATTAAAAAGTGTAAAACAGATAAAGTAATATTGGTGTGGGAAGGAAGGAACAAGTATTGCTCTGGTAAATGTTAATGTTATTGCTGTAAACGAGCATACAATTTAGCTCTTATCTCCTGTAGCTAAGGCAAAAAAAAAAAATGGAAATGTAATTACTTATAGAACTTATCTTCTTGTTCCCATAGCAACTATATATATCTCTAACATTGAACTTATGCATTGTTTTGAAATTAACTTTCTTAGAGTCTGTCTCCCACTGGACCGTGTTCCTTGAAGTCAGACTCTGCTTCCGTAAAATAGTTTCTCAAAACACCCTAAATTCCCTCCCGCCCGCCACCCTGCGAAACTGGGACTCATTGTCCAGAAAGACAGAAATAATCCAAGTTCTCACAGCAATACAGGTTTTCCATTTACTAAATCTGAAGGGGAATTTCTTGCTTGGGATCTTCTGAAGGGTCCATTGGGTGATACCTCAGCCACTGTCCTCAACATGTTTTATAGTGAATCCAAATGTCTGTTTCCTGTGGTGAAATCTGATATAATTTGAAGTCTTAGTATTATAGCACCCCTCATAGCAGCGTTCTTACAAGGAGCACTCTAGGAACTGCACACATGTAAGCTTCCAGTAGTTTCCATTAATTCGTAGGTGACAGAGTCTATACCCAAGGAATTGTGGGTTACGAATTGACACTCGTATTCTATGCACCCTGGTTTTCTGCAGGGCCCAAGAATTGACTGAGGAGGAGGGAAGAGGAGGATGTGACTGGCTTGTTTGAATAATTCTACCCCTGGTTGAGAACTGAAACCCGCTACTCCGGGATTCAGCAGGAACTGCCCCCTGTCCCTTGGATAAAGAGGGGTGTTAGCCAGGGGACCTCGTTCTCTGGAGCAGAGTGGGGAGGGGAACCTGAGTTTAAGGCCATCTGAGGCCCTCCCAATTTCGCCAAATATTACAAGGCAGCACTTAATATTGAACTTTACACCACATGATGATATAAAATATTATCAAAGAGTGAGCATTTTATATGTAGGACAATTGAAAAAAAATAAGAGGATAGAAAAGAGGGACTTTAAAGAAGTTGGATATGTTGGGCATTTATTTTACATGTTTACAAATGAAGATAAACTGAAAGTGACCTTCACTTGAACAGGAAACGGTACTTTTTCCTTCAAGCAAAGGTGAGGTGGAGGGAAATAAAATACCCCCCGGAAAGCCTTTCCTTTTGGCACATTGTACCTGATGGACACAGCTGACATGCATGGGACTTGCAGAAGTACGTTAGTGGACCGAACAGGCAAGAAATTTCTCCTAGTGTTGTCCTTGACTGCTATGTCATCCCCTCTGTTCTCATACATAAGCGATCCCCACTGGAAGCGTGGCCGGCAACAAGAGTCCAGCTTTGTTTCGTCTCGAGGTTTAGACAACATCTGTAGGTCCAATCTCAGCAAAACAGAGAAGGAGGAGGAAGTAATCGTTACCTTTCTTCCATGTTCTGTCTCTGGGCCCCTTTGACCCTTGGCTATCTTCTTGAACAGTTTCCCCCTCACTTTTTATGCTGTCTTTCTGGTTTACTTTGACACTCTAGAAGGGCTAGCTTTCATCAGATGATTGTCCTTCATCCAAATGATCTCTGTGCCCGTCAGAACTTGCATTTTCTCAGGGTCAGTATTTTCGATTTATGTGCCATGGTGTAAGGAGAGTTGGGTTTTGAACAAATGCATCTGGACTCAGGTACTGTATCTGCTATTAAGCGTGTGACTGTAAGCAACTTCTTTCTCTAGCTTTGAGTGCTGTTATTTGTTGAACTAGTTACACTGACGGTGATCTCTAAGTTACCTTTAGTTCTTTTGATTCGTGTCCCTGAATCTGCCTGTCACAAGTCTGGACCTTAGGCTTGGTTTAAAGTGAATGAATGAATGAATGAATGAATGAATAGAAAAATAAAGTTGGTTCTTTTTCTATTGGAGTGAGTATCAGAAGCTTTCCTGCTGAGAAGAGGCTTACTCCAGTTTTCAAGTCCATGTGGCTGGGGATAGATGGGCCTCTGCTGACTACCTGGCCCTCATCTTGGGTTTCATTTCTGATGTTCCATTCTGCCTTTGACAGACACCTGGCTTTGGGTTTTCTTCTGCAATTGTTCTTCTCCCCGACTCCTGTCCATTAAAATTTTTTTTTCTTGCCTCTTGGCTCAGATTTCTAATTCTGGAGTTTAATTGGAGCCCACCTTAAGAAGGGTGACTGTATCGACTGGTTTCAGGAAGAAAGGATCTAATTAAACCTTGGCGGGATTAATAGACCATGAATTGGATAAAATTTGGAGTAACATTACACAGGTGATTGCCTGCTTTGCACGCTAATAAATTCATTTGTACTGGCAATCATTGTGGGGAACCAATTTTCTTTCTTTTTCTGCACAATTACCATTCCTGAATGATTCCGCTAAATATCCTTCTTGGACTTAGCGACAATCAACCTTGGTAACCGCTATCATTGGTAGCTGAGCGTTTCTCAGCCTTGGCTTCAGAGTAGATGGCTTTAAAGGGGTTTGTACAAGGAACTGGTCTTGTCTAATATTCCTTTTATCTTTCATTTATTGAAACAGAAGGCCCAACAAGGGAAAAACTTGATGTGATTAAATAAATTCTCATAGGAAGCAATTTTTTAAGCCAACCATTCTTGATAAACTATTGAGATATAATGGATGTTTCTTTTAATATTAGCCCATTTTTAATGGTACATTGAGACTGTCAATGGGGTGCAAATTATTTACTTTAAGATTTATCTCCATTATTTTTCATCATTATTGAGTAATTTAATAACATTTTCATAGAATTAATGAAATAACATAATGATTTCATAATCACTTTCATAATTATTTAAGCCCCCAATAGAAAAATTAATCCTTTACCTTAAATTTTTGGTAAGGGCTTTCTGTAAAATTTAAAGCTAAGGAAAAGAGCTAAGTTTTGGCTTTGCAAGGGCAGTGGAAATACAGATTATTATCCTGATCCAGTGTAACTCACAATTTCCTGTTCTGGGAGGAATCCCAAAGCAGCATGACTTGCGTAGTTTGAGGATTTGTTAGGACTTTCCAGCAGGTGGCATTACAGGTATTAAAGTCATTCGGGGGTTTCCCATTAGACTCCAGTTTGCCTATCTGACTTTGGACTGGATTGTGGAAAATGTACATCTTCTAATTTCAGAACAGTCGGGAATAATCAAACATGCTTTTCAAGGGAAGGGCTTGACTCTGCGCGTACTTCAGAGTTCCATTGTGGGTCTGCATCCCTGCTGAGCTTGTCTCAGAAGCTTGGAGCCTTCCTGTGTGCTGTTTTTCCCAGGCTCCTGACTCTGAATATCAACACCTCCATTCCAAGGCACCAGCACAATAACATAATGTATGGGCTTAGCAGTTGAACACATGGGTGGGAATTCTGCCTTCTCTATCTCCCACATGCCTTTGGGAACACCACTTGACCTCTTTGAGTTCTAGCTATCTCGAGAAAAAAACAGGGATAATAACACATCACTGTACCATAAGACCTGCCATGTGTGATCAAAAGATAAAATGCAGTGTCTAGAATCTTTTTGGGCTGATACAAATGGTACTTTATATTATTTTATTCATAGACATTCTGACTATGGTACTCCTCTACATGGAAGACTCAGTCTAATTATCTTATATTATGAGGATGATCCTGGCCTGCTGTGCAACAGTAATCTGAGCATGAAACCCAGCAGAGTTAATCATCACTGCTACTCTGTTTTCTCCCTTATTAGAAATTCAATCCCCAGGATCGCCTGGGAGACATCTGAAACAAAACCTGGAGTTAGAGACTTAAAAGTTAGTTTGATTTTGAAAATGGTCAGGTTATAAATTATAACTTTACAAATCTGTAAAGACCAGGAAACTAAACAAATTTTACAGCACAACTATGTTTACTCCCTTGGCCTTTAAACATTTTTTTATTATAATTCAACAAACCATGCCATTAACAACAAAACAAACGCTGCTTTCATATAGGGTGCTTGTTAAATTACTTTTATTTTCTTTAAGTAGTACTATGATCAGTGTAATATTAGGAGGTGGAGAAAGCCATAAGAAAAAATAAATATTCATATCAATTTAAGCACACCATGATAAGAGCCATTGCCTCGTTAGGCCACTTCTTAAATTAGTATTTTATAGAATAAAATCGTTTCTGAAAAGTTGGAAACCTCTTTAAATTAAATGATATCCATAGGTTAAAGCATCTACAATTGACTTCCCATAAAAATATTAAGGTAATGACCCAGGTTGTTCACCCCAGTATCCCATTCACCAAAATTTAGAAAAGACACAAACATACTGGAATGCTAAATAAAGTATAACAGAATAATTCAGAGAAGCACTATTGGTCATTTGAAGTATGAAGTAGCTGTACGTTATTGACAAAAATGCTCACTGTATATTTTCATGTTAAAAAATAGGTTGTAAGATAGTGCGTAACACGATCCCATTAAAAATATTATCATACTACTGTGGTAATACATGGAGTGACAACACATCTCTTTGTGGTGAGGTTGGCCATGGAAGATGGTAAGAGTTAGGTACAATGAGAAACACTCTAATCCCTGTATTGGATGACATACGTCTCTATCACTCATGACTGATCTCACTTAACATTCATAACCTCCCCTAAATATGCTCTGCAATCCTACTTGAGTTTCTCAGTCAATTCACTCTCCAACTTTCCTATGGACTATTCATACTACCTCTTTCCCACTGAACCTTCAATAGCTCCTCTTTCCTTTCCACCATTGTCTGCGGATAGCCTTTCTTAGTTTGCTGGAAAATGTAAGCAGCTGGATAAGAACCCTTACTCCCTCCTCCGAGTCCACCATCCTTTCTACATCTGTACCTGCATACTCTGCCTTGCCTCCTATTTCAGTCGCTAAGCTGTGTGTGTTGCTGTCCAAAGCAACTTTTTGAGGGTCTGTTTTGTAGTTGTGAGAAAGTCTTCTCTCATTCTCTCCAACATCGAATTTTCCATTGGGATTTCAACATGCTGTAATAGTTCATTGATCACACATCACTTCGTAGCTACCATTCACTTCTCTCATCACTCTTTACCGTGAAAGTTTTCAAACATCATCTCTACTCACTGTCCCCTCTTCTCCTCCTCCTCTACTCTCTGGAGCCCTCTTTAATCAGGCTTTTATCTCCATAGCCATTCTCACCAAGGTCACCAATGGCTGTTCTGGCCCCATTTCTCAGGCTTCATCTTACTCTTTCTCTTAGCAGTATTTGATATATAGATCATTACCTTTATCTTGAAACACTTTCTTCATTTGATGTCCTGTATACGGCTCTCTTTTTGGGTTCCCTCCTATTCCGTGGACTGCCCTTTCTTTGTCACTTACTATTGGATCCTTCTCATCTTCTTACCCTTGACATTTTGTAATTCTACGAGGGTCAGCACTCATTTTTTTCTTCTTGTCTCTGGCCACACTTATTCTTAGGTGATCTCACTCCCATGAAATTTAGTTTCAGGTATAAACTTCATTTTGTGTGAATATGTGTATACTCAAAGTAGCTCCCTCCTCCTCAATTTCTCACTTAATGCCAGACTAATAGGTCTTACTTTCCATTGGAATATCTGTAGACGTGTCAAATTTGACACGTCTCGCACTGAACCCTTGTTTGAATTTTCGTCACCTCATTCCACACCTTGTCCTCTTGCAATCTGATAAGTGGAAATTCCAACTCATCTGTGGTCCTAGCTAAAAACCAGACAAACAAAAGCAATCATATCTGACTCTTCACTTTCTCTTATATCTCACATCAAATCCTGGAGGAATTTCTGCTGGCTGTACGCTAAAAATGCTTCCCTGATCTGACGTCTTCCTACTACTACCGCTGTTGAGTCTAAGTGCCACCATCTCTGCTGAGTCACTCCAAAAGAAGCCTACCTGGCATTTTGCTTCTGCCTTTGCCTATAATCTTCTCTTAACACAGCAATCAGTTGATCCTTTTAAAACATCAGCCATTCATCTCACTTCTCCACCTGGATGCCTCCCATGGCTCCATCTATCTTACTCAAGGTAAAAGCCAAAATCCTTCAAGTGGCCCATAGGGTTCTATACTGTCTAGCTTCCTGTTAACCTCATTGGCTTCATCTCCTACTCTCCCCCCGGCTCTCTCCGCTCACCTCATGCCGGCCTCCTTGCAGTTCCTTGAGCACATCAAACAAGCCTGGACATCAGGGCTTTGGGTGTTTGCTCCCCTGGAGATCTCTCACCCCACTCTTTCCCGACAGCCACACCACTTACTTCCTCACTTCATTCTGGTCTCAGCTCTAATAACATCTTATTAGAAAAGACGCTCTTGACCATCCTCTGTAAGATGGCAGTACTCTCTCCCCCATCACAGTCTTCCTTATCTCACTAAAACTTCACAGCTTCATAGCCTGCCATCACCTGCTATAGTTTATTTATTTATTTACTTACTTATTTAATTTGTTTATCTATCTTTTCCAGCTAGCATGAAGGCTACATGATGGCAGGAACTTGGCATGTTTGGTCATTGCTCTCTGCCCCATTGCAAAGTTCCAATCTTGCTTCTTCATCCTTGGGGTCAGATCACCTGGAGCTTGCTCTGAATCAAGAGCTCTGCACAGACAAGCTCTGCCTGAGCCCACTAGCAGGGCCTCTCAGCCAAAACTGACCCTGAGTCCGGTCCCTGTTAGGCTGGGCCACCAGCCTAAAAGTCCCCTGATTTTTAGGGGCCCACATCTACTCTAGAGGGTATCCTCTCCCCAATCCTCATCCACAGACCTTGGCTGAATTAAAGTTTCTGAGTAATTATTATTTTAAATGTGCCCAGAACGTGAGTAGAAATTTGGTAGGTGCTCAGTGATTATTTTTAAGCAAAATTGAATAATGCCTTTAACTAAACATTTGGAAAAAATCATATTAAATTACACTATCATAGCTAAAGAGCTGTGATCACAAGTGGTCTTGGAACTGTCCAGAAGACAAAATTGGGAAATAACTGTAAAGTCGCATGGTGTATTTTGAGCAGGGATCACGCTTAGAAGACCCTAGATGTGGGTCTTAGAAGACCCTAGATTCTCCATCTTTCTGGGGAGCTGAAGTTTGTAAATTCAATGATTCCTTGGAAGAAGTTTGGATCATAAAGTCATAAATTTATATACTTTAATATGAAAAAACAAAGTTTTTTTTTCATTTTTCTGTGTAACTCACTGTTGTCATTTTGAAACTATTTATGGTAATTTTGGCCACAGAATCAACATAATGCCTTCATCAAAAAGCTTTTAGTAAGTAAATGCTGCCTCACTAAATCATACATTTGGGGACGTGTTTAGCATTGAACTAGGAAGAATGTGAAGGGTTTATGATCCAGGTTGATTGTCCGATGATTGATACTTTTGTTTGGGTGGAAATACAAACTTTTAAGCATAAATAAAAACCACTGTTGCCGCAATACATCAATTTGAAAAGCCGAAAGTACTTGGAGGAATATGTAAACCATGGCAACTTAAATGTAAAAGTATATTTGTTGAGAAGATACAATTGCATGGAAAATTATATTCATCATTGTTAAACTTCAAGTAAGATAGTAAAATAGGGAGAGAGCCTATGTAGTGTCAGCTATATCCCGACTACTCATTTTACATATTCCTCAGGGACTAAGGCACTTCTAAGTTAAAAGCAGTCTGGGAAGGATTTTTTAAATTATTATTAAAAAAATGTTTTATTATTGAAATATTGTTGGCAACAATGTTGTATTACTTTCCGGTGTGCAACATAGTGATCTGACAATTCTACGCTTTATACGGTTGCTCACCATGATAAATGTAGCCACCATGTGGCATCCTATAAAATTATCATAGAATTATTGACTATATTCCCTATGCTGTATTTTTCATCCCCGTGATGTATTTGTTTTATAACTATAGGTTTGTACTTCTTAGTCCTCTTTCCCCATTCCACCCACCCTCCTCCCCCTTCCGCTCTGGCAACTACCAGTTTGCTCTCTGTATTTATGAGTCTGTCTACGGTTTTGTTTGTTTGCTCATTTGTTTTGTTTTTTTATAGTCCACATATAAGTGAAATCCTATGGTATTTTTTTGTCTTTCTCTGCCGGATTTATTTCACTTAGCATTCTACTCTCTGAATCCATCCTGCAAGTGGCAGGATTTCATCTTTTTTATGGCTGAGTAATATCCCTGTGTGTGTGTGTGTGTGTGTGTGTGTGCGTGTGCGCGCGTGTGCGTGTATACCACATCTTCTTTATCCATTCATCTATGAAAGGACATTTAGGTTGCTTCCCTACCTTGGCTATTATAAATAATGTTGTAATAAATATAGGGGTGCATATATCTTTTTGAATCAGTGGTTTTATTTTCGTTGGGTAAAGGCCTAGCAGTGGAATTATTACATCCCATGGTATTTCAGTTTTTTTTGTTGTTTTGTTTTGTTTTTTTGAGGAATCTCTATACTCTTTTCCACACTGGCTGTACAAATATGCATTCCCATCAACAGTGCACAAGAATTTCTTTTTCTTTACATCCTCACCAACACTTGTTATTTCTTGTGTTTTGTTTGTTTGGTAGAGTGTGTGGCTGTTTTGTTGTTGTTGTTGTTGTTATGGTTCATTTTGTTTTTGTTTTTTATTACTAGTGATTCTGACTGGTATATGGTGATATCTTGTGGTTTTGATCTGTATTTCCCTAATGATGAATGATGTTGAACATCTTTTCATGTATCTGTTGGCCATCTGTATGTCTTTGGGAAAATGTCTATTCAGATCCTCTGTCCATTTTTTGACTCTATCATTTGTTTTGTTGGTGTTTAGTTGTATGAGTTCTTTATATATTTTGGATACTAATCCTTTATTGAGGTGTCCTTTACAAATATCTTCTCCCATTCAGTAGATTGCGTTTTTGTTTTGTTGATGGTTTCCTTCACTGTGCAAAAGGTTTTTATCTTAATGCAGTCTCAATTGTTCATTTTTGCTTTTGTTTCCCTTGCCTGGGAAGACATATTCAGAAAAATCTTGCTAAGGCCGATTACTGCTTATGCTTTCTTTTAGGAGTTTTATGGTTTCAGGTCTTACATTTAGGTCTTGAATCAGTTTTGAGGTTTTTTGTTTTTGTTTTTGTTTTTGTATGGTGTGAAAAAGTGGTCTAGTTTCGTTCTTTCACACATAGCTATCCAGTTTTCCCAGCACCATGTACTGAAGACACCGTCTTTTGCCCATTGTATAATATTGATTCTTTTGTCATAGATTAGTTGATCATATAATTGTAGGTTTATTTCTGGGGTCTTTATTGTGTTCCATTGATCTACGTGTCTATTTTTGTGCCCATACCATACCATTTAAAATTTTTTAATTTAATTTTAATTAAAGTATAGCTGACATACAGTGTTATATTAGTTTTACATGTACAATATAGTGATTCAACTATTCTATACATCACTCAGTGCTCATCATGACAAATGCCCCCTCTTAATTCCCATCGCCTACATCACCCATCCCCCCTTACCCACTACCCTGGTACCATACTGTTTTGATCACTAGAGCTTCATATATACTTCAAATCTGGGATCGTGATACCTCCAGCTTTGTTCTTCTTTCTCAAGATCGCTCTGACTATTCAGGTTCTTTTGTGGTGGTTCTATACAAATTTTAGAATTATTTGTTCTAGTTCTGTGAAAAATACTATTGGTGTTTTGATAGGAATTACATTAAATCCATAGATTGCTTTGGTGAGCATGGACATTTTAACAATATTAAATGCTCAGCTTTACCTTCTAATAGCAACAGATGAAACTCATAGGAACATAAAACTCATATGAACAAAAACTTTCAGGGATCCTCAAGATTTTTAAGATTATAAAAGTTGTAGATACCAAAACTTTTGAGAACTGTTGGTAGATGGGTTTTCTGAATTGACCCCATTTACTGTTAGGAATGACAAGCCCAAAACTTATATCCAAGCTCAAAACTATCTATGGAAATCATGTAAATATTTTTGTGACACATAAAATGAAGCGTATCCAAAGTTCTTAGAGAAGATAAAAATCTACAATAAGAGGGCTTAAGAGATCAAAAAAATGCAGCACATTGTATCAAGAAAAGAGATTAAAACAACCCATCACCTCTATTTAAATCAGATGAATGAACACACATAAAATGATAACATATCCTAGTTTTATACTTTGCTGCTAAAGAGAGTTCACTGTAGTTCACTGCAAACTTCAGGAAATGAGAAGATTCGATCAAGTATAAATTTTATTTTGTTTTCCTTTTACAAATGGAAGTGTTCAGAACTGAACTTTCGGTTCCTCATATCCTATACTAACACTCTTCAGTGCTTCCTCTGTGCACTGTATTTAACTAATGGGCAACCCTAATATTTATTAGCCCCCATATAAATTTCATATAAAAAAAATTTAGGGGCGCCTTGGTGGCTCAGTCGGTTTAAGCGTCTGACTTCAGCTCGGGTCATGATCTCCTGGTTTGTGAGTTCGAGCCCCGCGTCGGACTCTGTGCTGACAGCTTGGAGCCTGGAGCCTGCTTTGGATTCTGTGTCTCCCTCTCTCTCTGCCCCTCCCCCATTCGTGCTCTCTCTCTGTCTGAAAAATAAATAAGCATTAAAAATTTTTTTTAAATTTTAGCCTTCTAGGCTAACATTGAATAAATTTCTACATTTTTTTTAAATTTTTTTTTTCAACGTTTATTTATTTTTGGGACAGAGAGAGACAGAGCATGAACGGGGGAGGGGCAGAGAGAGAGGGAGACACAGAATCGGAAACAGGCTCCAGGCTCTGAGCCATCAGCCCAGAGCCTGACGCGGGGCTCGAACTCCCGGACCGCGAGATCGTGACCTGGCTGAAGTCGGACGCTTAACCGACTGCGCCACCCAGGCGCCCCTCTACATTTTTAAATGAAAGGCTTAAAGTAAATTTTGATAGAGTGAAAGATTCCAAAGGGAAAAAAGTGCAAAAAAATGCATTGACTAAGATTTTTTTGGTTTTCTTAGTTTTTTTTTCTTTTTCTTCTCTCTTTTGTTTTATATGTTAACAATGATTCAGTTTAACAGTGAAAATACCAATGACGATGGACAGCATGGCTCAGTATTGCCCTCCTTTAAGTTATTACAATTTCTTACAATCCTCTGAGAGAGAGAATCTCTCCATATATGACCATGGACTTTGGCCAGGAGGACCCTCAGTGCCGTGGCATCACAGAGAGCCCATTGGTTATGAAACAGTTGCTCTTACTATATAGGTCACTCACTGTCCTTCTGGATCAAGAACAATATGGCACCTTTAACACCTTACAGGGGACTTTTTCATGGCAGGGCTGGCAAATGGACTTGTCATTGACTCTCACTTGTGGTTTCTTAGCCGTAACAGCCACAGTCAAAACAACCAAAGTATTTCCCCTGCCAGCTGTGGTCTTGTGCCTGCATATCGTCACTGCCAGTACTTTGAAGTTCCTCACCGTCTCAGTATAGACTACCCCACCATTCACTTCTATTATTTCAGAACTGAATCATGGCAGTGTAGAGTTCTCAGCTGGCGTTACGGATGAAACAAGATCGGTGACAGTTTGTCATACCCAGTCGCCTCAGCATAGACAGTGAGATCAGTTCTCCTTATGCCCACTTTATTGCAAAGCAGGAGCACTGACTTGTTCTGAGATTTGCAGATTTATCCGCTGTGCTCTCAGCAGCTCCCATGCTCCTCTCCTCACCAGCAAGATGGATTCCATTAGTGGCTTGTTCATCCACTTCACTGGGAAATTTCACATTTCCTCCCAGAGTCTCCTTTTGTGTTTTACACGTTAAGCTCCCTCTGTTTTACCTCAGGGGAGGGCAGACACGAGCACAGCTTCTTGTAGGGTCTTGATCACGAGCAGCGAGCTGCCTTCTGAGCCGCTCCCCACAAGGCTAGGCCCTTCTGAGGTAGCCGCGGCAGCTTCTCAGAAAGGCCTGGAACATATTGCCCAGTTTGTACAGATGACCGCCCCGTAAAAACCAACCCTTTGACAACAAAAACAGCAAATGACACAGAAGCAAAAATTCTAAAATTAATACGTTTGCCTATATGGAAGATTCAAAGGCCTACTCGTAGATGTATCTGGGAGGTTGGTTGTTTTTTTGTTTGTTTTGAGCATAAAAAGGAACTGCCAGAAGGAAAACAGACAGAAACACCTAAGTACACACGAACATAGACCGGTTGCAAAGGAAGAAATATCAGACTGTTAAGTTACAAAACTAATGGATAAATACGAAGATGCAATCGACAGTTTGTATAGGACATAATGTGACTCAAAACATCTCTAGCTCATCCAGTTGGGATTATGGTGCGATGTAACATAAAGACATTTTCAGTTATTAAAAGATTTAGATGATGTATTACTCTTATTAACTTCATGAAAACAGCAGCAGCCACAACAGTAAACACAACACTCATAGACTGGGTAAAGAGAGACACATAGAAAATGCAGACACAGACAGAGACATAGAGGTCGGCAAGATGGAGGCATAGACATTGGCACAGGCCAACAGTCCAGGACTATGTAAAGGTCAAGGTACGTACAATAGCTGTCTGCGACATGAAAAGCTTAATGCTGTCCAAGAGTTAACACATACATGTGCACACACATGCATACAGTTCACACAGTAAAGGCAGGAAGAATAGAAAATAAGGAAGCATGAAATACCAAAACATAGAACAAAGCATAAGACAGTGAAATGAGATGAGAAAGACCAAATGTATTACTTTCAAACTTAAAAAAAAAACAAAAAACTTAAGTGTAAAAAAGATAAAAATTTCCTGCTAAAAGATAAATGTTATTAGTGTCAAATAACAAAACCCAGATATTGAATGTTTGCCATTTCCTTAAATGAAACACTCCAGAAAGTTAACATGAAACATGTCTTTGGAATGTAAGATGTTAATAATAGAAGAAGCTGGCGTTTGGTGGAGAGGAGCTCCTTGTATTATGCTTGTAATTTTTCTGTACATCCAAAATTGGTCTAAAATTACAAGTTTGTTAAAAAAAAAATAGAATTCTATATACTCCATTGCAATTTGCTATTGTTTTGTATATCAACATGCCGTAGAATGTTTTCCGGTATTAACACTTACAGAGTTATACGATCATTTGTAACACTTGCCGTAATTCCTTATGTGATGTTAGCTACACTTATTAAAAACGCTTTCTTGAATCTTGTGCCTCTGAAACAGCGTTGTGAGGAAATATCTAGCGCAAGCATTTTCTGCTCTGGTAGTTTGAAACGACACACATCAAAATGTCATAAGCGGCTACCAAAGGATGGAAAAGTGAAAGTAATGCTTATTTTCATGTTTGTAATTTCGTGTAGTTTCTCAATTTTTGTGTATTATTTTTTTTACCATCAAAAGGGTACAGGATAAATTCTTTTTTACAAACATATATACATGTGAGTTGTTTTGCTTATGAGGTGAAATATATAATAAAAGTGGTTATATTTATGTTGAAAGAGTAAAATAGGCAAGTGCTTGAGTCTCATAGAACATTGCACCAAATGTATTAAATAAACACTATGAGGAAGGTGACCTATACCTGTCAATCATTACGTGTCAGTTAATTCTGTGGGCCTCCAGGTAGTGGGCTTGGCAAACCATAACTACCTGAAAAGGCTGCAAAATGTATTTCATATCATTGATTTAATAAATACACACTGACATCGTTCTTTCAAGTGCTAAGAACATTCGTTACATTTGATGACATATGAAACCCTATATATAAAACACTTATAAAAACTCGAAAAGCTGAAGTCATAAAGGCCAAACTGCGACACATCAATAATAGCACTTTAACTGTTTTCCTATCCTATATGTAATTCATATTGTTTATTTATAAATGGGTTCAGAAGGTTTTTAAAATTTTTTTTAACATTTATTCATTTTCGAGAGACCGAGTGCGAGTGGGGGAGGGGCAGAGAGAGAGGGAGACACAGAATCCGAAGCAGGTTGCAGACTCTGAGCTGTCAGCACAGAGCCCAACTTGGGGCTTGAACCCACGAACTGTGACAGCATGACCTGAGCCGAAGTCGGACCCTTAACCCAACTGAGCCACTCAGGTGCCCCTGCAATACAGTATTGTCAACCATCGCCCCCATGCTGTGCATCAGATCTCAAGAACTTATCTTCCATGATAGAGACTTTGTACCCTTTGACCGACATCACCCTATTTCTCCTTCCTCCAGGTTTTTGGGAACCACTGTTCCATTCTCTGCCTCTGTAAGTTTGACTATTTTAGATTTCATATCTAAGTGAGATCATGCAGTATCTATTGGTCTTTTTGAAGTTAAATATAGATATGACCACAGTAGAACATAAATTGTCACAAGGGAAATTTTGAATGATTAACGAAGTTTATTTTCTTCTACCCCTCAAATTTCAATCAGCTCCAATTCCACACCTTCTCAGGTGACAGGAATGTCAATCTCAACATCCCAATATTTCCAACCCCACATATTGTATTGCGGGTCCCTAGGAGATGGATGGAGATGTGTGGTGAGGGATCTTATGGGAGTAGGGCTTCTACTATTTTCTAGTAGTGTATTATTTCAATATTTTCATAACCTGTATAATATTTCAGAAGTAGTTGAATATAAGCCCTGATTATTACCAGTCCTGTCCCTTAGGGAACTATATGAATTTGGAATAAGCAGCAGGAAAGACAGTGAGGTTAAAATTTGCTCAAAAAACCCTCAAATACATGGTAAAATAATATACAAGAAAGCTAAATGAGCAGCAAATGAGGGAAAATAAAATATCTATCCTGATGAACAACATCTTCTCTGATTGCCATTTGGAAACTACAAGACATATTTATATTTTCTAAAGTTTGGTTTTTATAAACTTTCTGAGAAGCCAACACATGTTTTTCAGTAGAAGGTTTTTATTTATTGCACAAGAACACAGAAAACCCTGACCTATGCAATCATGCTCTTTGTCTGTCTGGAACCCAAACTGACCAAGTGCTTAGCATACAGAACTCAGGCAACTAAAGGAAGGAAAAGCTGGAGAGTCCCGTAAAAAAATGTGGTGCTCATAAGAGAAGTTACTGCTGATTTGCCATCATTAATTCAGACATTTTCCTTTTGAAAGTTAGAAGCAACTTTAAGAAGTCAGAAAGTAGAAGAGTAGAAAAAGTCATGAAGTGGAAAATAATGGATGGCATTATCAAGAATAAGATTTACAATTGCCCATTTTTATACCTTCAGATCAGATTACTGAGACTCAGAAAGCTGACTCATACGAAAGTAACCCATAAATGACACCTCTCTAACAGTGAAAACCATCAGTCTCCCTGCTTTTTTTTTTTTAATGTTTATTTATTTTGGGGAGAGAGAGAGAGAGAGACAGTGTGAGCAGGAGAGGGGCAGAGAAAAAGGGAGACACAGAATCTGAAGCAGACTCCAGGCTCTGAGCTATCAGCACAGAGCCCCAGGTGGGGCTCAAACCCACGAACTGTGGGGCCTGAACCCACCAACCGTGAGATCATGACCTGAGCGGAAGTCAGACACTTAACCGACTGAGCTACCCAGGTGCCCCTCCCTGCTTCTAATATTCAGATACTGCCCTTTGACACAACCGAAGATTCTTGTAAGTCAATAAAAAATAAGCAACTTATCTATGAGGTCTCCACTATATACTTCAGTGGGGGTGAACTAAAGTCCGTTTTGTCACTGACATAAAGCCACCAATAAATCATGTACCCAGAAATACAGGGGACATTTCAAATAATGCTATCTATCACATACATTGTGTCGGAAGTCAGGATTCATAGCAGCGGATGAAAATGTCAGCAGGCAGTCAGCAAAAGGGGATGGGTTCAGAATATAATATTACCCTCACGCGCTGCACTATTCACTCAGACACACTATTTCTCAGAACGGTGTAAATGCTATATATTTGCTGCTTTGTGGATGTGGCTTTGTGAGGTGTCATCTCATGGTGTACCCTGAAAGTCAGCCTTAGAGCCGGCCACCAGTTTCACCACATTAGAGTGATGAAATAGTTCCTGTGACTTCTACTGCTTTATCCAAGCGCATCACCAAAGGGTGATGTGCCCCATCTAGAATATACCCACTCACACAAACCATTAGCCGTGGAGAAAAAATGGTTAGAATCTGAGTGTAGCCCCATTCATTCGTTTCATGGATTTTTAGGTCCCTGCAAACATCAGAATGTTTTCCTTATAAAAATAATTGTAAAGTTTATAGAGGCAAGCCTTTTTGTTATCACAGACACTTTCACGGAGTTGTCAATTTCTTTACACTTCCAGGGTGCTCCTACCTTAAGGGTAAACAACTGAGGCGTTCAGAGTGGCTTAAAAGAGTGAATGGCTGACTTCACGAGTCCCAGCTCTGACCCCTCAGGCGCCTGTGTGGCTCAGTAGGTTAACTGTCCGACTTCAGCTCAGGTCATGATCTGGCGGTTTGTGAGTTCGAGCCCCATATAGGGCTCTGTGCTGACAGTTGGGAGCCTGGAGCCTGCTTTGGATTCTGCTCTCTGCCCCTCCCCTGGTCTCTCTCTCTCAAAAATAAATAAACATAGATTTTTTTTTTTAAGGGGAAAAAAAAGAATTCTGACCACTCATTCCTATGTATGTAAACTTTTCTCTCTCATGACACTTCCATGGGACAAGAATATTGATATATGTTCCCCCTTAAAAATGCGGACATTATAATGCTTTGGAATGAAGCACTGGGACTTTAATCCATGCTCCATCACTTATTTACATAAATAGCTACATCCTGGGACCTCATCTTTAAAGTGGAGAAAACAGGGGCCTCTGGGTGGCTATTGGTTGAGTGAGATAATAAATATTATTAATAATATTTATTTATCTCTTATTATTTAATATTAAATAATATTTATCTCTTATTAATGTATGTATGGTTTAATTTCAAATTTACCCCTTTTCTACATCTGTGGCTTTCAATTTATGAAGTCAAGATCATCATTTTATACTTTGTATCTACTAGAAAATGTGTATGTCTTATCGGACAAAGGGCTAGTATCTAAAATCTATAAAGAGCTCACCAAACTCCACACCCGAAAAACAAATAACCCAGTGAAGAAATGGGCAAAAAACATGAATAGACACTTCTCTAAAGAAGACATCCAGATGGCCAACAGGCACATGAAAAGATGTTCAGCGTCGCTCCTTATCAGGGAAATACAAATCAAAACCACACTCAGGTATCACCTCACTCCAGTCAGAGTGGCCAAAATGAACAAATCAGGAGACTATAGATGCTGGAGAGGATGTGGAGAAACGGGAACCCTCTTGCACTGTTGGTGGGAATGCAAATTGGTGCAGCCGCTCTGGAAAGCAGTGTGGAGGTTCCTCAGAAAATTAAAAATAGACCTACCCTATGACCCAGCAATAGCACTGCTAGGAATTTATCCAAGGGATACAGGAGTGCTGATGCATAGGGGCACTTGTACCCCAATGTTCATAGCAGCACTCTCAACAATAACCAAATTATGGAAAGAGCCTAAATGTCCATCAACTGATGAATGGATAAAGAAATTGTGGTTTATATACACAATGGAATACTATGTGGCAATGAGAAAAAATGAAATATGGCCTTTTGTAGCAACGTGGATGGAACTGGAGAGTGTAATGCTAAGTGAAATAAGCCATACAGAGAAAGACAGATACCATATGGTTTCACTCTTATGTGGATCCTGAGAAACTTAACAGAAACCCATGGGGGAGGGGAAGGAAAAAAAAAAAAGAGGTTAGAGTGGGAGAGAGCCAAAGCATAAGAGACTGTTAAAAACTGAGAACAAACTGAGGGTTGATGGGGGGTGGGAGGGAGGGGAGGCTGGGTGATGGGTATTGAGGAGGACACCTTTTGGGATGAGCACTGGGTGTTGTATGGAAACCAATTTGTCAATAAATTTCATATATAAAAGAAAAAAAAGAAATGTGTATGTCTTTAGGATGCATGGATAAGCATTATAGGGAAATAAACTGGCAATTATAAATAGTTTCATGATTAGCATTGCTATTAATAGAATGAGTACTATTTATTAGTAATTCAATAGCTGATAAACTAACGCTAAGGAATTTTTTAAACAACAATACCCACAGCAATTAGAATAGTGAATAGCGCAAAATAATCATTCACTAATTTTGTATCAAATGAATGAGTGAATGAGTGAATGTGGGCATATTATTTCATTAGATCTCCAGAATGATGTTTAAGGAGTACATTAATCTGCGATGTTAATGAAGTTTTCTAAGTGACCCAAATTCACACTGTAAGTCACCGGGTTTTTTTGTTTGTTTGTTTGTTTGTTTTTGTTTTTTTTTTTTTTTTTGCAGTTGCCTATTGAACCATTCTCAAACAAGGGTTCCCTTCCCCGAGGAAGAGGGTTGCTGTAGATGGGTCCGCAGTAAAATCCCTGATTTGGGGCTGTTTCTCTAAGGTAGAGACATGTACTCTACAGGGTACTGGAAGTAGGTTCTCCCACATCCCTGTGAATTATTGGCCGTCTTTAAAGACTTTGTCTTTGAACACAGTCTGTACTCATTTCTGGTTTTCTTCTCAGTTAACAGAGAACACAACACAAAGTTACTTTGCTTCTATTTGCTATTGTTTCACAGGAATATACATCCCTCAGGAACTCACATGGGGGGGGGGGCAAGTGAGGCCCTGTAATTTGAGCCAAGGACCTCTCTCAAGCTCACTTATGAATGTCAGGTTAACTGATTCTGTTAAATGAGATTCAGTTTCTTAATGCAACTTTCAAGCATGTTTATTCAGTTAGGTTGGCAATCGTTCTTCCTGTCCGTATTTCCTGTCATGTGTATAAAGTAAAAGTATCAGTCATAGATTTTACTTTTTTCATTTGTGGTTCATCTAAAGGGGAAAGAACAAATTTGTGAAGCCATTTAATCTCATTATACAAAGTTGTTTTAAATTTGCAAATGGAAGATGATTTCATGCTATGCCAAGAGACATAAATTGGAATTCTTGTAAAGAGAAGATAAGAATTTCTACAAGCTCATGAAAATAGCTTTGCCATATTCCATCATTTTAACCAAGCTAAGGATGGGCTGAGCAGTAATGTAAGGCTTTGTCTCATCCACCATTCATGAGAGAGCTCCGGATGATTTATACGCATCATTATTGTTTGTGCTTGGCAGAGGAAGAAACGTATATTCAGCAAGTCCAAATAGGTATCTGAAGAATTTAAGGGAGAAATCTAAACTAAAATTTTGTACTCTTTTATTCCAATTGGGATTCTCATCAAATTATTTCACTTTTAAACTTTCTGTTATCTCTGACTCTGACACGTTTATCCTAAAATGCAAATTTTATTATCTCTCCTGCTGAACAACATCCGATGCTCGACTTTTTTTGTTGTTGTTGTTTTTTTAAGCGCTCACACCAAGGCTGTCTACAGTCTGACCACGACTTTTGTGATAAAACTAATGTCCCACTAAGCAATTTCTGGCTTGTTTGTTTCCCCCACACTTTGCATAGCTTTGCCTTCCTAAATGCTATTCTCCTTGATTCTTTCACTTTTGTTCCCCTCCTACTACATCATTAAAAATAACATTGGGCTCGAAGTCTTGATGCCTTTCAATTTTAGTTTCACAATTTGCAAAATGAAGTTGAAATTAACCTTTCCAAGTTGTTAGTAAGATCCAATGAGGCAGCGTGGAGGCAAGCACTTTATAAGTAATAAAGCCCTCTTGAACTGTAAGTTACATTTACTGGCTGTTACTCACATCACAGCACAAACCTTCCTTGTGGGTGGTTTCTCTGGTTGCTTTAGGTCGCACTGACGACAGTAATAATGAACGCTTCTGAATCACTTACTACATCCCTGACTAATGCTATGCCAGGCACCATTCTAACTGCTTCCGATATTTTAACTTGTTTATTCCTCACAACAGTCCTAAGAGGCAGGTTGTATTATCATCCTCTAACTTATAAGCGAAGAATCTGAGCCGCAAAGAAGTCAATAGTTTTATACATCTACTAAGTGGTGGACTTGAAATTGGAATTCAAGCCACCTAACGAGAATGCCTTATTCAGGACTGTAATGTTAGTATGATCTGTGCGCCTCCCCTGCCCCACTTTGCACATAAACACATGAGATTATTAATAGGATGCTGCAATTATACTGTTTGTCTACCCAGAAAGTTTATACATCCTTGAGAAAAAAAACCACATATTTCTTGTATGTTACCCATATGGCAGAGTGTGAAATATATGCACATCAGTTATTTCATAAAATTAACTAATCAGAGGAAGACACTGTCTGAGGATGAGTTCCCTGGGAAACTCGTTATGAGACAGAAATCTGAGTGTGGGAGGTTTATTGGGGAGCACAGTGGGGAACCTCTGTGGAGCGAAGGAAGAGAACTGGGTGGACGGAGAAGATTAATTGTAGTGCAATAACAACAAAGACTTTAGCAAATGCCAAAGAGGACTCCGGGTTGCTCCAATTGAGGCAACGGGGCTAGGACTTCGTAACCCTGCACCCATCAGTCATTAGAGATGGGCTTCCTGTGCCCGTTTTCTTGGGAAGTCTGTAACATGAAGCGAGGAAGTTTTCTCTGGCCAAAGGCAAGTGACTCAGTTCTAAGCCATCAGCTGCCAAGGCTCCCCGCAGCTGGGGTAATTAGTGTTTCCGACGGGGGCGGTGTGCCACAGTGTCCATTCCAGTTCATCTCTTGCACTCAGGGTGTTTTGTAAAATAAGTTTGCACCATCCAGAAATAGCTTCTTTAGAATTCTGGTTGGTCTCGTGGCTGGGAATCTCTCAAGATTAGAGAGGTAGACTGTTCTGCTGCTCTAAGCACTGAAACTGGTCTGAGGATTGCAACTGCCACTTATCCCCTTCTCCCATTCTACGTGCCTTTCACCCACAGTGGGCACGTCTTCCTCCCTGATACGGTGGCCCAAGTGCTCACAGCCGAAGGCTCTGACACTGACCACAATGCTCTTAGCAGACTCCAGATGCTGCGTTTGTTCTCTTAACCCTCAAAATCGAGCCCGGTTAGAGAGGACAGTGGATTACCTAGGCGTTAAACCTATTCCCTCCCCCGACTGTCAACAGACTTAGCTGAACCTGATGATCAAGGTCAATTACCACGGCCAGGGCAGTGACTCCTTTCTTTGCCTGCAGGTTTCATGGCACAAGAAGCCTGAAGGAACCAGGGGGCAGCTGTAGTTGAATGGCATCTTGCTGTGTTGTTCCTTGGTTGAAGCATTCTCGGTCTGGGAGGTAGAACTTCTGAACCTGCAAAGAGTGGCAAGGTAGGAAGTATGACATCCCCAAATGGCTCACTGGAAGCGATGATAATCTGGCCCTTCTGCTTCTACCTGTGTTTCAGAACTTGTGTATTCTAATTATTGGTGACACAATATCATAAGAGGGGTGTTGATTTATGTTGGACACGTTTTCCCAAAGGAGAACACCTTATCCTCACAGGGTATAATCTCCTAGCTACCCATCAGGTGGACCTTCAGCAAGCTGTTGCATTGCTTTCAGAGGCTAGAAGCTGATGGCTGATGTAGTGTGTGGTAAGAATGGTGGACCTCCTGGTTGTATGCTCCTGCTGCCCCTCCTTTGCTACATAAAGTGGGTTCTTTGGTCTGCTGAGATGTTTTATGGAATCCCACGGCGATAGAGAAGACACCTGGACCAGTAGTGCTGATTGAATCCCTGTGATCAGGAAAGGAAAACGCTATATCTCTCCCAAACAAAATAAGTCACTGCCCCTTTGAGGTTGGAAGGAGGTCCAAACTGATCTACTTGCCATAAAGAGACTTTTTTTTTAAATTTTTTAAATGTTTATTGGGTTTTGAGAGAGAGAGAGAGAGAGAGAGAGAGAGAGAGAGAGAGAGCATGAGTGGGGGAGGGGAAGAGAGACAGAGATACAGAATCTGAAGCAGGCTCCAGGCTCTGAGCTGTCAGCACAGAGCCCGATGCGAGGCTTGAACTCAAGAGCTGTGTGATCATGACCTAAGCCGAAGTCGGATGCTCAACCGACTGAGCCACCCAGGCTCCCCATGAAGAGATTTTTTTTAAATCTCTAAAAGTTCTGGGAATATAATAAAGGAGGTAGTCATGAAAATTAAAAATTGTAAGACATTGTGACTGGTGAACGAAGTTCATGTAAGGAAGAATTTATCACTTGGGTTTGAAGATTCAGAAAAGTAGAGGTTTATGAGATGGGAAATTTAATTGGTCAGTACTCTTGATGGAATGAACATTTATGCTGGGAAAATTAAGTCTCTTACATTTTCATACCTGACTTTGGGAATCCATCAGTACTAAAGGTTCTAGAATGTAAACATACTTAAATTAGTGCCAGGCACGTAGCTGAAGCCAATACAAACAGCCTCCATTTTCTTGGCTATTTCTGCAATACATTCCGCTAACAAATTCCTAGTATTAACTAGATTAACAAAACTGATATCAAATTATTGTTCCCCAAATTGAAAATAATTCATTCTTAAGATTGGAAATATGATTTGAGAGAAGCTGGTAATGAGAAGGGGCCAAGAAAGTCAACCTATTGAAGTAGAAATTTATTTTTGGCCCAGGATCATATTCTGTGTTGAGAAAATAATTTTTTTAATTTAATTTTGAACTTAAGATTTTGTTTTCTAATGTTTTGGTCTGAACTGGAATTTTTAAGATTCTATAGTAGTTGTAGGTGCTGAGTGCAATATGTTATCATGAGTATCCACCTCAGAAAAGTATAATTATATATCCAGAAAATTTAAGAAATACATAAAGCAAATTTAACAAACAAGAAAGAGACCAAGAACAAAACAAAACAAAAAAAATAGAAATCATCTTTTTTTTTTTTCAGTTTCTTATGTTCAATGAGATGTGTACATTTTTGTGTTCTTAAAAAATTGATCTATCCATTCGTCTGTCAATCGACACTTGGGCTGTTTTCATAATATGGCCATTGTAGAAAAGGCTGCCACCAACATCAGGGTGCATGTATCCCTTTGAACTAGTATTTTTGTATTGTTTCTGTAAATAACCTAGTAGTGCAACTGTTAGATCATAAGGTAGTTCTAGTGATGAGCAGGGGTGTTGCATGGATGTGTTGAATCGCTATATTGTGTACCTGGAACTAACATTACACTGAATGTTAACCAACTGGAATTTAAATGAAAACTTAAAAATACATATAAAAAATTGATTTATAATTTCTGTTAGAATAAGGTGTTAAAAATGCTTAATTAAATAATATATTGAGGCAGAAAGTATTGAGGAAAAATGAAACATAGGATTTCAAATAATACCAAATAAATGCATTAAGGTTATGTATATTATAATTTTTAGAATACATAAATTTAATTTTCAATGGCAAATTTTGAACAGGCAAGCTAAATTGCCATATTTTTAATTTATTGTTTAATTCAACATGGATGAAATTAAATACACATACTTGAAAATGGGGTGCCTGGGTGGCTCAGTCAGTTAAGCGTCAGACTTTGGCTCAGGGCATGATGCCATGGTTCGTGGGTTCAAGGCCCGCATCGGGCTCTGTGCTGAGCTAACAGCATTAGCCTGCTTCAGATTCTCTGTTTCCCTCTCTCTCTGCCTCTCCCCTACTCACACACTCTCTCTCTCTCAAAAATGAGTAAATAAACATTTAAAAAATACTTGAAAATGTAAAAATCAGATAATAGTGCATTTATAAGATTTTATATTGAAAATTAAACTTTATAAATAAAATACAGTTTTTGCATATGGACTTTTTCTTCATTTAATTTGTAAAATTATACAAGTAACACATGCTTGTTTCTGTAACTTGAAATTCCATATTCAGCAAATATGGAAATATACAAAAATAGTAATCTCTAATTCTATCTCATTGGAGTTAACTGTTTAATTAATATCTAGAAGATTTTCTCTATTTTCATGAACATGTACTCATTTTCTTTTGTCTTTCTTTCTGTTTAACTTTTCTGTTAAACTTTTCTGTTTAACTGTTTCTGTGAACTTTATTTTGTCCTTTCAGACATGTATATGTAATAATCAGAGTGCTGCACATGATGTATTTTTTAAGTCATGCCTTTTTAAAAACTACATAATATTCAGTAATATGAAACTACTACTAATTATTTAACCAATTCCAAACTGATGGAAAATTAGGCTGTGTCTCATTTGATGCCACTAGAAAAATTCATAATAAACACCTTTATAGATTGTGTAAAGTGAAAAGGCATTGAGTCTGTAGACATTCTTACCTACAAATACTCCTTAGTACAAAGAGTGAAAGAACAGAGAAGCTTCGTTTTGACTATTAATACCAGAATAGACATGAACAAGAACAATCTCTCCTTTGACAATCTAAAAATATCTGCAGAATAGAAATATAACCATAGTAATTATATACATTTGAGTGCATAGGGTCAGGTACTAGCCTGTTTTCCTAAAATCGTAAATATGGATAACACCGAGAAAGGAAAATCTGTTTAATTGGAGGTAAAAATTGTGGCAGGAAAAGGAAAAGAGGAAAGGGCACAAAATCTTATTTTATGACTGCTATTTATGCACCAGACACATTCCCATGTGAAGTTAGACTTCACAGCGACCTAGACAGGGTGGCCTCATCCATATTTGGGAGACGGGAAACCCCCCCCCCCGAGCACAGTTTCCAGTTATCACACGGGCTGTGAGTAGTAGAGGTAAGGTAGGAACCCAGTTCTGTCTGCCTTCTGAGCCTTCCTCTTCCACCGATTCTAAGACATCATTTGTGAAGGCCGATAAGGTTGTATTTAAGATTTATAGTTTCACATTAAGATGGGATGAACTTCCATCCCATTGCCCAGGGCAGTTCTGATTTATTCCTATGGTAATGTTTAATAATATCCTTTCCATTCTCAGAGTGTTGAAATGAAAAATGATCTATTTGCTTTATGTAAGGAGGACCACCCCAGGTAAAATCCCAAAGTGAGAGCACTCACCTAATGGGAGAGGAAAGAGAAGCCTCTGGCTGCTATCACAAGGGGAGAGTCAGGGGTGCTGAAAATGGAAGTTGGTCAAATTCTGTTCCCCTTCAGCAAACACGGGCCCTGCCTGGGCCTTTGGTTGAGAAGGGCTCTTACCTAAGCCCAAGAAGGACAAATTGCAGATTTTGGTTCTGGAGTCTCTAGACTGAGGCCGTGCCAGGGTGGCTCTCAGGAGTCTAGTGAAAGGGTGATACATTCACAAATAACTGTAAACCACAATAGACATGCTTTGTGAGAGAGAAATAAAGAGAATGTGTGCAAAAAGAGAACTTGTACACCACAGGTACCAAAAGACTTGGGAATTAAGATGAAATATTTGGTGAATATTAATGGTTTGGCAGGATTTTGAAGTAAGGAAAGGGAATGGGGGGTGCCTGGGGGGCTCAGTCAGTTGAGCATCCGACTTCGACTCAGGTCATGACCTCCCAGTTTGTGAGTTTGAGCCCCGCATCGGGCTCTGTGTGACAGCTCAGAGCCTGGAGACTGCTTCGGATTCTGTGTCTCCTCCTCTCTGCCCCTCCCATGCTCATGCTCTGTCTCTCTCTGTCTCTGTCTCTCAATAATAAATAAATGTTAAAAAAAATTAAAAAAAAAAAGGGGAATGGGATAAAGCACATTCATCTCCATCAAAGCGGGGTTGGGGGGAGATTACATTTCTAGCACCTACATCACAAAATGAATGTTATGAACAAACTGAAGATTTTACTGGGTATGGATACAAAAAGGATTTATCTCCCTGTGGGAATCCTGGACCAATCATATTTGCTTCTCCCTCAATTTGACTTCTCTGAGCCAGTATGTATCTTCCCCAGAATTGAAATACAGTACCAACTGCCTCAGGATAAATCTCACCACCTCATTTAATTAATAATGTTGCCAACGATTTCGCTGTGTTGTAAGGAAATTCCTGTATAAGTAATACAGCAATCTGGTTTTCTGAATACACTGGAAGAAGTAAAAGCATAATTTGACTACCAAGTAGTTAAAAATACTTTTGTTTTTTGTTCTGGTAAACAAAGTGAAAGGAGCTGCTCCTGCTCAATTAATTGCTTGAATTTCATCCTGCATGGGCTTCCCAGGTCTGATTGTAAGTACAACAGTGCCCTCTATGCCCCGTTCTCTGTACAGAATTCTAGAGTTCGAAAACAACACATAAATGATCAAGGGAACAAAACTCTAGTCTTGGATTTATGATTTCTGTCCTCTATACGAAGAATAATAAGAAAATTTCACTTATGTAGGCTTTAATCCAAAATACATATTCTCAATATTTTCTTTTAAAATAGCAGTATCTTCAGCGCTTTTCTAAGAAAGGACAGATGTCCGGCATAGCCGGACATATTTGCATATTACTTAAGGTTTTTCCAAAGGCGTATCTGAACTATGAGAGATCTTGGAATTTCTTTCTTTAACGATATGATCCCTAAAATATGTCACTGCTGTGGAATGAATGTCTCGGGAATAAAAGGCACAGCGTAAGGAATGCAGTCAATGATATCGCAGTAACATTGTAAGATGACAGATGTTAGCAACACTTGTGAGCACAGCACAGAATAGAGAAGTTGAATCACTACTTGTACTAATGTTACCTGAAACTAATGTTACATACTGTGTCAACTGTACCCAAATAAAAAAGATTATTAAGTTTGTCACTGCTAAGTACTAACGGAGCTGGATTTTCAGAAGTTCGTAAATTTGAAATGAGGATGTAAACAAACAAACAAACAATAACAACTCAGACTCTTTTTTTGGATGTGGTATTTCAACTTACTATTTAGTTCTAATCTCTGGTAGATTGAGGGAAAGTGATTTTAATTTTCGATCTGAGAGTTCACTCATTAAAAAAAAAACCCACAACAACCTGTTTTTAGCTTTTCAGTTGATAAGTATCCATGTTGTTGGGTGGAAGATGAGAGGCGATGTAGAAGGTGCAGTTTGTAAAACTATCTTCCAGTTGTAACAACTTGATTTTGACTGATAGTAGCAAGGACACTGGCTTATTTCAGCAAGATATTTTGTGTGAGGCTTAATGCATGATCATCAAAGCAGTTGGATCTATACAGTGAAGGTTCTGAACTGCTAAAATACCATTTGGTCAAGTTTTATTTGCATAGCGACTGGTTTCGAGATAAAATTTCTAATTGTGATTTATCTGAAAGGCCCAAGTGGGGGTAGGAGGAGATAATGCATAAAGAATTTGATATCTCCCATGGATTTTATAGAAGTTTGGAATTCAGATATTTTAGCAATCTTTCAATGATCCTTTTTGGGGGTGTGAAATAATTCTTAACTGGATTATTAGAACCACATATAAATGGTTTACCTCAGGTCTTTGATTTGTATTAAATTAGTGTGTTTTTTTAAATTTTTTAATGTTTATTTATTTTTGAGAGAGAGAGAGATAGAGTGCTAGTAGGGGAGGGGCAGAGAGAGGGAGACACAGAATCTGAAGCAGGCTCCAGGCTCTGAGCTGTCAGCACGGAGCCAGATGTGGGGCTTGAACTCACAAACCATGAGATCATGACCTGAGCTGGAGTCGGACGCCTAACTGACTGAGCCACCCAGGCACCCCAAAATTAGTGTGTTTTAACTAAAGTCTGATAACATACCATAGGTAAAGTTGGTAAATTTAGATAATCTAAGTAAATAATCAAATATCTAATATTCATTCTTGCTTTAATTATCTCATATTTAGCTTCAAAATAGTCTGTTATTTTTTAAAAGAATGTTTGGGTGTAAAAACCAAATTGACCTTATTTGACGTTAACCACACCTGCCCACTGATAAGGTTTTAAGGAAGGTTCTACTGCTCACCTGTAGACATTGTGCTTGATGTCAGCAAAGTTTCTAAGTAAAACAAATGGCAATTTACAAGTGCAAATTTGCACGATCCACGGTTTACCTCATAAAGCCAAAGGCACTTACATTTAGCCCCAGCATTTTTATTTATTTTTTATTTTTTTTTAATATATGAAATTTATTGTCAAATTGGTTTCCATACAACACCCAGTGCTCATCCCAAAAAGTGCCCTCCTCAATACCCATCACCCACCCTCCCCTCCCTCCCACCCCCCATCAACCCTCAGTTTGTTCTCAGTTTTTAACCGTCTCTTTTGCTTTGGCTCTCTCCCACTCTAACCTCTTTTTTTTTTTTTTTCCTTCCCCTCCCCCATGGGTTTCTGTTAAGTTTCTCAGGATCCACATAAGAGTGAAACCATATGGTATCTGTCTTTCTCTGTATGGCTTATTTCACTTAGCATCACACTCTCCAGTTCCATCCACGTTGCTACAAAAGGCCATATTTCATTTTTTCTCATTGCCACGTAGTATTCCATTGTGTATATAAACCACAATTTCTTTATCCATTCATCAGTTGATGGACATTTAGGCTCTTTCCATAATTTTAGCCCCAGCATTTTTAATACATGTTGAAACTGAAGGTTTATAAAAATCAAACTACAATCCCTCATGAAAACCAATAATTTAGTCTATATTTTTCTAGGCTGATAAAAAACATTGTAGCTGTTCTCCAAAATAGCTGTAATCCATCATGTGGAAATTGAAAGTTTCCAAGGGAAGATTGATTCAGCATTTTCACTTCTGCACAGAGGATGAAGTTATTTGGATACTAGAGAAACTAACAAGAAGGCAGCTTCTGGTGTAAGAGAAAATCATGCATTATTTGACGTCAGTATTTCAGAAGAGATACTCTAACTTTGACAGAATAATTCAATGAGACTTGATCTCATGACCAAATGTATTTCTAACATATTTATACTAAAGATATTTGCTATAAAATTTTAAGCTGAAAAACTTGATGAAGTTGATGTAGATGATCTCGTCAAAGTGTTTCAAGTTTATTCTATTCTATTATTCTCTCTCTCTCTCTTTTTTTCTGAGATTGGGCTTCAGAAAGTAATGGAATATAAGGCTAATTATAATCACGGGATAATAATGTCAATTATATCTCTCAACTGGAAGACACTTTATTTCCTTTCCATTTGTTAAATTTTACAAAAGAACAAACTTGTATAGTTCAAACAATACTTGAATGAACAATAATTGAATTTCATGCCCCATCAGCCAGTCAAATTTAAGAATATTCCCAATTATTATCCCAGAGCACAAAGCATGGATCTCATTATATTCAACATAGAACAATGTCCTTTAGGGCTGCTAACCTTCTGAGTTCTGAGAGACTGCCTAAGGACAATTGCCTTTTAGAATAAAGCAAGTCTTCTGACCTTTCATCTAACAGTAGCCACTCTGAGAATTAAACTCCACCTCAACATTCATCCTTTTGATGAGGAAAATCTTAAGATAAATACCTGTGTATTTTTAGCGTTGGCCGTAATTTGAAGATAAAATAGTTAAGTTCTAACTCTCTGGCCTTCCAGGCACTCACTGGCTTTCTCTCTGCTGTGTGTGTGTGTGTGTGTGTGTGTGTGTGTGTGTGTGTTAGAGGTCCTTTCAGCTTTGGTCTTCTCTGTTCTCATGGTAAGAAAAATGATTACTTTGGCTCTAACAAACAGCCTGCTGGACATCTCACTGTGCAGCAGGGAGGGAGCGAGTCAAAGTCAAAGGGAAATGAAGGCTCTTGAATCAGAGGAATTAGAGACCACTAACTGAAATTTGCAGGCTGGGTCCTGTAGATAGAACAGTTTAAATGACAAGGGGGTATTACATGTGCCCGCTCCCCATGCAGACAAGCTTCTGTAACTGAATACACAGGGCAAGGTATGTCTTAGAGCCAAAAGCATGCAAATAGCTCAATCCACATTCCCATCTCCAAACAAGTGCACTTATCACACTGGTGTCTCCATGATTTCTTCGTAACTAGGGCCTTCAAACCTCCGTATGTTTTGATCCAGTCTCCTTTGCTTGAAATACTCTTCTGTTCTTCTTTACAAGTTAACTTCAGAATCTAGTTGTTACCCATCCCTGTGAAAGCTTTTCCAGCTCTCGCAAGCAGGGTAGGCCATTCTCTCTCCCCGTTCCCATACTACTTAATATTTATTGCTTTTCGAACTACAGGCTTCCCTGAGAGATATTGTGGGTTTTGTTTAGACCATCACAATAAAGCACACACAACTAGAAAGTGTGTCACGTGAATTTGTTGGTTTCCCAATGCAGATAGAAAATCTGTTTACACTATACTACAGTCAATTACACGTGCAGTAGTATTATGTCTAAAAAACAATGTGCATACCTTAATTACAAAATACTTTATTGCTAAAAAATGCTAAGCATCATCTGAGATTTCAGCAAGTCATAATGTTTCTGCTGGTGGTGGCGGAGGGCTGCTGACTGATCAGGGTGGTAGTCGCTGAAGGTTGGAGTGACCGTGGCAATTTCTTAAAATAAGGCAGCAGTGAAGTTTGCTACATTGATTGACTCTTCCTTTCATGAATGATTTCTCTATTGCATGTGATGCTGTTGATAGCATTTGACTCACAGCTGCCTTCTTTCAAAATCGGAGTCAATCTCAACCCCTGGGGCTGCTTTATCAACTAAGATTATGTAAAATTCTAAATCTTTGTTGTCGTTGCAACAGTCTTCACCAGGAGTAGGTGCCATTTCAAGAAACCACTTTTTTGCCTCATCCATAAGAAGCAACTCCTCCTCGTCCAAGTTTTATCATGAGATGGCAACAGTTCAGTCCCATCTTCAGGCTCTCGTTCCAATTCCAGTTCTCTTGCTATTCCCACCACGTCTGTGGTGCTACCTGCACTGAAGTCTTGAACCCTCAATTTGTAAAAAAAAAAAAAAAGAATAATGCATTATCTGCAAAGTGCAATAAAGCTAAATGCAAAATAATGAGGTATGCCTATATTCCACTTTGAATATCGGATTCAAATTATTTGAAAATATAAGTAGAGTGATCTACAAGTCAAGGAGAATCACTCTTAAGGAGAAGAAAGACATTGTGTGATAAAAGTGGTTCAAAATAGAGGAGTTTTTGAAGTTGGAAAACCTTTGCGTTTCTATAAAGCCCAATGAAATCTATATTAGTCTATTATCATAGACTGAGTAGCCTAAAGAGTAGAAATTTATTTTCTATCAGTTCTAGACGCTAGAAGTCTGAGATCAAGATATGGATAAAATTTGTTTCTTCTGAGACCCCTCTCCTTGACTTATAAATGACAGTGATTCTCTGGGACTTTGCTGTTTCTCTATGTGTTTTTGTGTCCTAATCTTCTTATAAGGACACCAATCATACTGGATTTAGATCCACCCTAGTGATCCCATTTTAACTTAATCACCTCTTTAAAGACCTACTTCCAAATTCAATTCTAACAGGGGTTAGAACTTCAACATGAGTTTTATGGAGACACAATTCAACCCACAACACTTTCCGTTGGAACTCTGTTTCCAGTAAAGGGGAAGAAGTTGAAGTCATAAGAGAAAGAGGGGACTCATGAGGGAGTGAGGTCCCTAAAGAACATCGGCTGGAACATGATGCAGAGGACGATGAGCCATAGAGGAGAGATATTGCTTTAGATAATAATGATTGAAAGTAGATACATGAAGATGAATTTATGCTTCTAGAGAAATTGGAGGCTGAAGGCTTGTATCTTTTTTGGGAGAGGAAGTATGGTAGCGGTTGAGGTAAACTTTTGAGGAAGATTTGCTGAGTGGGAGAGGCTAGAAAACAATAACAAGAAGTTGAGACCATAGGCAAGAAATGAAGTCATGAGCCCCTGGGGCCTATGCTGACTGGGGAAGGGACAGAAGATGGAAAGAAGTTAATGAAAGGTAGTGACAAAAGTGTTGAGGGCCGCGAGATCTCAGGATTTAGGATTAATTTGAAAAACAAAAACTGAAGGATGATATTTCTTCTAACTTTTATTGTTAGCTAAATATATCAGTTTTTTGTCTTCTCCAGACATCACTAAACTTTCTATATTAAAAAGTTGCTTGTTCTTTCATAGAGGTCAGTACAATCACCCAGGACACCCTTTTATACCAGGTATGGTTCATTTATGATATGAAGCGTGTTTTCTCAGTATGTTAGGATGCTTTGAAAGATGTTGCCCTTGGGTAAAAGAATATAATACTTATTTTGAAGGAATAGAACTAAGGGTTAAAATGTCCATAATAAAACAAAATTGTTGCTAAAAATAGATTGCAGCTAGAAGTGGAGGGCAGAAAAATAATTTTGGGAGAAATGTCTGGAAAAGAAAAGAATGGTGTGTGGGGGTGAACCTCACCGACAAGGGCTCCAAAGTATATCCAATGAGAACTGAAGAGTGATCACAATTATGTCTGGGTTATAAAGGTCTGTTTTAAGTTCATGCGGTTTAAAATGTTTATCAGTTCCCTCTGCCATAAATTAGTCCTGCACTATTATTAAAGTCTGCTAAAGTTCATATCCTTTAAAGCAAGAGAAGTAACAGGTGAATTTATTAAATATTCAAATGTCAAATGATGCATTCTGTAAAAAAAGAAAAGCCTTTATTTTCCAAAAGTATAGCTAAAGTGTCCTGAGATAAAAAAAATAACAACTCACCCTGATTATTCATCACTCCTACTATCTTCACCTGTTACTCACCACTGCTTTACATGTGATATAAATCCACAAAACTCTGTAATGAATTATGGATCCTTCCTCAATCTATTGCTTCAGCAGCTCCCCTCCTGCTTCAGCTGCTCTACAGTGAAAAAGAGGAAATAAATTATTTTGATGATTTGAAATGGAATAAATAAATTGTACACGTTCATGCTCATTCCAGTCTTTCTATCTCAAAGAGTGTCATTCTTTTTTTTTTTTTTAAATAGCAAGTGAGCTACACTGTATTGAATTTACACAGTAAAAACCAAGCAGCTTGTAACTCTGATCATTCTCAAAGAGCATCAGATTTTCCACCTTCTTTCAAATCCCTTCCTCTTTGTCTTTTCTTTTAATGTTTGTTTATTTATTTATTTATTTTGAGAGATGGAGAGAGACAGAGCATGAGTGGGGGAGGGGCAGAGAGAGAGGGAGACCCAGGATCCGACGCAGGCTCCAGGCTCTGAGCTGTCAGCACAGAGCGCACCGTGGGGCTCAGACTCCTGAACCATGAGATCATGACCTGAGACTAAGTCGGATGCTTAACCAACTGAGCTACCCAGGCACTCCTCCTTGCCTTTTCTTGGACACCTTTCTTCTGCCTTCCTTAGGTACAAGGGTACTGCAGATCTGACCGTGGAGATAGACACAGGTGGAAACTGAGCCTCAGAGTTAAGTAACTTTTGAGGGCCAATGTCAGTTTTAAAACATGGGTTTAGGATTTAGGGCCAGATCTGTCTGGACACATCCACATTTGCATTATGGTGGCCAGTTTGAGCAGAGGGGAAGTTTGCCTTGGGATAGATGGAGAAAGCCAGGTAAGACTCATCTCAATAAAAATAGGATGACATAGGGATCCTCCTAACAGCTTCTTTGAAGGGACGACATTCTCACTGTCAGAGATTCAGTTCTGAGGCTAAGATCATTTTTTTATTCATTTCGAAAGACTCTTAGTTGAACACTTACTATGTGCAAGGCATACACTAGAGGCCAGAAGTACAGAATAAAATAAGCACCATTCCTAACCCTGGAAAGATCATAGTCTGGTTAGAGATATTACTTGGTGTGTGCTTTTTGTTTGGCTTGACTCAATCAGTTATGCGATTGTAGCGGTTCAAAAGTCTCTTGGGAGAAGTGGGGAAGATACAAGTTAACTGTGAGGGAGGTCGGGAATCTTCACAAACATGACACGATTATGCTTTTGGAGTATGAGTAAGTTGGCTCAATATGGAAAAGGGAGAGAGTATTCCAGGCCAATGGAATAATATGAATAAAAACACAGGGAAATGTTTAACTGCTTAGACATAATTCACATCTGCTCTAAATAGAGAAGATTTTCCCCCCATGGTTTTTCTCCAGAGAGAAATCACTAATCCTTATGTGACTGTTTAAATACATTAAAAAAAAAAACAAAACTTCAAGATGATTCAGTTTTAAACATAGCAGGGAGGGCAAACTGATGGGGACAGACACCATGCCAGACTGGTGAAAACAAAGCTAGAATAAACTCACTCTGATGAGTGCTCTTCCAGAATAAATTACAACTTTAACCCGTGTGTACATAAAATACTATCCATATATAGAAGTTTCTCTCCAAAATATAAGGGGAAAAGTACAGCACAATCACTTAAATCATATTTATTACAATTATTTTGTATGTTTTATAATAAAACTTGGCTGTCAATAAAAGCCACAATTAATCTAAAAGTAATATGGGTGGGAAAGTCCAGATTCCATGATTGCGTGAGGGAGGTAATCAAAGAAAATCAGTGTAAATGTAAATTTCACCATTTCACTTGATTACAGTGCCTCTGGTTTATAGTAGCAGCAAAGAATTCTATATATTTTATGTTATTTACTTGAAGATTTTGGGAAATCAAAAAGCAAATCACTGTTTTTTGCAAATCTATAGCTTGTTAGGAGGAAAATAATTGCTCCACTTTGCATAAACTCCAGGTCAGTTTCTCATCTGACGTGCTGATCACTGCTTTCTGTCAAAGTGAGAAATTTGCTCAGGAAGTTTGTCAACAGGATAGTACCAGAGTAGGAAAGCTTTCCAGTGGGAGGATGTGGACGATGAGACAGAACAATAATTGCAGGATGACAAAAGTAAAAACAAACAAAAATTCCATATTTTTTGGTTGCAAAAGAATAGTCATAATAGTAGATTGGAAGCAATTTTACAATCAGTGCTCTCAGATCCCAAGAGTTCCAATGTGAAATTAAACAGGAAGACAAGTCCACCTTAATTAAAAAAAAAAGTTTTTACTGTTTATTTTTGAGAGAGAGAGAGAGAGAGAGAGAGAGAGAGAGAGAATAGGGGAGGGGCAGAGAGAGAGGGAGACACAGAATCCAAAGCAGGCTCGGGGCTTGAACTCATGAACATGAGATCATGACCTGAGCTGAAGTCGGACACTTAACTGACTGAGCCACCCAGGTGCCCCCACCTTTATTTTTTTTTTTAAAGATAATGACAAAAGGTAAAGAGGAAGAGAATTCATTGATTTCGCATTGTAATAACAGACTATATCCTCTAACCGTTTTTGAGAACAGAGTGTTTTCCCTATCAATTTCTTTTCATCTTGTTCTGTAATACATCTGATGAATTGAAGACATGTTTCCATTTAATGATCTCATTGCAGATTCCAGCTCAGTTTCATTTGGTGCCATTCACAGTAATCAGGAGAATGTTCCATCACAACTTTTAAAATCCTATCTATAAATTTAATCCTGACTCTCATGAATCAATTTGTGTAGGATTAGCATCTTCAGAACTTGGGAGAATATAGAATAAGAATTCTAGAACTGAATATGGAATTGGTTCATAATTTTCCATCCTTCCACAGTGTCCTCAGTTTGTTTCCTTCTGACTCACATGTCTGACAAGATCAGTCTCCAGAAGCTTTAATATTCTTGGTTTGCAGGGAACTGTGGAAGGTTGATTGTTCCCCTCCTAAACCAAACTGACCATCCATGATCCACTTTACGGTTAATAGTAATATGGAGGCTATTTTGAATTAAAACCTCCTACAAGTGTCTACAGAAATATAGTATGACCTGGAAAGTCAACATCCAAAGACTGTTGAGGAAATGGAGGGATTGTTCTGAATATTTAATTCTCTTCTTACAATAAACTTGTATTGAGTACACTATGTATATTTACCTAGTGGTTCCAATAACTGAGTGGTATATACTTTTGGTTTGTTGGTTTGTTTTTTCCTTCTTTTTCTTTGCAGTCTAACTTAAAATTATAAGGGCATACGGAATTGACATTTTCACCATAAATCCACAGGATTTCCACCATTAGTATTTAAATTCTGGGAAAGAGGCTCTGTCTAAATTTTGTGGCCTTATATTCATGTATATTCACTTGAGGAAAGTAATTTTAAAATTATAGACTGCTTCAAATGTATGGAAAAATACAGACTATAAGAAATATCCATGTATCCACTGCTAGTCTTAACATTGATCCTGTTTGTTTAATGTCTTTTCACAAGTTTGATATACAATATCTGATACACTAAGGGGATATGTGTAACACAAATGTAAGTTAAGAAACAAAATGATTAAACAAACACCTGTTAACACCTGTTAACCTGTTTTCTCCTACACTGGCTCATTTCCCTGCCTCCGCTCTTTCATCCTGAAAACTAAAGTGTTTCCAAGTTTGTTGCTACCCCCCATATGTTTCTCTCCATTCTCAATCTGTCATTCTGCACTGTCTTGAATTTGTTGTGTATAATTCTCATGCCGACTCTTTCTTTAACCCTTTTATAACAAATGTATGAAAACTAAGCAATGTGTACTTATTTTGCAAAAGATTTATTAATTTGATACTTGGAACTCCAGTTAATTTTATCTATATATTAAATTAAGATACCAATATTATCTATCCCCTTTTCCATGGATAGTGTTTGGATCGTGATATATAGATATGGATATATTTTTTTCCTGTATGTGTCAATGCAAGAATGAACATTCTTATGCAAGTTGTACACAAATGTTGACATTTTTCTAAGGTGGAGGGTCTTAACTTTGATGCACGTTGAAATCAGCTGGGGAGTAGTCAAAACTCTGATGCCTAAATCCCACCCCCAGAAATTGTAGCTTAATGGATCTGCAGAGTGTTTTGGGTATCGCGATTATATTCAAGTTCCTCATGGTGAACCGATTTGACACAGATTTACCTATCTAGAAGAATGACGAGGTTGTAGGAAATGTGTATAAATATCTTCAACTTCACCATAGATTAATACACTGTGCCTCTGGGTGGGGGGTACCATTTTACACTTCCAGCAAAAGTGTGTGAATATTCTGATGAGTGGATAAAGAAGTTGTGGTTTATATATACAATGGAATACTACTTGCAACGAGAAAGAATGAAATATGGCCCTTTGTAGCAACGTGGATGGAACTGGAGAGTGTTATGCTAAGTGAAATAAGTCAGGCAGAGAAAGACAGATACCATATGTTTTCACTCATATGTGGATTCTGAGAAACTCAACAGAAGACCAGAGGGGAGCAGAAGGGGGGAAAAAGTTACAGAGAGGGAAGGAGGCAAGCCATAAGAGACTCTTAAATACTGAGAACAAACTGAGGGTTGATGGGGGTGGGGGGGGGGGAAGTGGGTGATGGGTATTGAGGAGGGCACCTGTTGGGATGAGCACTGGGTGTTGTATGGAAACCAATTTGACAATAACTTTCATAAAAAAAGAATATATAACAATAATAAATATCTACGCACACCCACAAAAAATACTCCCTTTTTAAAAAAACTTTGTGCCCCAGGCTTTTACATTTCTGCCAGCTTAATTTGAGTGCAGCATTTTACCTTCTATGGGTTTTAACTTGCCTTTTGTCTGATCATTAATAAGAATGGGTAATTTTTCAATGTTACTGGTATTAAGGTTTTTGTTCTATGGATTCTCTTTCCATATTTTCATACATTTTAATTAAACTTTTTCTTTTTTTTTGCTTAAGTCCTCAGTCAGTTCCATATTGTTATTTGTGGATTGTGTAAAAGATCTAACTTACACAAATTTTCGATTTGGGTGACTGTCTCAGCATCATATGATTAAATAGTCCATTCTTTCTCCGCTGGTATGAAATGTCGCCTCAGTGGTTTATCAAGTGTCCACCTGTGTGCGGATCAGTTTCTTGTCTCCTTATTCTGCTCCAACAGCTCGTGTATCCCTGCATGAGTAGGATGCTTCCACAGTACTAGCTTTAGAATCACCATTTCTATCTGTTAGGATAAATCCCCTTGTCTTTTTCTTCTTTAACATTGCCTTGTCCATGTTTGATTTTTTTTTCTTCCTTACTAATTTTAGAATTAGCTGGCCAAGTTAAGCTTCTGATGGTAATTCCCATGAATGTGTAGATAAATGTGAGAAGACTTGCCATCATCATGGGACTGGGTCATCTTAAGATGGGGCAAATAATTCTATAGATTTAGATCTTTTCTTATGGCTTCCACTAAATTTTTATTGTACTCTCTCTAGACTAATTGCATCATTTCATTGGATTTCTTCTTTTGTTCTTAATTTTTTTTTAATGTTTTTACTTATTTTTGAGAGAGAGAGAGAGTGGGGGAGGGGCAGAGAGAGAGGGAGACATAATCAGAAGCAGACTCCAGGCTCTGAGCTGTCAGCACGGAGCCCGATGCAGGGCTCGAACCCATGAACTATGAGATCGTGACCTGAGCCAAAATCAAGAGTCAGACGCTCAACCTACTGAGCAAACCTGGCGCCCCCATTGGATTTCTTCTTAGGTAGCATTTAATTTTGTTGCTATTATAAATGTTTTCTTAAAAAATATAATTTTCAGTAGTCATTTATAGTCTATAGGAACATAACTGATTCCTGTAGATTGATTTCAAATCCAATAAACTTGAACTCTCTTATTAGCTCTAACAGTTTATCTATATATATTTGATTGGATTTTCTGTATTGACAATGATGTTGTTTGTAACCAGTGGAAGTTTTAATCTTTATAACTTATTTATTCTGTTTGACTATGTGATCTAGGACTTGAAGAAAATTTTGAACACAAGAGTGATAAAATTCATCCTAGAAACATCCTTGATTACATTTACCTTACTCTACAGCTTATTTTGTGTGATATTAATTTAACTACACAGCTTACTTTTAAATGTTCCGCCCTAGTTTTGTTTTGTTCTTTTACTTTTAATCTTTGGTGTCCTTGTATCCTTACGTGTGTCTTTTGTTAATAATACATATCTGGATTATGTTTATTATCCAATTTGATTAACCACTGTCTTTTGAAAAAAGAGTTTCATTGAGATATAATTTATAGAACCACAAAATGCACCTGTTTAGGTGTGCCCTTCATTTCTTGTAGTGAAATTATAGAATTGTGTAGCCATCACCAAAATCTAGTTCTTTTCCCCTAAAAGATCACTTTCGGCTACTATGGGTAGTGCTGCAATGCACATTCACAGACAGATCTTGTGTGGACATAGCTTTTATTCCTTTAGGAAAATGCCAAGCAGTACGGTTGCTGGGGCTGATGGCAAGTGGATGTTTAACTTTTCGAGAAACTTCAAGTTGTTTTGCAAGGTGACTGCACTGTGTTACATTCCCACCAGCGATATGGCAGGCGCCTTGTTTCTTCACACCCTCCATTTGTCTTTTTGTCTCCATCTGTCTTTTGGAATACAGCCAGTCAAGTACTTGGGGAATAATATGTCGTTGTGGTTTTAACTGGAATTTCTCAAATGACTCATGATACCAAACATCTTTTCATGTGTTTATTCACCATTCATATACCTCTGGTGAAATGTCTATTCAAATTTGTTCCCCATTTACAAAATTGGGTTGTTGTCTTCTTACTGAATTGTTAGTGTTCATTCTATGCTTTTAAATAAGTCCTTTGTAAATTATATGATTTGCAAGTCTTTTCTCAGAGAAGGTTGATTTTTTTTTCATCTTAATGGTGCCTTTTGAAGACTATTATACTTTTAATGTTATATATTCAAGAGCCCTTTGCCTAACTGAAGTTTACACAGCAGATCCCGGAAGGTCCTATGTTTTCTAATCTCTCTCTTTGGCTGATGACTTCAGTCCATCTGTTTTTGTTTTTTTCCTGTCGGAGTAGTTTTTAGGTCTATCTTTTATTTTTTTTTTTTCATTCTTTAGTGTCACTTGTCAGCAGTGAGAGGATTCATGAGTTGAAAGGATATTTGTAATAATATAAGAGATGCCTTTCATTCTGTCACAGTGGGTGCTTAGGTTTTTCAGAGGCCACATGACGGATATTGAGACAGGTAGAAGGCAGAGGTTATCTTCTCTTAAGTTGTAATTAAGGAGACTTGCAAAAATGTGAAACAATGGCACTCTTCTTAGTAGTTTTGGAAAACGTAGTTATTTTTCATGTAAATATTTATGTTAATATGTTTTATTTTTTCCAGTGAATTATCACACTGGAGGGGGTACTGAGACCAAAGTGTTTGAGAATTGCCACACTGCATCATGCTCAGTGCACTGTGGGCTTTGTTCGTGTGTTTATTTGTTTGAGTCCTGCTCACGACTGCATGTTCTTTGCTTGTGAGGGCCCAGAGCTTTCTTCCATTTCTGAAACATCAGCCATGATCTCTTGTAACAGAGTCTTTGCCTTTCTCTTTATTCTAGTCTTCTGGCTTATTTACTGGACTTAACTTATTTTTAAGTTTATTTATTTATTTATCTTGAGAGAGAGAGAGAGAGAGAGAGACAAAGACAGAGACTGAGATAGAGAGAGAGAGAGAGAGAGAGAGAGAGTCCACACATGCATGTGTGCAGGGGAGGAGCAGAGAGGGAGGGAGAGAGACAATCCCAGCCAGGCTCCACGCTGTCAGCACAGAGCTGGACATAGGGCTCAATCTCACCAATGGTGAGATCATGACCTGAGCCAAAACCAAGAGTTGGATGCTTAACCGACTGAGCCACCCAGGTGCCCCTTTACTAGACATACTTAAACCCTCAGTGTGCTGTCTTCTCTACCTCTTTATCTCTATTGTAGTTTCATTTCTGTGTCTCTGTAATGTATCCACAGTGATTCTTCACACTGTTTTGAAGTTTATTAATTCATCATTTGTTTTATTTTAATTTTTTCTATCTTTGTTGAGATGTAATTGACAAATTTAAAATGTGTACATTTACAGTGTATGCAGGATGGTTTGATATACACATACATTGTGAAATAATGACCACAATCTAGCTAATTCATCCATGACCCCGCATAGTTACACCTTTTTTGTGTGTGTGGGGAGAAGAATTCATCATTAGCTGAGCTTTATCAAATATACTCTTTAATTTTTCCACTTGATATTTAATGACTGGGGATTCATTTTTAGAAATAATATTTGGTTCTTATGAAAAACTGGTTGTTTTGGTAGTTCTTTTTTGCCCATCAAAAAAATCTTCTAGTTAGTGAATGTGATCCCTTTAAAATAAACTTTAATAACTTAATTGTTACAATTCTCAGAATATAATCTTCTCGTATATTGTGTCTGTGGGTTTCCACTCATGGTGGGCTATTCCCTCATATTTGTTGCAGGTTGAGACTGGGGCTCATCGTCTCTGGGATTTAACTTGGGAATGCTGCGTGGCTGGAGTGAGGAGACTGTGTGGCTCTAAGTGAGCCCATCTCCAATTTCCATCTTGAGGAGTTTTGCATGGGCTTCAGCCAAATCCCTCCAGTTACATCCGTGTCCAGGGTTTACTATTGCATAAAGCTTTTTCATTGTTATTGCTGTCAAGTGAATTCAAATCCTAAACTAAAACGTAGTCAGGCCTGTGGTTCTGAATTCTCAAAGGAGACTCCCCCCGCCCCCCCCCCCAAAAAAAGAGCCCAGGATGAAAAAAAAACATTTCTTCTTCTGAAGCTTGTCTTTTACTGAGGGTGAAAGCTTCCTGGGGTCTCAGTTTTAACTTGCAGCCTTAAGAAGATTCTATCCCTCCCAGTGTATTGACATCCAAACTCTTGGTTCCCGAGATGAGCAAAGGCCACTTCCTTTAAACTTCCTTCCTAATGATACAACAGTGTCCACTCATGTGCTTGTCACAATTCTTCCCAGACCTGCAAAGATTCCCCAGTTCTTTGAAAGGGCTCATGAGACTCCAAAGAGCATACTTGTGCAAAGCCTTTACTTAAAGGCAGAGAATGTGGTAGGATAAAAGAAAGAGAATGTAGCAAACATTTTGAAGTGATAGACATCTCAAGGGCAAGATGTCCAAGGGTCCTGTTCACTCCAACATGGACTGCACTGTGTCTCCAAGCTGAACCTCAGGGTCAGTGGGAGAAATCATGACTTTGTGAAAGCTCAAAGAGAAGCTTCCAAGGAGGCCCTTCAAGTAATCGAGTCAAGCTTATCAAAGCAGGCAGGCCGATTGCAAAACTTAGATAAAGAAGCTGACCCTGGGAGCCACCAGGGAACTTAAAACAGGATATCCTAAGCAGTGAATCTTAAATTCTGCTGCCTTGATCTTTGCTCAGAGTAAAAGCCAGACGTGCACACTTCTCTCGAGGTAAGGGCCAAAGCGTTTCCATTCCACCTGAAAATCAACTTTACCTCTCTTTTGTTGGTTCCTGGAAGTTTCTCTTACTTTCATGTGAGCTCAGTCATACAATTAAATGTATGATTGTTGTATTTTATTGAGAATTTGTAGGTGATTTTTCATAGGGGACTTTCCAAGTTGTCTCAACGTTACTTAAATCAGTAGTCCTTCATTATTTTTAACAATGGGAGTGACATAATTCATTGGGTTTACTATGTCCCAGTGGGCTAGAACCCTTTCCTGGGTCTGCACACTTTCTTGTTTCAAGATTTTATTTTTAAGTAATCTCTACACCCAACGTGGGGCTTGAACTCACAACCCTGAGATCAGGAATCACATGCTTTAACTGACTGAGCCAGCCCGGTGTCCCTAAACTGCACTCTTTATTGTGTGTCTGATCTTTTCTCCAAGGTTACTAGATCCTGTTTCTTATACTTCAGGCCACTGGCTGGATTGCTGTATAAACGAACCATTTGCCATTTTACTCAACTTCCTGTTATTAGAACTTGGTCTCAATTATGCTTGTTTCCTCTTTTTTTTCTTTTTTTTCTTTTATTTTTTTTCAGTCCTTGTAACTAGGACAGCCCCCTCATGCTACCTCTTGGCCTCAGAAGCCTCTTGCTTTCATAGATCACTGCTGCTTTGATTGTTTTGATTGATGGAGCATACATTATAACAGCGAGTTTAAAAGTTAAAGTTTCAACAGAAGCAAAAAGCATACTTTGATCTACATTTTTTCCTGTATGAAACAAATGTTTTTCTTCAGTCATTTATCTTGCTGGGAATTGAAAATTATACTAACAAAGAGAGATCCCTCCACATAAATATGGAACATGCATGTAGGATAAAGACTATAGAGCCAGGATAAAATTCTACACAATTTATATAGCAAAGCAGGTACAAAGTACACTTGCGAATTGAGGGAGCTATTTGTTTACTTAATTGACCTTCTCCCAAAGAATAATAAAACTTTTTTTATCTTCCCAAGAAACTAATGGTTATACATGGCACTGTGCACCTAAAGATCAGAGGAGGGAATGAATGGAAATATTTTTTCATACATTTCATTATGCATGAGCCTCACGATTACCGAGTGAAGGAGGAAATAGACCCATTTCACAGACTGCAAAGACCCCAAAAAGTTGAAGTGACTTGTTCAAGAACATGCAGTCAGCTGATGGAGTGTTATGACTCCTCTCACTTCCTTCCTCCCTTCCAACCAAACTTCCTTCCTTCCTACCTTGCTTTTTAAATAGTAAGTTGGAATTTATTTTTTTCTTATCAAAGTAGCACACAGGGATGTAAGATTGTCAAAATACTGCGTTTGGCCACTCTTCCACTCTTTAGTTTTCTTTTATATCTTTTTTCCTCATTTTTATTCTATTTAGTTAAGTTCATTATAACTTTCTATACATGACTAAGCTTTTAAATTACTGCAGCATTTTCAAGGGTCTTTCTTATTATTGGGGAAATGGAATTTTCCCTGAGGGGAAATCATTATTAACTTGATTACCTTTTATCTGGAAAATAAAAGAAAATAATAAAGAATTATTTTCTAAGTCAGCTTTTTATTTTATTTTATTTTTTTTTTTAATTTTTTTTTTCAACGTTTATTTATTTTTGGGACAGAGAGAGACAGAGCATGAACGGGGGAGGGTCAGAGAGAGAGGGAGACACAGAATCGGAAACAGGCTCCAGGCTCTGAGCCATCAGCCCAGAGCCTGACGCGGGGCTCGAACTCACGGACCGCGAGATCATGACCCGGCTGAAGTCGGACGCTTAACCGACTGCGCCACCCAGGCGCCCCTAAGTCAGCTTTTTAAAGAAAGCTTGCCCACAACTGATTGAAGTAAGTAAAATGTTAAGTATGCTTTGAGCTCTATATTATTGTTATAAATATTCAAAATTATTTTCTTTATAGTTTTATCAGGAATTTTTTTTGGTGCTCATTGATTCTTTATATCTTATATTTTATGCATTATATATATATATATATATATATATGTATATTATCTGCATTACATATTATCTAGAATATGCCAAGCAAAGATTTTGAGTGATAAGTCTATAGCAATACATAAAGGAAAGTCTCAGCTTTCAAAGAACTTATACTTCTGTGGAGGAGAGAGATACAATTAAATATTTAATATCTTAGGTAAAATGCTCTGCAGTGGTAACAAACAGGAGGGAATTACTGCTGTGCTGCAATTTAAAAATAATAGGAATTTAGGGGCGCCTGGGTGGCGCAGTTGGTTAAGCGTCCGACTTCAGCCAGGTCAGGATCTCGCGGTCCGTGAGTTCGAGCCCCGCGTCAGGCTCTGGGCTGATGGCTCAGAGCCTGGAGCCTGTTTCCCTCTGTGTCTCCCTCTCTCTCTGCCCCTCCCCCGTTCATGCTCTGTCTCTCTCTGTCCCAAAAATAAATAAAAAACGTTGAAAAAAAAAATAAAAAAAAATAAAAAAATAAAAATAATAGGAATTTAGATAAATTTTCAAGTTTATGCAACATTGCTGCCAGCATATTGGTTTATCAGTCTTTTTAAAAAATTTTTTTAATGTTTATTTTTTTATTTTATTTATTTTTTTATTTCTTTAACGTTTATTTATTTTTGAGACAGAGAGAGACAGAGCATGAACGGGGGAGGGTCAGAGAGAGAGGGAGACACAGAATCGGAAGCAGGCTCCAGGCTCTGAGCCATCAGCCCAGAGCCCGACGCGGGGCTCGAACTTGCAGACCGCGAGATCGTGACCTGGCTGAAGTTGGACACTTAACCGACTGAGCCACCCAGGCGCCCCTTAATGTTTATTTTTGAGAGAGGGAGAGGGAGACACAGAATCCGAAGCAGGCTCCATCAGCATAGAGCCCAACGTGGGGCTCGAACTCCTGAACTGTGGGATCATGACCTCAGCTGAAGTCGGACACTCAACCGACTGAGCCACCCAGGCGCCCCGGTTTATCACTCTTAAGAGAAGCTGCAATGGAGTCCAGTACCCTCTCTATTAATAGAAAGTATCAAGTGCTTTTTCTTATTACTATACACAAGTGCAACTCTGTGAACTCTGAAACACAAATCTGATAATGTCATTTCCATGATAAACTTCGCAATGGCTTCTTGTATCCTATAACACTTTTCTCAAGCTTTTCCACTTGTACCAAAGGAACCAAAGCTTTTGCACAGGTACCAGAGTACCTCAGTGAGAGTAAAAGATACAATAAAGGGTATGATGACCAAAGCTCAAATGATTGTCTCAGATTGTGAAAGTACTTAAATGTTGTGTTTTGATATAAATATACCAACAGATTTGCACCCTACACATAATACGCTTACTTTAAAGTAAGATTTTGTTTATAATTATGTATTATAAGGAGAAAACCTACTGTCATTTCTTTGATTATCAGCGCAGTCCCAGTGCATTTTGCCTATTAGTTTTAGAAAATTGGACTGAGAATTGACGTTTTATTTTCATTTCAGTTTAAATTTTGATTCTCAGATTTCATATTGCAATGTTGCATTAATCTTTATTACCAAAATTGGGTAACATTCATGACACAGGAATGTATATGTGACATAATGCTCCTTCCAAATACCAAGATTTTACTTTATCCTCTTTTTAGCTTTGCAGCTGTTAGAAAAAAGACCTTCAAGATAATTTATAATTCTTTAGCATAGCAGTTGTTTGAACTACCTTTGTAATGAAAATAAAAAGAAGGAAGGGGTGTTGGAAGAATATTGGAATGGTTCACAGAAGGAAGCATTCCAGAAAACAGGGCCACTCTCTTGCTGGGTGAAGTGGGGAGATACCAGGGCCCTGGGGCCTCGACCCAGCCTGATGCAAAGGAGTTGCGAAAGGTTGTTGGTCTTGTCATGAGAAGGAATTCAAGGACAGACATGCAGTTGAATAACAGGAGCAGGGGAAGTTTATTAAAGCAAAAAGAATACTCTCGAAGTTTGACAGTAAGTAAACCCGAGAGAGAGAGAGAGAGAGGGAGAGGGAGAGAGAGAGAGAGAGATGCACACCCTGGGAGTTGGGTTTCTATCTTTTATTGACAGTTGTCAACTAGGCAGTGGAATATTCATTACTTGGGGTGACATAATGACAGAGTTTCATGCTATTTCTTCCCAATTTGGTCAGGGATTTCCTGTCATGGCACCTGCCATCCTGGACCTGTCAGGTTTGATCTGGCTTATTATGGAGCGTAGCCAAGATAGGCCTTGGATTTTCCCCAATAGCTGGCCATGATTTCCTCATTGCTGACCTCCAGGTCTTATTAGAACCTAACTACCTGCCTCCTCTAACAACTCTAGATTCCTTCAAGAAACAGAACCAGAGGTTGGTTGGATACAGAATTTGCTTTCTCTGCCTCTTTTTTTTTTTTTTTTTTTTTTTTTTTTTTTTTAATGTTCTCTGATAATCAGCTTCATTCACTCTGGCTGATTCATGTGGCAGAGAACACAATTACCAGCCGTCTGGGGTCAGACACTGATATTTTAGTGAAGTAAAGAGGTCTTTAGCACCTATTTCAATTAAAAAATTCTTGGGGAAGGGCTCTGACTGTTCTAGCTCGGGTTATATGCTCAACCCTGGATGAAGGACAATAGTCATAGGGTATGTGATTGATAAGGTCTTGGGAGGTATGTTTGGTCCTCCAGGACCTGTGTGTTTGACATGAAGTGGAACCAAATATACCACCCCAAAATATGCCTCTCTAGTATACTGACCTTTTGAGGATGAGTATTTTTAAGAAAGGGCAGATCCAAGAGAAGCTCTGAAAAATGTGTGGAAATTATTTTTCTATGAGACATTTACACATATATTGGATATCTCCATTTATGAAGGTGTCTCCATCTCTCTACTAGAAAGAGGAAGGTGACTAAATCTTTTGAAACTCTTATCGATAGAGAAGGCAATGGCTTACTCTACAAAACCACCATACATTTGTGTGTTGTGCCTTCCTGACGACTTCCCATAACTGGTCTCTGCTCCCTGCACCCCCAACATTTTCTTTTGTCTTTAGCTGGGTTGGGCCATCTGGATATCTCCCATTGTATATAGGAGGTGTGCATGCTATATAGGAGGTGCATATATATAGGAGGTGTTCATTTTTCTCCTACTAATCTGTCTTTTGGTACGGGGGTCTCAGCCAAGAATCTAGAAGAGTGGAGGGGAAATTATTTTCCCTCCTTGACAGACACATCAATAAATGTCCTTTGACTAAACCAATGTAGAAATGTAAGAAACACTCACTCAGCTATGGTTTGTAGGATTAGAAGAAAACATGAGTACAGAGAAGAAATTCAGTTAGGAAGCTATTGAGATATTGTTGGCAGCTTAGAAGACGAATGAGGCAAAGATGTGATTAAAAGTTGACTCTTCAAAGTGGAACCTTGATGTGGCAGCTGCTGTAGATATCTCACCTCTCTAATAGCTCATGTCTCTGTATAACCTAATATTTAGTAATTACGGCTTAAATATAATTCAGAGGGAAAAAACAAAAGGCTATATATTTAGCATTTATCTCAAGATTTAAGAACATAGATTTTATATTTTTTCTTTTACAGCAGGAAATATTCTTTAATTCTTATTCAATAATAATACAAAATATGAAGATGGGACTCTTGATACTTGACTTTCCCTGGGTAAAGTTTATTTCTTTGGTCCTCACACCAGGACATTTGAACTGAGCTGATAGAACTTGCTGAAGTTTAATTCACTGTAGTTAATACAAAATAACCATCTACTACATTCTCAGCTGTGCACCAAAGCCCAGTCAGACACAAAGCTGAAGAAGACACAGTGCTAGGGTGGGACCCCTGGGTGCCTCAATTGGTTGAGTGTACGACTCTTGATTTCTGCTCAGGTCATGATCCCGGGTGGTGGGATTGAGCCCTGCTTCGGGCTCCACACTGAGTGAGGAGCCTGCTTAAGATTCTTTCTCCCTCTGTCCCTCTTCCCCACTCTCTCTGTCTCTCTAAAATTAAAAAAAGTAAATAAATAAAGACACAATGCTAGTTTACCTCAAGGAACTGATAATGTAGTCAGTGATGTAAAATGCCTATCAATAATTATAGTGCAAGATATTTTATAAGCACTCTAAGGTAAAAACACAGAATAAAACTTAAAATACTCTGTGTTAATACTGAGGAAGCAAAAGATTATTTCATCTCAAGATAGTAAGAAGGACTTAAGGGAGTCCTGTAGGAATAAGTTGGACTCAAATAATAAAGGACATTTTGGGAAGACATGCAAAGCTGAGTTAACAATTTAACGAAGCTTAATCTCTAATTCATGCGAGGATACTTTCACAAGGAAATAAATATACTTTGGACATGGGCACAAGACCCTATCATCTTGGATATATAGATCACACAGGCGACTAAGTGAATGAGTGTTAATGGGTGGATAGAAATCTACCTCACACCCTAAAAACTAGAGAGATGAGAGATAAATGTACTATCCTCTGCTCTTTCCTAGTTAATCATCATCTCTGACAGTTTTCAAGTTTTCTAATGCATAAATAAGACTCCAACTAATACCTCATTTTCAAATGGTGTTCAATTATGTAAATCTCTACCTTCCATCTTTGCTTTCATTAGCATAGCAGGGCCCAGTGATTATAATGAGAGAGCAATTTTTTTCAACTATTCAAATGCCATTTATTTAAAGAGCAAAAATTTTGCATAATGAACCTTCTACAAAGGATCAAATAGATCAATAATTCAGGTAATGTTTATGAGTTTATTCCTTTGTTTTGCAAGCCTTGCTTCCCAGTAGGTGAATTAATATGCAAATTAAATATGCATGAACCAATCTGTGTTATTGGTTTATTTTGTGATATCCAGATGTTATTTTTTCCTTCTCTGTATTCAGTAATGATCACTTGAGATTCAAATGCAAACCCTAGGTGCAGTCGTCACACCTATACATCATTAAAAATGAATAATAAGGTGCCGTATGTGAAAGCATTAAACTTATTGCTTCCTTTTAAATAAGACCAAACCATTAGGAATCTTATTTTCTACTTCAGAATAATTTTGTCTCCACAGCATTAAAGCTCATGAGGTCAGCATTTTATAATGCAGTAGCTCTAAAACTTTTTGGTCTGAGAATCTCTTTATATGCCTAAGAATTATTGAAAACCTCAAAGAAACCTCAAAGAATTTGTGTTATCTGGGGTCTAGCCAATAATTTTAGCTGTATTATACATATTATAAATTAAAATGGGTAACTTTTTAAATATTTGTCAGTTTATTTTAAAATAACAGTTACATTGGGATGTCTGGGTGGCTCAGTTGGTTAAGTGTTTGACTCCTGGTTTTGGCTCAAGATCTCACAGTTCTGTGAGGCGAGTCCTGCATTGAGCTCCGCACTCATGGTGCGGAGCCTGCTTGGATTCGCTCTCTCTCCCTCTCTCTGCCCACCTTCCTCAAATAAATAAATAAACTTCAAAAATAAAATAAAATTTTATAATATATAGTCATATATTATATTAACGATCACATATATTAACATTAATAACATCATTTTATAAAAACAATCCTGTTTTCCAAAACCAAAATAAAAATAGTGCCACCGTTCACTTGTCAACCCACCAGACTGGCTTCTGGTCTCATATTTCTTTTTTTCTTCTTTAATTTTTTTGGTGTTTATTTATTTTTGAGCGGGGGGAGGGGCAGAGAGGGAGACACAGAAAGCAGGCTTCAGGCTCCGAGCTGTCAGCACAGAGCCCGACACGGGGCTCGAACTCATGGACGGTGAGATTCATGACCTGAGCTGAACCAACTAAGCCACCCAGGTGCCCCTCTGGTCTTATATTTCATTGCGACTTGTTTTGGCAAGGACAACCAATATTCTCTCTACTGCCAAATCCAACAGGCATTCCTTGCCCTTACAGTCTTATACGATTGGTTTTGGTTTTCTCTATATTTGCTTTAAACAATGAATTTTTTTTTAGGAAAAAAAAACTTAAAAAGAAGAAAACTACCTTTACTCACATGTTTATCATTTCTAACACTCTTCATTCTTTTGCATAGAGCCAAGTTTTTTAAAAAAAATCTTTTTATCATGTATATATAACCTAAAGAACATCCTTAATGTATCTTGCAGGACTATCAACAAATTCCCCTTTGTTTCTGATGGAGAAAGTGACATACAATTCTAGGTTTTAGTGCCTGCTTGTTTTCTTTCCGTACTTTAAAGAAACCTTTTCAAAAAATAAATAAATAAAATTAAATAAATAAATAAATAAATAAGAAGTCTTTTCATTGCTTTCTGACTTACACGATTTTCTGATGAGAAGTCTAGTCGTTATTAACATCAGTCCCCTGTACATAACGAATCTTTACTTGGCTGTTGTAAATTTTTTAAATAACTGCTTTTAACAATTTGATATATGTTTTCTGGCATGGTTTTCTTTCTGTTTGTTCACCTTGGGGTTTGTTGAGCATTCTGGGATCTGTGGGTTTATAATGTTCATCGAATTTGGAATTTTTATAGCCATTATCTCTTCAAATATTTTCCTGTATCTCTTCTTTCTGGAACTCCAGTTAAGGATATGTTAAATTGCATTATTTTGCTGCACATATCATTAGAATTTAGGTCATCTTTTCTTCAGCATTTTTTATCCTTTTGATTCAGCTTGGATAGTTTTTATTGCCCTTTCTTCAAATTCATTAGTCTCGTCTGTTTTTTTCCTATAAGCTCTAATATTCTATTAGGCTGAGCTAGTGAACTTTTTATTCCAGATATTTTAGTTTTTCAGCCCTAGAAGTTCTATTTAACTTAGTTTTATTATTTCCATTTAGTTTTTTGTTATGTGCATGTCTTCTTTAAATTCTTGAATGTATTTGTAGCAGATATGTTTTAAAGTCCTTAGCTGCTAATTTCATTATCTCTGTCATTTCTGGTTCTACTTGCTGATTTTTTTTCTAGGTTGCAAGTCACATTTTTTTAATACTTCTTTGTATATTTTGCCATTTTTATTGAATGCTGGACATTGTGAATTTTTTATTTTGAATATAGATGTCATCCTTCAAAGAGTGTCAAGTTTTGGTAAATAGTTAACCTACCTGTGGGTCAGAGTTACTTTCAAGTCTTGTTTTTAAGCATTGTTAGGTCTCGAGTAGCCTCTTATTCTGGGGCTATTTTTTAAAGTAAGTCATACTCTGTCCAATCTAATAGGCAACAATTTTATAATTTTAATTATTAAAATACTGATAATGTATTATCAATTAATTTGTCAATTATTAAAATTTAAAGAATGTATTAAAGGCACATTTATGTGTCCTTCCTTGATTTCTTTTGAGATTGACAATTTTTTTTTTCATCTGCCTAATGTCCTTTTTTTATTTTTTCCTTTTGTTTCTTGTTTGCAATCTTCATCACATCTTCATTTCCAACTTTGGTGATTTGACCTGGCTGGGAGGGACGGATTGATTCCAGGTCATATAACCTGATAAATACTGATAACCCTCAGTTCCTAAAAATACCGAAAAATTAATTGCTTTAATTATCAATTGTTCTGTATATTTTTCATTCAGTTACTGGATTAAGTTGTCTCTAAATCACAATTATTTGTAATGAAGTAGATACTATTTAGCTGTTTTTTGGTTTACATCATTGGGATAACTTGAGATTTGCCTTGATTTTCCAAGACTCCTTTGAGTCAATTAGCACAGATGTTATTTATAGATCTGGTTCAAGCTAGGTTGTACTAAAACCTGTGAAATTCAACTTGGAATTATTTGTCCCTATTAAGTCCATATCCTAACGGCATTCTTCATAATGCAGGCTTTGAGAAAATGTGGGAAATTTGGAGGAAAAAAATACAAATTACATGTATCAACAAATAGTATGTAGAGATACAAATGGCAATTCATTCCCTCAATGTAGAGAGACATTTAGAAATGCCTCAACTAAGGCAGATAATTGAAAGCAAAGAATGAATACTGCTTTACATATTAATATTTTACGTTCAGGGAAAAACATACATTACCTGAAAACAATTTCAGATTTTGATAACAACACAAGGTCTATTTAGAAAGCCACCAGGTGGAAAGGAATAGTATGTTATGTTGTTTTAGAGAAATGAAGAGATTAAGGTTGGAAGATCTAGTTTTTGGCCTGGGGCCAAAACTCTGCTGTGACAGTTGCTGGTTGTACTTTTTGGGCAAACCCTTTTAAGTTTTCCATAGGTTTCTACGCTGTGGATATTTTGCTAGAATTATATGTCTGTATAAAGCAAATGGTGATTTGCAAAAACTAAACAAAACTCTTTTTTTTCAACTTTAAAGGTACGCTAATAAAAGAAAGCTATCCTGTAGTCTAGACACAATAACTACAAAGGAAAATGTATGGTTTCAGGTACGTTCTGTGATTTTTATCGTTTCTCCTTTCAATGTGTACAAACAAGAAGTTTGCAAGTGCTTATGGGAAAATTAAGCTGAAATGGGAGATCAAAGAATCACATGAATGTAAAGACCAGATAATGCATGAGTGATTTTCTCTCTATACTTTGTGAATTTAGAATATCATGCTTCATGGTATTGTCAGAAACAATTTCCCAAAGATGAAAAGAAATTTTCCCAGAAGAGAGCAGTGACTTATGAAAACACATGAAGTTAAACCTGACAAAGTAAACACATATCAATATGTCTCTGGGTGTTTATCGAGTTATCATGTCTTTGTGTTCTGTGGATTTAGCTATTTACTGTATCTTCAAATTTATCTCTACTTTTGAACCCATATAAACCAGAAATTGTGTGGAAAGAAAGGCTAATACACATGATCTAGGTGAAAGTAACAAATTAACCCTTCTTTGGATTTTTATAAATGTGTAAAATATTGAATGATATTAAGCACTGTGGAGGCATATAAGGAATTGAATGCTACTTTTTCTCATCTGCAAAGTTTACACAGTCTAAGAACTAGAGTATCCACATAGGTAAAGTTAAAAAAATAATAAAACACCAGATAACAATTGTCACAATCTTCTATGTTTTACATGTTGAAATTCCAAACATTTTTTATATCATCATCCAAATATATTTTTTTCAATTTTAGTAGTTAATAAATGCATAAATGTGGGCAAGGCATGTAACTTTTTGTGCTTCCGTTTCCTTATCTGAAAAACAGTGCTACAGTATCTGCACATGACCTAGATTGTTAATTCTCCCCAACATCCATCTCATCTTTGTTTTCGTAATGGTCAACATCCTATTCTCTGCTCACCTCTTTCCTGCCTTATGTACAAAGTGCTAACAAGGAAGATGTCCATCCAGCAGGAGACTATAATTTCTACCCTAACTTCCATCTTATGTGGCCATGTCAGCTCTCTGGTCACATGACTAAGTTCTGACCAATAGGACCTACACAAATTCTACATTGCACCTCGAGTGACAGTCTCATTTCTCTTACTTCCCTTCTCCAATCCCTTGGTGTAGAATTCAGATACAGTGCCAGCAAGCTAACTTTGTGGATGAAAAGTGGGCAAAAGCAATAATTTTCCCCTGTGCTGTCCAGTTAAGTGGCAACCAGCCACAGGTGGCTGTTCAGCACTTAAAATGTGATCGAAGAAATGAATTTTTAATTTTGTTTGGCCTTAATTACATTTAAAAATTGATACTCTAGTTATTGAAGAACTTTTAAGTATGTTTGAAAACATATGTAAATTAATCTACCGTTTTCAACTGAAACTTTCATGAAATCTAAGAATAGACCAAGTGTTTCCCAATTAACATGTAATTAAAACACCCATTTAACATCTAATTGAGATTCGATGCATGTTTGAATTATAGTTTTGGATATAATAGGTTAAACTGAATGAATTTTTAAAGTTAATTTCACCTGTTTCTTTTTGTTTTTTAAAACTATGATTAACAGAAAATTAAAAATTATACACGTGCCTCACATATGTTTCTATGAGAGAGCACTGATCTAGGCAATGGAAAAACCGCAAGATAGAAGGAAGTCAGGTCTTTGGACAACTTCATGGACAGAGTAAAACAATAGCTCTGAGCCATTTACCCATTTGGACTTCTAGCAATAAATCTTCTAATTGGCTTAAGTCACTACTATTTTGGTTTCTATGAAAGCAGCCATATACTGTTTTAATTAATAAACTACTTCATAGAGTTTGGGGAGGATTAAATGAGCTAATCCTCATTAAAGGCTTAGAACAGATCATGTCACATGTTAAAGGTTCAATGCCTATAAATTATTACCGTTATTATATCTCTCAATTTCAATGAAATTTTCCACCCCCTTATAACTCTATATCATTTTATGTATTTATACAATATAGTGCCATCATCATTCAAATTCATGCATTTAAATTAGAATTCATATTGAAAAATTTGTCAGAAGGCATATGCTTCTGAATCTGTTCATCTCAAAGATGATAAGTAGCTCTTACTCAAAGTTTTACTAATATACTTAATAGTTCAACCACCAGCCCGTCACCATTGTTTCTACAACCATAAGGAAGCACAGTCATGTCACAGTACATCTCAAACCATTCTCTGGTTTTCTATTGCTCTAAGGATGAGCACTAAACACATTCATGTGCCCTTCCCACCTCCCCCAGGATTACTTCTCCCTGTTCATTTTTTGGGCCGTCCCATACTCTGGTTTTGTCTTATTTCTTCAGTTGGCATCTCAACATCTTGTGCATTTGTTTGACGCTTCCTTGAGTGTGTTCTCTTCCCTCATCACCTAGTTACATGATACTTACCCTTCATATTTCAGCTCACATATCATCCTCTTTAGAGAGTCTTAGATGGCCTTCTAAGTCTTCTGCTAAATATGCACAGAGCACCTTGGTGGCACCTTCCTGTACCACCCTGTCCCATGCCTCTTCTAGAATCTATGATTATAATCTTTACCATAAATGTAGCACTTTTCCCATTATTAAAATATGATACTGTTTTCTGTCCATTACCCACTTTTCTCTTAAGTTGTAACTTCCTTAAGGGCAATACTGAATGTACATTTTGTACTTCCCCTCCCACATTAAGACGGAACTTTTTAATTATTATTATTATTATTATTTTAAATATAAGCTCTATGCCCAATGTAGGGCTTGAACGCACGTCTCTGAGATCAAGAGTCGCATGCTCCACCCACTGAGCCAGCCAGGTTCCCCAAGATAAAACTCCTAATAAACACATTAAACTGCCAAATAAACTATACAAAGTTGACCAATATTTGGTGTGATGATGCAGATAAAAATAAAGATCACTTCAGCTCAATGGTGGAGATAAGAAAATATATTTTTTTAGTGTTTATTTGTTAATAAATAAAGGGAGAGAGAGAGAGGGAGGGAGCATATGCACAAGCAGGGGAGGGGCAGAGAGAAAGGGAGAGAATCCCAAGCAGGCTCTGTGCTGTCCATGGAGTTAGAGGCAGGGCTCGATCCCATGAACCATGAGATCATGACCTGAGCCAAAATCAAGAGTCAGATGTTAAACCAACTGAGCCACCAGGTGCCCCAAGAAAATATTTATGGAGCTACTAAGATGTGAGTTGGACTTGCTAAGATAGAATTCAGGCTAGGGGTTAAGAGAGTGGATTTAGAACAAGAATGGCTGGGATTGAATCCCAGCTCTGCCAGTTAGCTGTGTGATTCTTGGCAAATAGTGTGACTTATCGGTGCTTTAGGTTCTTCATCTGTAAAATGGAGAAAGGAAACAGCAGCGGTATCTTATAAGGTTTCAGGGAGAATTAGATGAGTCAATACAAACTTAGCTTAGAAGAGAGCTTAGAAGAGAGTATCAAGTACATACTAAGTACTTGATAAATATGTGTTAAATGTGACCTTTGGATTAGAAGAAAGGGAGAAGGAAGGCATTTAAAACAGGTGAAATTTCACAAACTATAACGCAGGGGATTAAGAAAAGAGACTGACCTTCCTTTTGAGGTGCAGACAATTTCTGTAAATGAGTAGTAGGAGGTAAGGCAAAGAAAGGGTCAATGAAGGACTTGATAACATAATGGTTGGGAGGTCAGTGCACATTTCTGATCAGAGCAGTGGCATTCTTAAAATTATTTCGTGTTTGTTTTTGCCTGTCAGGATTGCCAGAGAAAAGAGACATAAATAATTGTTGGAAGCACTTAAGAGGCCTTATCTCTTTTGATATCTTAAAGCCATGAGTAGGTATTAGTACGATGCCCACTTTATTGATGGTGAAATGGAAGCAAGGAGAGGCGTGAAACAGAGCAAGACAATAATAACATCAAAATCACAGGACTTCTATGAGGATTCAACGTATGAAAAATATTTAGCTCCATACAAAATACGGCAAGGGTCTGGTGAAAGAAATCTATAGGCTTTAATATTAGGATTGCTGTCAGTCAGAAGAGTGGAGTATCGCCCTCCTTTTCCTCTTTTTAGTCCTGTATCATGTCGTGTAATATAAGAAAGCTTTCACATGCTTTGTCAAGAAAAATTGTGAGTTTTAATTTCAATGTGCCTGTGTTGTACAGACATATAAAATTAGTGGGAGGTGAAACAAACAACAACATGAATTTCCCATGTTGGGGAGGGCCAGTTCTATGCTCCTATGCTCAGCAGATCTATAAACGAAGACCTAATTGCCAACAGCGAAGACATGAAAGGAAAAAAAATGAGTGATAGCTGGAGAGCACTTCATGGCTCAAAACCCATTTCCTCAGAATAGGGATTGTTTGAGTCTTTTTGAACATAGCGTACTGGTGGTTATTATGTGCGAGAGAGGACGGAGAAGGTGGCGAACTTCGGCGGGTGACCTTGGACTATGAGGGCTGTCTCACGGTGCGACCACTGGGGCGAGCGTGGGTGGGTTTATTGACAGAGATGAGTGCGAGTTCAGGAGTCATGAGAAGGGTTCGTCTTGACAAGATGATGCGACAGTCTTCCTTAGTGGATGTCGCAACCCTATTAGAGCCAAGAAACTCTGCAGATGGTTGAAAGAAATGGAAGAGCAGCTCCTTGGGATTTATTTATTTTTTTTATTTTCCCACTTCTATGCCACCTCTACAATCATCAGTTGATTCCTCTGGAAAGCAATGAAAGGAGGAAATGGTCTTCAAATCATCACACTTCTATATTCTTGTTTGTTACAGCCTCTAAGTGAACGTCTTAATGAGGGAAAGGTTACAATAACTGGTTCAAGTTGGATTGGAAGTTGTAAATGGCTTTTGATAAGCCACAGTGTTTGTTTCTATTATTAGAATAAATTAAGTGTTACTACTCTTTTTATAAATTGCACCCAAATGCCTAGGATAGAAACCAAGGTATCCCAGGTGATTTTCTTATGTGAATCATCAGTGTTTTCCTGCTTTTTCCTTAACATGCTCAAACTTGCTTAACAATGAAAAATAATGTTGACCAGCACATTATTCAAGAGCTGTAAATCCCACGGGATAATTGAACATTTGATAAATTCTGGAGGAAATGTGTCCTTGGAAATGGGCCTCAGAAGTGATGATCATTATGTATTTTTGGATTGTTTAAAATGTTAAAAGTTTTGGGGGGACCTGGTGGCTCAGTCAGTTAAGTGCTGACTTCAGCTCAGGTCACGATCTCGTGGTTCATGAGTTCAAGCCCCACAACAGGCTCTGTGCTGACAGCTCAGAGCCTGGAGCCTGTTTCAGATTCTGTGTCTCCCTCTCTCTCTGCCCCTCCCTTGCTCACTCTGTCTGTCTCTCTCTCTCTCTTTCTCTGAAAAATAAACATTAAAAAAGTTTTTTTAATGAAATACAATGTTAACATTTTCAATCCAAAGGCAAAAAAGTAATACCTGTGTTAAAAGGGTGTGAATTGTATCATTAATATGACCATGTGTATTTTTCATTTTCTACCCTGTAATGTGGAGTACCTAATACTTTACCCTGAAGATAAAAGTTGTAATTGTCAAAAGGGAAGTTGAAACCCATTCCTTCTTTGACATGGAATCATACTTTAAAAAAGCCACAATGTTTAAACACAAATACACTACCATCATCTTTCATTTAATTCTCTAAACAAAAAAGAGCATTGTATCCCTGCCCTTTTTACAAATAATGAAATTGCTTCAGATTTCTGTGCCACCAATAAAAAGACTTTAAAAGAGTCCATATTATAAATTACAGCAGCTATACAACTTTAATGGTCAAGTTCTTCCCCATCACCTAAAAGCACCCTCTGGCTCCACATATTCTTTTAAAGCAGATACTATTTTTTTTCAAACAACATGGAGTGTGGAGATACCCTGGCAAGTAAGTTAAAATTTTGTGAGAAGAAATGGGGATTCAACGGGAATTATTATTAACTGAAAGAGTGGGATTGGGGTGTTACTTACCAAAAAGTGCAGACTGTCAAACAAGTCTTACTTATCTTATATGATTATTAATCATGCATATTAATCATATATCACATATTTTGACAAAAATACATTAGCAATCTTTGTCTTACTTAAATATTTAAAACATTTTGTTTTGTTGAAATGTTGTTATTTTTCTTATTAAATATAAATTTAACCTAGTTTTAGGTTGTAGATTCAATGTGTGTTGAGCTATTAATGGAGTCTAATTCTTATGTCAAATCTTTTGGTTTTTACATAGTTTCTTTATAAACATTTGTAATACTATTCCATGTGTAGAATCTTTTTAACTTCACTTTTTCTCGTGGTTTATGTTTCCTCTAATTCTTTGAAAGGAGTTATGTTTCTAAAACTTTAATTACTTTAGAATTTATTTATATTAATATGTATTATTCACTGTGTATAGCAGTGAACCTTTCGAAAAGTAATTTTCCTCTAGAAAAAATATTTTGCAGGGGCGCCTGGGTGGCTCAGTCGGTTAAGCGTCCGACTTCGGCTCAGGTCATGATCTCGCGGTCCGTGAGTTCGAGCCCTGCATCGGGCTCTGTGCTGACAGCTCAGAGCCTGGAGCCGGTTTCAGATTCTGTGTCTCCCTCTCTCTGACCCTCCCCTTTTCATGCTCTGTCTCTCCCTGTCTCAAAAATAAATAAAACGTTAAAAAAAAAGAAAAAAAAAAAGAAAAAATATTTTGCAAACAATTAACCTAATATATGTCTACCGGGCCAACATGTAATATGAAAATTTGTTTTTAGGTACACTGCATGCTTTGCAAATTGTCTCACGTTTCTGTCATTGCTGTCTTATACAGTTTTTTCATGATCAGGATTTTATTCTTTGTGGAAAAAGCTATACTAGAACATTTTTATCTATCATACATAAACACATAAAAACGTTTAAACATTATATCAATGCTTAAAAACTAAACTGAATTATTTTTGCTGCAGTATTCAAAAATTCAGTCTGAAATATTTGGGGAGAGCTTATTTTATTTTAAGAAAAATCCATTAGAACTGGAAGAAATTAATACTACTAAGCTTATAAAAGCAAAACTATAAAATTTAGCTAGAAACCATTTTCTGATTACTTCATGTTTTCTCCACGTCTAGTTACAAGTAAACAGCTTGATATTATGAATTCTAGTCTATACTTTCTTTTTTCTTCCACATTGTCCAGAACATTAAAAGATACCTAAGAATGGCTTGTTTGCTTGACTGGATGTTTGGTTCAATATTTTTATTGAAGAGGACCTCAGGACATACTATTTTTAAATTTAATTTTTAAAGGATAACTTAATGGTCTTTGGATTCAAACATCTGTCTATCAATTCTAGTTCCACCATATAAGCTCTTTTTTTGTTGTTAATCATAATAGCATTTCTATCATAACTATGTTATGAGGATTGAATAGAATAATATATGTGAAATTTCTGGGCCATCATGAGTTCAAAAAGTATCAATTATTACTATTACTTAACTTCTTTAAATCTGTTTATCTGC